>NC_134274.1:20582358-20938858 GCF_031893055.1 Leptodactylus fuscus | reverse complement strand
CTCAGCCATCTGTGTAATAGTAATCTAGGTAGGCTTATGCTTGAGGACTCCAAAGATGGAGAGCTCAAAGAAAGAGACCGAGGATTGGAAAGATGATAACAAAAAAGGAGAACAAGTATTGCAGGAGATGTGTGTGACATATTGTACTCACCAGTGGTAGATGCTGTTGATGTTCATATAAAAAAAAAATATTACAGTCAGCATTATATGAGTTAGTAATGGAGGATAAGGAGCAATATAGCTGGAACTTACTAAAATAAACTGGCACAAAATTGGAGCATTTTCTTAATTGTACGACCTGCTTATGCCTTTTTGGATAACAGGGCAAAGGTTAAGGAGAACCTGGATGTGAACTGGCATGAGTTATACCTGACATCTACATCTCAGTTTTGGTACATGGGCTCTTGTAAGATGCATCAGAATTATGAAGTGGTCAGAGACTCGTGGGAAGTACCCGTCTTAATAATTTCCAAAATATATAGTATAGGATCAGCGTCAAAGGTAGAGTCAGAGTTAGAAATCTGGCTACATTAATATGATGTTGGTGACATCTGAGAAGGCATTAATATGGACAATGTACTAGAGACCTACAGTATGTACACACTGAAGCATTCAGCGCAATGACCACAATGATAAGTCTTATTCCAAGTTACACATTTGACAAAAACTTTCAAAACTTTGTCTGTCGTCTTATATAATAAGGGAAGAGACTACATACAGTAATACTGAGAAGAAATGTAAAATGTATGGCTTAGATTGTGTAGGCTTTGCTAGCAATTCTTAGATCGAAGAAAGAGACCGAGTATTAGAAAGATGATAACTAAGAAGGAGAACAAGAAGAAGGTGTAACATATTGTACTCACCAGGAGCAGTCTGGGCAACTGCAGAACAGTTAGAAAAAATATTAGTTTTTAATCATTCAGTATCAAATCTTATCTTATCTTATCTTAATATGAGATATGACATGTTCTATTTATTGTGATAAAACCTTCACTTTTCAATTCAACTTGTCACAATTCACCGCACACAAACACACTTTGCTATAACTAATACAACGAGTAAGTCCGAAAACTGTCTCCTTATCTGAAAAGTAAGACGTTATTATAAAATCTGGAAATAAGTCATCTTAGTATCAGTACAGGTGCTCAAGTAATCCGGAACTTTGTAAACTGTCTATAGAGAAAGCTCAAAGACGTGTCATTGTTTGCAGATGTGAGATATAAAAATTGCTCAACTAGAAATAAATGCTAATGTCATAGAAAGTATAGGGCCATACATGTACTTTATATATGTATGTATAGGGCCATACATGTACTTTATATATGTAAGTATAGGGCCACACATGTACTTTATATATGTATGTATAGGGCCACACATGTACTTTATATATGTAAGTATAGGGCCACACATGTACTTTATATATGTATGTATAAGGCCACACATGTACTTTATATATGTATGTATAAGGCCACACATGTACTTTATATATGTATGAATAGGGCCACACATGTACTTTATATATGTATATATAGGGCCACACATGTACTTTATATATGTATGTATAGGGCCACACATGTATTTTAGGGCCACACATGTACTTTATATATGTATGTATAGGGCCACACATGTACTTTATATATGTATGCATAGGGCCACACATGTATTTTAGGGCCACACATGTACTTTATATATGTATTATAGGGCCATACGTGTACTTTATATATGTATGTATAGGGCCACACATGTACTTTATATATGTATGTATAGGGCCATACATGTACTTTATATATGTATGTATGTATAGGGCCATACATGTACTTTATATATGTATGTATAGGGCCATACATGTACTTTATATATGTATGTATAGGGCCATACATGTACTTTATATATGTATGTATAGGGACATACATGTACCTTATATATGTATGTATAGGGCCATACATGTACTTTATATATGTATGTATAGGGGCACACATGTACTTTATATATGTATGTATAGGGCCACACATGTACTTTATATATGTATGTATAGGGCCATACATGTACTTTATATATGTATGTATAGGGCCATACATGTACTTTATATATGTATGTATAGGGCCATACATGTACTTTATATATGTATGTATAGGGACATACATGTACCTTATATATGTATGTATAGGGCCATACATGTACTTTATATATGTATGTATAGGGCCACACATGTACTTTATATATGTATGTATAGGGCCACACATGTACTTTATATATGTATGTATAGGGCCACACATGTACTTTATATATGTATGTATAGGGCCATACATGTACTTTATATATGTATGTATAGGGCCATACATGTACTTTATATATGTATGTATAGGGACATACATGTACTTTATATATGTATGTATAGGGCCATACATGTACATGTACTGCTGGACTGGGTTTCCTACATGCAAATACTACCTAGCAGCACTCGTTCACATTTCCCAAAACTGCACAGACACGCTGCTGCCGAATTCTCATCTCAGACTGATTCTGTCCTAGGGCTCTGAGCCAGGACTATGAGCTTACGTAGCAGCCGATCTCTTGTCACCTCAGCCATCTGTGTAATAGTAATCTAGGTAGGCTTATGCTTGTAGACTCCAAAGATGGAGAGCTCATCTGCTAAAAAAGCAATTACTTGCAGACACCCGTGAACCACATAGACTATAATGGGGTCCACCACTTTTCTAATGAAACCGGCTCAGAGAAAAGTCCTTGTGCAGGACTTATCTGTCCATTGATTTAAGACGGAATGCATACCAAAGTCTTCATAGATGTGACCAGTGTTGTAACTAGGAATGGTGGAGCCCCATGGTGAACTTTTCATCAATGCCGAAGACCCTGACCGTCTGACCGACCTGCATTCCTGCATGCACTATTATGCCCCATAGTGTCCTCTGCACACAGTATTATGCTCCATTTTTGCACCTGCACACAGTATTATCCCCCATAGTGGCCCCTGCACACAGTATTATGCCCCATAGTGGCCCCTGTACACAGTATTATTGCCTTAAAGTGGCCCCTGCACACAGTATTATTGCCCCATAGTGGTCCCTGCACACAGTATTATGTCCCATAGTGGGCCCTGCACACAGTATTATGTCCCATAGTGGCCCCTGCACATAGTATTATGTCCCATAGTGGCCCCTGCACATAGTATTATTGCCCCATAGTGGCCCCTGCACATAGTATTATTGCCCCATAGTGGCCCCTGCACATAGTATTATGCCCCATAGTGGCCCATGCACATAGTATTATGTTCCATAGTGGCTCATGCACACAGTTTTATTGCCCCATAGTGGCCCCTGAACACAGTATTATGCCCCATAGTGGCCCCTGAACACAGTATTATGCCCCATAGTGGCCCCTGCACATAGTATTATGCTCTATAGTGGCCTATGCACATAGTATTGTGGCCCCTGCACACAGTATTATGTCCCATAGTGGCCCCTGCACACAGTATTATACCCCATAGTGGCCCCTGCACACAGTATTATGTCCCTTACTGGCCCCTGCACACAGTATTATACCCCATAGTGGCCCCTGCACACAGTATTATGTCCCATAGTGGCCCCTGCACACAGTATTATCCCCCATAGTGGCCCCTGCACACAGTATTATGTCCCATAGTGGCCCCTGCACACAGTATTATGTCCCATAGTGGCCCCTGCACACAGTATTATCCCCCATAGTGGCCCCTGCACACAGTATTATGTCCCATAGTGGCCCCTGCACACAGTATTATGTCCCGTAGTGGCCCCTGCACACAGTATTATGTCCCATAGTGGCCCCTGCACACAGTATTATGTCCCATAGTGGCCCCTGCACACAGTATTATGTCCCGTAGTGGCCCCTGCACACAGTATTATACCCCATAGTGGCCCCTGCACACAGTATTATGTCCCATAGTGGCCCCTGCACACAGTATTATGTCCCATAGTGGCCCCTGCACACACTATTATACCCCATAGTGGCCCCTGCACACAGTATTATACCCCATAGTGGCCCCTGCACACAGTATTATGCCCCATAGTGGCCCCTGCACACAGTATTATACCCCATAGTGGCCCCTGCACACAGTATTATACCCCATAGTGGCCCCTGCACACAGTATTATGTCCCATAGTGGCCCCTGCACACAGTATTATGTCCCATAGTGGCCCCTGCACACACTATTATACCCCATAGTGGACCCTGCACACAGTATTATGCCCCATAGTGGCCCCTGCACACAGTATTATGCCCCATAGTGGCCCCTGTACACAGTATTATTGCCTTAAAGTGGCCCCTGCACACAGTATTATTGCCCCATAGTGGTCCCTGCACACAGTATTATGTCCCATAGTGGGCCCTGCACACAGTATTATGTCCCATAGTGGCCCCTGCACATAGTATTATGTCCCATAGTGGCCCCTGCACATAGTATTATTGCCCCATAGTGGCCCCTGCACATAGTATTATTGCCCCATAGTGGCCCCTGCACATAGTATTATGCCCCATAGTGGCCCATGCACATAGTATTATGTTCCATAGTGGCTCATGCACACAGTTTTATTGCCCCATAGTGGCCCCTGAACACAGTATTATGCCCCATAGTGGCCCCTGAACACAGTATTATGCCCCATAGTGGCCCCTGCACATAGTATTATGCTCTATAGTGGCCTATGCACATAGTATTGTGGCCCCTGCACACAGTATTATGTCCCATAGTGGCCCCTGCACACAGTATTATACCCCATAGTGGCCCCTGCACACAGTATTATGTCCCTTACTGGCCCCTGCACACAGTATTATACCCCATAGTGGCCCCTGCACACAGTATTATGTCCCATAGTGGCCCCTGCACACAGTATTATCCCCCATAGTGGCCCCTGCACACAGTATTATGTCCCATAGTGGCCCCTGCACACAGTATTATGTCCCATAGTGGCCCCTGCACACAGTATTATCCCCCATAGTGGCCCCTGCACACAGTATTATGTCCCATAGTGGCCCCTGCACACAGTATTATCCCCCATAGTGGCCCCTGCACACAGTATTATGTCCCATAGTGGCCCCTGCACACACTATTATACCCCATAGTGGCCCCTGCACACAGTATTATACCCCATAGTGGCCCCTGCACACAGTATTATGCCCCATAGTGGCCCCTGCACACAGTATTATACCCCATAGTGGCCCCTGCACACAGTATTATACCCCATAGTGGCCCCTGCACACAGTATTATGTCCCATAGTGGCCCCTGCACACAGTATTATCCCCCATAGTGGCCCCTGCACACAGTATTATGTCCCATAGTGGCCCCTGCACACAGTATTATGTCCCATAGTGGCCCCTGCACACACTATTATACCCCATAGTGGACCCTGCACACAGTATTATGCCCCATAGTGGCCCCTGCACACAGTATTATGTCCCGTAGTGGCCCCTGCACACAGTATTATACCCCATAGTGGCCCCTGCACACAGTATTATGTCCCATAGTGGCCCCTGCACACAGTATTATGTCCCATAGTGGCCCCTGCACACACTATTATACCCCATAGTGGCCCCTGCACACAGTATTATACCCCATAGTGGCCCCTGCACACAGTATTATGCCCCATAGTGGCCCCTGCACACAGTATTATACCCCATAGTGGCCCCTGCACACAGTATTATACCCCATAGTGGCCCCTGCACACAGTATTATGTCCCATAGTGGCCCCTGCACACAGTATTATCCCCCATAGTGGCCCCTGCACACAGTATTATGTCCCATAGTGGCCCCTGCACACAGTATTATGTCCCATAGTGGCCCCTGCACACACTATTATACCCCATAGTGGCCCCTGCACACAGTATTATACCCCATAGTGGCCCCTGCACACAGTATTATGCCCCATAGTGGCCCCTGCACACAGTATTATACCCCATAGTGGCCCCTGCACACAGTATTATACCCCATAGTGGCCCCTGCACACAGTATTATGTCCCATAGTGGCCCCTGCACACAGTATTATCCCCCATAGTGGCCCCTGCACACAGTATTATGTCCCATAGTGGCCCCTGCACACAGTATTATGTCCCATAGTGGCCCCTGCACACACTATTATACCCCATAGTGGCCCCTGCACACACTATTATACCCCATAGTGGCCCCTGCACACAGTATTATACCCCATAGTGGCCCCTGCACACAGTATTATGCCCCATAGTGGCCCCTGCACACAGTATTATACCCCATAGTGGCCCCTGCACACAGTATTATGCCCCATAGTGGCCCCTGCACACAGTATTATGCCCCATAGTGGCCCCTGCACACAGTATTATGCCCCATAGTGGCCCCTGCACACAGTATTATGCTCCATTGTGGACACCCATTTACAATTATTATACTCTACGGTCTTTTAAGACACCAGAATATAATAATCAGGAACCCAGGAAACATAAAAAACACTATTACTTACCTATCCCTGCGCTCTCTGCTGATGTCGGTCATCTTCAATCACGTACAGAATGTCACATGACCCGGGCCTGCATCACCACGCATAAGGACACAGGCCCCAGTCATGTGACGTCAGTATGCTGCCCTATATCCCAGTTCTGCAGTGCTGTGTTGTCACTTATTGCCCCCCTAGTAGGAGTGTGGGAGGAATCTGGAGAACATACAGACTCCTTGCAGATGTTGTCTTTGGCTAGATTTGAATCCAGGTCTCCAGCACTACAAAGCAATAGTACTAACCACTGTGCACCACAACTGGTGGCCCCGGACCAGGAACCCGCTGCAGCTTTTACAGGTATATTCAAAAGAGTAACTATAAGCCGCTCAGGTGTCTCCAACCTTCAGAAGATTTTGATATCAGGAAAATTTAGGGAGTCTAGCCAGCACAGTATGCATATGAGAAAGGTCAAGCACTTATACTATACAGGTGATATAATATAATATACTTATACTATACAGGTGATATAATATAATATACTTATACTATACAGGTGATATAATATAATATACTTATACTATACAGGTGATATAATATAATATACTTATACTATACAGGTGATATAATATTAGTTTAGTTCCCCTGATCTTACCTGTCATAGATGGAAAGTTCATTGTAAGAAGCACAAGACAGAGCACTAGGGCCTTAGTGTCCATGATGGATGGCGATGTATGAGTGCACGGGCTTCAGATATAACAATGACTTTGCTCTCTGTCACCTTCTTATAGAGAACCCGGGAGATACTCCCCTTTCCAATGTGTCATTGTCCCTTATAATTAATATCCTATAATGAAGCAATAATGAACAATGTATGAAGCAATATTATTAAGACACATATTAATATTGTTATTGAAGGAGAAGACATATGCATTATTCAGGTAACATTACATCATGTATTGTACTGTGTGACGACAGCTCTGAACATTGTGAAATGGGGATTTACGTAAATATCACTTGTTCATGTCTTGCACCATTCCAGGGAAGTCAGGTATGATTTTCATTCAGGGATCTGCCAGGTCCATATTTCCTCGTCCTGTCTTGTAGGGCACTTGGATAGGAGCAGAAACATAACATATAACCAAGTGATGCAACAACATTCTTCTATTGCTTAGCCTAGGCATTTATCAAAAAAGTTACTCAGACGCTGATAGGCACCTCCGGAACCAGTTCACATGTCTCTATGTGTCAAATAAGATAATCCTTTTAATAGGATTATATTTTCATTTCCTCACCATGGGGAAATTCAGTGTGTTACAGCAGCCTGGATAATACAGTAATATATTACAAGAAAGACACATACAAGCTCATAGCAGATAGAAAATATACAAGGAGTCATAGCAACTAAGAAGAAAAAGAAAGATTCAGGATCATTTAGTTCTCTGTGTGGAGTGATCTTCACTTAGCCTGGTGTAGATTATACAGCCTGACCATGGTTGGGAGGAAGGGTCTCTGATAACGCTCCTTCTCACACTTGGGGTGAAGCAGTCGGTCACTGACAGTACTCCCTATGCTATCACAGTCTCATACATGGGCGGTATCCTTCTGTCACCCACCACCTGTACTGGGTCCAGGGGGCTCCCAAGGACAGAGTTGGCCCTTCTAACCAGCCTGTTGACTCTTTTCCTATGGCTGGTATGCTACCCCCCCCCCCCCCCCACAGGCCACTCCGAAGAAGATGGCTGATACTGCCTCAGAGTTGAAAAAGGTTCTAAGACGTTTCTCCTCTGGACTTCAAAGACCCTCAGCCTCCTGAGCAGGTAGAGCCTGCTGTGTCCCTTTCTGTACAGCGCATCTATGTGGTCAGCACAATCAAGTTTAGTGTGTGTCTACATGTCCTGTCTTCCGTGTGTGTGTATATGTTCTGTCTTCTATGATTGTATACATGTTCTGTCTCCTGTGTGTCTGTGTTTACATAGTCTGTCTACTATGTGTGTGTGTATGTCTTGTCTTCCATGTCTGTACACGTTCTATCCTCTGTGTGTGTGTACATTTTGTCTTCAATGTGTCTGTACATGTTCTACCTTCTGTGTATATACATAGTCTGTCTTCTATGTGTGTATACATGTTCTGTCTTCTGTATGTGTGTCTGGGCAGCAGCATTACACATGCAGTGTCCAATCTATTCACTGGCATCCGTGTGAAAATACTCATGGATCCATATCTGATCTATTTTCCACACTTGTGGACATCTTGGTTATGATCATGACACTGAACACCGCCTCAGCCATTACACTTGGGTTTGGACAAGGAAAAACCTTCATGGCCCACTGGGCCGGCTCTGGCCACTAGTCTAATCTGCTGGCCCCGACCCTGAAAGTCTTACACTGCTAAGGGAGCTTGTACACCATGGACAGGTAGTGTAATGTATAGAAGATAGACTATATAGTCCAGGTATCCAAGCAGTAGTCAGGTCATAACAAGAACTCAACAAATTAAAAAACTTAATATGATCTTCACAAAAGCCATTTATTGTACTGAAGATGATCCCAGTGTTATTAAGATGTCCTACATTTTAATCTGCAGTAAATTTTCCTTCTCTACTAAAAGATAAGTGGACTCATTGGTGATGTCACCAGTAATGGAACGCTAGAGATGTCCACACTAGAGATAAAAACCCAAAACTAAATTATCTCAAAAAATGTGAATATTGTAAGAAAAAAACGAAATTCAGACACTTTTTCTCGTCTTCTTTGTGCACATTTCCCTGGATATTAACTAGTTTTCTGATTAATTTCTATAAGAAAAAAAAAAACTATTAATATAAATAAAATTGAAAACAAAAATGTATAAATTTATATGTCCTCATGTGACCTAATAATAGAGCCATGCAAATAGAATTATGCAAAAACTTGTTCAACAAGGAAATGATCAATGTAATTACAGAACATAACTTCTTGTCCTTGTTCTTGAAGGAAATAAGGAACAATGGAAGATTCATCTGACTTTTCTGAGAATACAATGTGCTACTTTGAGTAGACACGTGCACAATGGCGTAACTAAAGTCTTGTGGGCCCCGCTACAATCTGCTGTCTACTGAGGTAGACGTGATGACTAAGCAGCAAATACTGTACATGAGACATCATGTAGTGCAATATGTCATCCACATATACAGAAAAATTCATGTCATAAAGTGCACAATGACATGCACCAAGCAAAAGTAAATTACACAGCACAGTTGCACAGGACAAACCCAAGACCTCAACTAGTCTCCCACCTAAGGCCATTTGCTGGAAGGTGGTGGCTCCTACCAAGCACCTTACACATAGAGAACAGGAGTGGTACTGTGCGACATCTATACATACAGACCAGGAGGAGTGATATTGTGCAGCATGCATACATGTAAAACAGGAAAATTAGCTCTGTGCAGAAAAAAGTGATACTGTGATAGGAACCTGTCTATGAAGTATAGTGTATAACATGGTCAGGGCTCCTAGGAACCTATCTATAAACCATAGTGTATAACACTGTCAGGGCTCCTAGGAACCTATCTATAATACATAGTGTATAATACTGCCAGGGCTCCTAGGAACCTATCTATAATACATAGTGTATAACACTGTCAGGGCTCCTAGGAACCTATCTATAATACATAGTGTATAATACTGCCAGGGCTCCTAGGAACCTATCTATAAAACATAGTGTATAACACTGTCAGGGCTCCTAGGAACCTGTCTATGAAGCATATTGTATAACCCTGTCAGGGCTCCTAGGAACCTATCTATATAACATAGTGTATGACACTGTCAGGGCTCCTAGGAACCTATCTATAAATCATAGTGTATTACACTGTCAGGGCTCCTAGGAACCTATCTATATAACATAGTGTATGACACTGTCAGGGCTCCTAGGAACCTATCTATAAATCATAGTGTATTACACTGTCAGGGCTCCTAGGAACCTATCTATATAACATAGTGTATGACACTGTCAGGGCTCCTAGGAACCTATCTATAAATCATAGTGTATTACACTGTCAGGGCTCCTAGGAACCTATCTATAAAACATAGTATATAACACTGTCAGGGCTCCTAGGAACCTATCTATAAAACATAGTGTAGAATACTCTTAGGACTCCTAGAAACCTGGAATTTGGTTGCGACCCTGTTTTTGCAGCAGACAGTCTCACTTTCGTGCCAACCAACATGAAGTCTTCATGTGTTCAAAACTGGAAGGGCTATTCTATGAAAGACAATTTTCCCGCACCTTTGGGACTTTTGTTTGGATCTCTGCTGCTGCCGATCTTTCTGTCCATTTCCAAATCCATTGTGAGTGTTGAGCACAAACCCCTGGAAGAAGTGTGCAATTGCTATGTGGACCAAGCGACTGTTCTCATGCCACAAGAAATATTCTATTCTTCAGTGGCGTAACTAGGAATGGCGGGGGCCTCATGGTGAAATTTTGACATGACCCCCCTTCTCCACCCCGCATTCCTGCATGCACTATTATGCCCCATAGTGGCCCCTGCACACAGTATTATACCCCATAGTGGACACCTATGTACAATTATTATACTCTGGGATCCTTATTCAACACAAATATGTTTTATAAGCCATACAACTTGTGTGAATTTTACATCTCCTAGGTATTGGGGATTATATGCGGGAACCCTGGCATCCTATATTTCACCCCAGCACAGGTGCTGCTATATACTACTCCCTAATCTGTAATTTAGGCCTTTGATATATATTATATCATCAAAACATACAGTATAAGACATTATAAAACACCACATAAAATAAGAAACATATAAGGAGACAATTGTATTGAGGACCTTTAATATAAGCACTATAGTTATACAAGTAATATGCAATCTACACCAGAGGAGCAAAATCCTAGTAAATATTTCTCCAATAACAGATTTTCTTAGATTTGTGTTTCCCACATACACTCACCGGCCACTTTATTAGGTACACCTGTCCAACTGCTTGTTAACACTTAATTTCTAATCAGCCAATCACATGGCGGCAACTCAGTGCATTTAGGCATGTAGACATGGTCAAGACAATCTCCTGCAGTTCAAACCGAGCATCAGTATGGGGAAGAAAGGTGATTTGAGTGCCTTTGAACGTGGCATGGTTGTTGGTGCCAGAAGGGCTGGTCTGAGTATTTCAGAAACTGCTGATCTACTGGGATTTTCACGCACAACCATCTCTAGGGTTTACAGAGAATGGTCCGAAAAAGAAAAAACATCCAGTGAGCGGCAGTTCTGTGGGCGGAAATGCGTTGTTGATGCCAGAGGTCAGAGGAGAATGGCCAGACTGGTTCCAGCTGATAGAAAGGCAACAGTGACTCAAATAGCCACCCGTTACAACCAAGGTAGCCAGAAGAGCATCTCTGAACGCACAGTACGTCGAACTTTGGGGCAGATGGGCTACAGCAGCAGAAGACCACACCGGGTGCCACTCCTTTCAGCTAAGAACAGGAAACTGAGGCTACAATTTGCACAAGCTCATCGAAATTGGACAATTGAAGATTGGAAAAACGTTGCCTGGTCTGATGAGTCTCGATTTCTGCTACGACATTCGGATGGTAGGGTCAGAATTTGGCGTCAACAACATGAAAGCATGGATCCATCCTGCTTTGTATCAACAGTTCAGGCTGGTGGTGGTGGTGTCATGGTGTGGGGAATATTTTCTTGGCACTCTTTGGGCCCATTGGTACCAATTGAGCATCGTTGCAATGCCAAAGCCTACCTGAGTATTGTTGCTGACCATGTCCATCCCTTTATGACCACAATGTACCCAACATCTGATGGCTACTTTCAGCAGGATAATGCGCCATATCATAAAGCTGGAATCATCTCAGACTGGTTTCTTGAACATGACAATGAGTTCACTGTACTCCAATGGCCTCCACAGTCACCAGATCTCAATCCAATAGAGCATCTTTGGGATGTGGTGGAACGGGAGATTCGCATCATGGATGTGCAGCCGACAAATCTGCGGCAACTGTGTGATGCCATCATGTCAATATGGACCAAAATCTCAGAGGAATGCTTCCAGCACCTTGTTGAATCTATACCATGAAGAATTGAGGCAGTTCTGAAGGCAAAAGGGGGTCCAACCCGTTACTAGCATGGTGTACCTAATAAAGTGGCCGGTGAGTGTATAATATAATAAAGGGTGAAGTAGTTTAATGCAGAATTACAGATTTTTATTCCATCATTACTGTCAGTGAAGGATAATATACAGTAGTTCTATAGGAGAAGTTTCTAGCACAATCTTTCAGGAAACTGTTTCAGGCTAAGGCCCTGCGTATCAGGCTGCAGCAAAAAAGTGTTGTGGGAAAAACCACGGTGGTAATGGCATCACGTTTTTTCCCGCATGTGTGGCCTTAAACTAAAGTTTTCGGTGTGCAGTTTTTCATGCAGTTTTTTGACCCAGAGTCAGAGGTAAGTCGAGGAGGAGAGGAAGCCATTTTTGTAAGTTACTTAGTGTAAAAAAGAAGAAAAAAATCTATATTTGAATATATTGCCATGTGCAAATTTTCCGACTTTCCGATGACATTGCAGTGAAAGTAACCCAACTAACTCAACCATGCCCCAATCCAACACAACATGAGCATGGGATGTCACCTCTTCTGGGCTTACTCGATAGAGCTGTGATGTCAGCATGCATAGTAAAGTAACCTGCACTCCAGCTCTATTGCCTCCAGTGATGTCCCAGGCCCAGAAGGTCCAGACTGGAAGACAGGTAAGTATTATGGGGTGGGGTGGTTGAGTCAGTTAGGAAGGACTAATATTGGGCAGGCTAGATAGGAAAACAGGGAGGGGGTGTGAGTGAAAAAGGGAGGAGGGAGTGATAGGGAGGGGGTGTGAGTCAGCTCTGAGTGAAGCCCAAGGCATCATGGTAGTTGTAGGAAAACACAGAACAGGAAAATGCCCAAGTAAATAAAAGAAGAATATCCCACCCAAAACTCTGAACAGGAAATGCAGAATATTTGATGTGTGTGAACATTTACTAACAGTCTCTTTTGGGAATAAAAAATTCAAGAGGGTCATGTAACAGATATAAGATCAAGGAATACAATTGTTATAAAACTTCTGATTTCAACTCATTGTCAGTAAATACATTGTGAAAAAATTAACTCAAAGGTGACAAGTCCCAATTCTGCAGAGCCCTGTCATCCTGAGCATAGTGTTGTATTGTTTATCCAAATCTGTTCAGCCATTCCAAATATATAAAAGATATAAGCCTTTTCATATATATACTATATAATGTACGGTAGTTCTTATACCTCTACTGTCTGTTCAATCCACTCCTGGCTTTTGCTCAAAAAAAAAAAAAAAATGCAGCAAAATCTGCAACAAACAAAGCTGCATTTATGCGTAGTAGGCAGCCAGACTGTGCATGATCTGGAGATGGGGTGACTTGAACCTAATTTGCATTAACATTAAATGGGCTTATATCTTTGGAATGGCAAAACACATTTGGGTCAACAAAACACCAATAAGCTCAGGGTGACAGAGACAGATGTATGTAAGGCGAGGTTCACTCCTGCGATGGGGGATTCCTCATTCTGCTTTAAAAACACAGAGAAAAATCCTGCAAGCAGCAGATACCCGGAGGACCTCATAGACTATAATGGGCTCTGCCTGGTCACCATTTTTTTTAACCTAGCAGAATAATTGACACGTCCTCTATGACTGGTACAATCTCCATTTGAATATCACTTCATTATGTTTTCATGCAGAATCAATTCACTATAATATAAATATGATTATTCCAGAATATTGGTAAAAAGATCAGCAACAATTTGTTATTAAAGATGAAAATATAGCTTTGCTTGCTCAGGGCTTATATGGGCATTTACAATCACATTCTTGACATTTCTTCGAAGAACAAAATGCGCAGCCTTAAGGAGAGAAAAAAATAAAAATAATAAATATAATGTAATAAGTGCTTTATGCAGTCACTGCAGTATATAAACTGTCTAAGGTCGCAAATCCTATCCACACATTGCAGAAAGATATCTGCAGGGGAAATGCTGCAATTTCCAAAACCATCTTGCATGACATAACCATCACTGACATAACTTCGGTTGTGTTTACCTTATTTCTAAAAATGGGTTTGATAGAGTCCTAGGAGCCCTGACAGTGTCATACACTATGTATTATAGATAGGTTCCTAGGAGCCCTGACAGTGTCATACACTATGTATTATAGATAGGTTCCTAGGAGCCCTGACAGTGTCCTACACTATGTTTTATAGATAGATTCCTAGGATTCCTGACAGTGTTATACACTATGTTTTATAGATAGGTTCCTAGGAGCCCTGACAGTGTCTACACTATGTGTTATAGATGGGTTCCTAGGAGCCCTGACAGTGTTATACACTATGTTTTATAGATGGGATCCTAGGAGCCCTGACAGTGTTCTACACTATGTGTTATAGATAGGTTCCTAGGAGGTCTGACAGTATTATACACTAATGTTTAAGCCAATTAGACTTTAGTTTGTGCCAAACTTTCAATCCAAAACAAATCTTTGGACCAAGCCACTTGAACCCTTAGTGGTCATTTTTTTGTCTTGATATGGATATGACCATGTATTCAGGAACTGTCTATGGTCTGGACTCTTCACAAACCCAACCATGATTTCCTTAATGTGGTCGGGTTATCTTCTCAGGCTCCTTCCTGATAACCAAGACACAATCAGGGAGTCATGGCTGGACTTCTGACAAATCTAACAGGTGTCAGACCAAAAAAGCTTCCTGCATTCATGGTCCTATCTAGAGATGAGAAAAATGAAGCTGCCGTAGTGGAATTCGGTCCAAATTTCAGGAAATATTTGATTCACATTGAATCCGGATTTCCTCACGTTCGTTCGTCAGAACGAATATGGCTGCTGCATGTTAAATCATGGGGAAGGCTAACATGTAACTGACAGCCAGCACCCTGCTCCATAACCCCCGGTCGGATCATGTTTAAAATATGGTTACTGTCTGTTAATGGAAAACACTGTTTAGTACTACAAGGGGTTAATAAATGACATGATTACCTAGGAACAGTTAAAATGAATTTAAAAAAGTAAAAATTGTGCATTAATATACAGTACAATAAATTTAAGGGGCAACAAGGTGGCTCAGTGGTTAGCGTTGCAGCGTTGGAGTCCTGGGTTTGAATCCTGTGAAGGACAAAACATTTGCAAGGAGTTTCTATGTTCTCCCCGTGTTTGCGTGGATTTCCTCCCATACTCCAAAGACATACTGATAGGAAAAAATATACATTGTGATCCCTATAATGAGCCCTATAGGGGGCTCAATCTACAATTAATAAATATTAAAAAAAAAAAATTGTTGTTTCTTTAATGAAATAAAAATTTGTAGCAAATTCACCACATGTGACTCTACCCCATCTCCTGATTCTACAAAAAATACCAAAATATTAAAAATAAGGAAACCATCTCCATCTTAAGAGAATTGTATCTTATATTTCCTAATTTACTGTGGAATATTCTGTACATAAGTCATACTTACAGAGAAAACACTGGATTGGACCAACTGACGCTGGAAGTAAAAGTAACAAACTTCATCAGGAATTTGGCTTATAATATTCATAACTTATAGGAACATAATACAATTTGTGACTTAAAACATTCTATTAACATGACAATAATGTATGAAGATGAAACACAGTAAGGGCCGGTTCACATTTGCGTTCGGAATTCTGTTTGTAGAGTCCACATGGGAATCCCCCGAATGGAATACCGAACGCATTGATAAGCGGTGAACTTATGAAAGCACATGGACCCCATAGATTATAATGGGGACCATGTGTTTCCCGTCCAGTCTACACATGAGAGGAAAGTAGTTCATGAAGACCAGGTGGAAAACACATGAACCCCATAACCTATGGGATCCGGGTGCTTTCCTAAGCTCACCACTTGTCAATGCAGTCAGTATTCTGTTTGGGGAGTCACCATATAGAGTGATGCAAGTACTGCCGTAGCAGCTGCCGTGGGGCCTGAGACTTAGGAGGCCTGGTGGGCCCTTGCTGCTTATTTTTTCTTTATTAGGACGTTACATGCTACAGTAATCCCAGCAGGTAACGGGCCCTATTTACTTACTGATCCTTCCTCCTGCTCACGGCCTCCTCCACTTCCCATTCTGCGCTCCAAGGGGTCCCATGCATTGGGATCACGTTGATTGGGCCCCCTGGAGGGAAGAAGGGGAAGTGGAGGTGGCTGTGAGCAGGAGGGAGGATCAGAAAGTAAGGCCATGGATACTGCGACAAGAGTATTTATTGGGCGACCCCAAGTTCCACAAATACTGCTATTATTATACTTTGGAGGCTGAAGAGACCCCCAAGTATAATGATCATGGGAGGGGAGCGAACATAAAAACCAGTATTACTCAGCCTCTGTAGATATCACGCGGGTCAAGAGGACGTTGTGATGCATAATGACGCTGGCGTAACCCAAGTCTGTGACGTCACTGAAAAGGGCTGAAAGAGCAGAGTATAATAATAGTTGGGGCCACGCTGGGACATAACACTGTGTAGAGGTGCCGCTATATGACATTATACTATGAGAAGGGGTCACTATGGGACATTATACTGTCTGGAGGCCACATTGAGACATTATATTGTGCGTAAATGGTGTATTATACTGTGCGGAGGTCAGGAAAGAGGGCGCTATGCCATGTCAGGCCAAAGTCAAAAGTTTGCCATGTGGCCCAGTCTTTGCTAGTTATGCCCCTATATTGCACCAAAGCCAATAAATAATACTCTGATTTTGTCTTTCAGACGTGTGTTTTATATAAATTCTGCTCACAAGTTAAATTCCAATTGAAATAATCCCTTTGGTCTTTGGAAGACTTTGGTGTCCATATAAACAGATCTCACTGCCGGCAGTCACTGGCCGTATACAGATGTGGCTAGTGCTCGGCTGCAGCAGTGATCTGTATATATTGGTCCCCCAATTGCAGCCATGTAACATCTTATTCCTGAGGACCAGAGATCGGCGCAGAAAGCGGTAGCCAGCAGGAGGATAAAGTATAGCTCGGATTAGTTTTAGTCCTTGCACCTCTTATTTACATCACTTGTACAACCCCTTTAAGCTGAAGTCTATTACATTACCTATTTCCTTTGTTTCTCCAACTATGAAAGAAAAAAAATTACAAGATGATGTAATGGCTACTTATTGTTATTCAGGGGTATTAGATGTATATATTACATTAATCCGATATTTACATCTGAGCAGCAGAGACCATACACCAGAACAATAGCAAGTATAGGAATCCAGGAGATACAAAGTATTTATACACCACAAACATCTACACACGTGGACACAATTGTCGGTTCCCTCGTCTAATGAAAGAATATTCCACAATAGTCACAGAAATAACTGGAATCTGACAAAAGTAATAATAGATAGAAATTCTATGAAAATGAACAAATGAAAGTCAGACATTGCTTTTCACTTCAACAGAATTAAAAAAAAAATAATAATAATAATCCTCATGACACAGGTCTGGACAGAAATGATGGTTCCCTTAACTTAATATTTGGTTGGCCAACCTTTTGAGGCAATTGCTGCGATAAAATGATTCCTGTAGCTGTCAATGAGACTTCTGCACCTCTCAGCAGGTATTTTGGCCCCTCCTCATGTGCATTTTGGGTCATTATCCTGTTACAAGACCCATGACCTGTGACTGAGACCAAGCTTTCTGACACTGGGCAGCACATTTCTCTCTAGAATCCCTTGATAGTCTTGAGATTTCATTGAACCCTGCACAGATTCAAGACACCCTGTGCCAGATGCAGCAAAGCAACCCCAGCACAGAACTGGAGAAGAGCCTCCTCCATGTTTCACAGTAGGGACAGTGTTCTTTTCAAGATATGCATCATTTTTCTGTCTGTGAACATAGACCTGATGGGCCTAGCCAAAAAGTTAGATTTTTGTCTCATCTGTCCACAGGACATTCTCCTAGAAGCTTTGTGGCTTGTCAAAATGTAGCTTGGTTATTATTACTCAGGGTTTTTTTTTTTTCACTGAACAAGGGGAACCAACAATTTTATATAAATACACACACACACACACACACACACACACACACAGTACAGACCAAACATTTGGACACACCTTCTCATTCAAAGAGTTTTCTGTATTTTCATGACTATGACTATTGTAGATTCACACTGAAGGCATCAAAGCTATGAATTATCACATGTGGAATTATATACTTAACAAAAAAGTGTGAAACAACTGAAAATCTGTCTTATATTCTCGGTTCTTCAAAGTAGCCACCTTTTGCTTTGATTCCTGCTTTGCACACTCTTGGCATTCTCTTGATGAGCTTCAAGAGGTAGTCACCGGAAATGGTTTTCACTTCACAGGTGTGCCCTATCAGGTTTAATAAGTGGGATTTCTTGCCTTATAAATGGGGTTGGGACCATCAGCTGTGTTGTGCAGAAGTCAGGTGGATACAGAGCTGATAGTCCTACTGAATATACTGTTAGAATTTGTATTATGGAAAGAAAAAAAAACAGCTAAATAAATACAAACAAGTGGCCATCATTACTTTAAGAAATGAAGGTCAGTCAGTCCGAAAAATTGGGAAAACTTTGAAAGTGTCCCCAAGTGCAGTTGCAAAAACCATCAAGTGCTACAAAGAAACTGGCTCATATGAGGACCACCCCAGGAAAGGAAGACCAAGAGTCACCTCTGCTGCGGAGGATAAGTTCATCCGAATCACCAGCCTCAGAAATCGCAGGTTAACAGCAGCTCAGATTAGAGAGCAGGTCAATGCCACACAGAGTTCTAGCAGCAGACACATCTCTACAACAACTGGTAAGAGGAGACTTTGTGCAGCGGCCGGCCTTCATGGTAAGATAGCTGCTAGAAAACCATTGCTAAGGAGAGGCCACAAGCAGAAGAGACTTGTTTGGGCTAAAGAACCAAGGAATGGACATTAGACCAGTGGAAACTGTGCTTTGGTCTGATGAGTCCAAATTTGAGATCTTTGGTTCCAACCACCGTGTCTTTGTGCGACGCCAAAAAAGGTGAAGGGATGGACTCTACATGCCTGGTTCCCACACACACACACCACAATGTGCAAATTAATGTATTTTGGTGACTTTGCTTTCCCATGATTAAAAAGTGATGAGAACGTCGTACATACAGACCAAACATTGGTACCAATATAAAGTACAACTTGCCCCACAAATAAAGAGCCCGGACATATCTCCTACTACTATGCGGTAAAACAATTATAGGTGTCAGAATATGGTGACCTCCAGAAAATCATTCAAGTGCCCGTTTTTGTAAATATAAATAAGGTATCACCGTAATCGTAATGAGTGACGGCCATAAAAACAAAATCCAAAAAATTCTGATAGCATTGTGTGTTATTTCACATGGACCCCAAAAAAATGTAAATAAAAGATCACTAAAACGTTATATGTACCCAAAATGGTTGCAAATAAAAGTACAACTCATCACGCAAAGAATAAGCCCTCACATAGTTATGTATACAGAAAAATGTAAAAAAGTTATGAATTTTGGAAGATGGGGAAGGAAAATATGAAAAAAGTTGCCGAGCATTAATACACAAACTACCCAGCGTCATTAAGGGGTTAATATGGTATAGCAGTAAATTGTCGCCCCTGTATTGTACAACAGGTAATAGCCAATAAATAATATTCTTACTTTGGTGTGCTTTTTTTATATATATATATATATATATATATATATATATATATATATATATATATATATATATAAGAAAAAGTGAAGCTCGAGACAAGATCTGGAGAAATTCTGCTCACAAGTTAAATTCCAGTCTAAAAAAATCCCTTTGGTCTTTGGAAGACTTTGGTGTCCATATAAATAGATCCCACTGCCGGCAGTCACTGGCCGTATACAGATGTGGCTAGTGCTCGGCTGCAGCAGTGATCTGTATATATTGGTCCCCCTATTGCAGCCATGTAACATCTTACTCCTGAGGACCAGAGATCGGCGCAGAAAGCGGTAGCCAGCAGGAGGATAAAGTATAGCTCGGATTAGTTTTAGTCCTTGCACCTCTTATTTACATCACTTGTACAATCCCTTTAAGATGAAATCTATTACATTACCTTGGTTCTCCTTGTGTTCAGCTATGAAAGAAAAAAGAAACACAAGATTATGTAATGGCTACTTATTGTTATTCGGGGGTATTAGATGTATGGATTGCTCGCTATATATTACATTAATCCGATATTTACATCTGAGCAGCAAAGCCCATACACCAGAACAATAGCAAGTATAGGAATTCAGGAGATACAAAGTATTTATACACCACAAACATCTCCAGAAATCGCTTCTGCTCTTACAGATATTAGTAGTCCATGTAAGGCGAGGTTCACACCTGCGCTAGGTCTCCGCTGGGGGATTCTGTTCCCCATTCTGCTTTAAAAATACAGAGAGAAGAGTCCTGGAAGCAGCAATCTTTTCTCTGCATTTTTTGTCCTTTTCGGACCTAAACCTGGCAGACCCCATTATAGTCTATGGGGGTCCCTGGGTAACAGAAGTGGGGAACTATTTAAGCACATAAAGGTTTGTCCATTATATCACAGACTGCCATACACCGGCATAGAAGGATTATAGAAACTATTTTGGTGCAGCTAAACTCCCATTACAATGTTCTGCTGTTTCCTCCCTTCTATATTAACCCTTAACGCTCTGCACTGTAGTATTATGGTGTGCGTATAGTTACCACTCAGCACAGTAATAGTACCGCACTTTAAGTGTCCATTCACATGGAGTAAACGCACGCTCATTTTGGTGTGTATTTTTACATGTGTTAAAAAAAGGCAACACTTTTTTTGACTGTTGTTGTCGCTTTTTTTTTTCTACACGTGTAAAATAACAGAAAATGTGACAAAAAACACATCAAAAAAACGCCTCACCTATTTTTACACATGTAAAAATACACACCAAAATGAGCGTGCGTTTACCCCATGTGAATGGACCCTAATGCTGCGAGCACAGGAGTTGTGTCTGTGGTATTACTTCTGACTCTAGGCAGCGTTACACAGCTACGGGAGGGGACCAGCCGCTGGAGTTCGGAATATTAACCCACTGGGTGCCAAGCTCAATAGTGATCACGGCATTCAGGGGGTCTGATGGCAAAATTGAAAGTCACACTCCCTTCCCCCCAACACGATACCTCGCAGACCCCTGCGATAAGATTACGGTTTCTGAGGGGAGACCATGGCAGCCAGATGTGGCTAGTGCTCGGCTGCAGCAGTGATCTGTATATATTGTCCCCTAATTGCAGACATGTAAACATCTTACTCCTGAGGACCAGAGATCGGCGCAGAAAGCGGTAGCCAGCAGGAGGATAAAGTATAGCTCGGATTAGTTTTAGTCCTTGCACCTCTTATTTACATCACTTGTACAATTCCTTTAAGATGATAAATATTACATTACCTGCCTTCCGCAGATTTTTAACTGTGAAAAAAAAAAAGAAAACACACAAGATAATTTAATGGCTATTTATTGTTATTATAGGGTTACACTGTCCAAAAATAGCGTTACTTATCCTGAACGGTGAACACCATAAAACATATATATATATATATATATATATACATACATACATACACACACACACACACAACACAATATACAAGTTAATGTATTCTGGTCACTTTACTTTCCCAAAGAAATATGATTAAAAAGTGATGAGAAAGTCGCACATACAGACCAGACATTGGTACCAATATAGAGTACAACTCGCCCCACAAATAAAGAGCCCGGACATATCTCCTACTACTATGCGGTAAGACAGTTATAGACATCAGATTACGGAGACCCCCGGAAGATCATTATCACAAAGGGCCGTTTTAGTTGTAAAAGCTGAAAACCATGATAAAAAAAAAAACTATATAAATCAGGTATCGCCGTAATCGTACTGACTGACCGGACAAAGCTGACTTGTCATTTGTAATGCAGAGAAATGAACGCCATAAAAACAAAATTCTGATAGCATTGTGTGTTATGTCAGATGGACCCCCAAAAATGTAAATAAAAGCTCAATAAAACGTTATATGTAGCCAAAATGGTGGCAAATAAAAGTGCAAATCATCGCGCAAAGGATAAGCCCTCACATAGTTATGCACACAGAAAAACAAAGCTATGAATTTTGGAAAATGGGAGGGAAAATTGCAAAAAGTTGCTGAGCATTAACCTACAAAATACCCTGTGTCCTTAAGGGGTTAATATGGTATAGCAGTAATTGTCCTATGGACTCCGATGAGCTGAATACATACATACCTCCCAACTTTTGAAGAACTGAAAGAGGGACAAAATGTGCGGCGCGCATAGCGTGCCACGGCAAATGTAGCCCCGCCCACTTTTGTGTTGACTCCGCCCACTCATTAATTTTCCATGTGCCCGCACACAGTATAATCCTCCTACAGTCACCCGTAAATTATATGTCCCCCCTCTATCTCTCCCCCAGTTTCATATACACCCTTCATCTGCCCCCAGTTTCATGTCCCTCCATCTCTGCCCCCAGATTCATGTCCTCTCCATCTCTGCCCCCAGATTCATGTCCTCTTCATCTCTGCCCCCAGTTTCATGTCCCCACATCTCTGCCCCCAGATTCATGTCCCCCATCTCTGCCCCCAGATTCATGTCCCCACATCTCTGCCCCCAGATTCATGTCCCTCCATCTCTGCCCCCAGATTCATGTCCCTCCATCTCTGCCCCCAGATTCATGTCCTCTCCATCTCTGCCCCCAGATTCATGTCCCCCATCTCTGCCCCCAGATTCATGTCCCCCATCTCTCCCCCAGTTTCATGTCCACTCCATCTCTGCCCCCAAATTCATGTCCCCACATCTCTGCCCCCAGTGTCATGCCGTCCTCTCCTTCATCTGCCCCCAGATTCACGTTCCACCTCCACATTAAACTTACCTTCTCCTCCGCTCCCTCGCTGCTCTCTGCCCGCCTCTCTCACTGACATATGCGGCTGAAGGAAGGAGCTGACACAGGTCAGCTCCTCGCTTCGCCGCTGCCCGCCTCTCTCCCTGACACATGCGGCTGAAGCTGCTCGCGTGCTCGCTTCGCCGCTGCGTCTCTCTCTCGCTGACACATGCGGCTGAAGCGAGGAGCTGACCTGTGTCAGCTCCTCGCTTTGCTGCTGCCGCCGGCTCCTGGCTTGTAGACGCGATGTACAAGCCAGGAGCCAGCGGCAGCGGCGAACTGACACAGGTCAGCTCCTCGCTTCAGCCGCATGTGTCAGCGAGAGAGAGACGCAGCGGCGAAGCGAGCACGCGAGCAGCTTCAGCCGCATATGTGTCAGGGAGAGAGGCGGGCAGCGGGGAAGCGAGGAGCTGATCTGTGTCAGCTCCTTGCTTCAGCCGCGTATGTGTTCAACTCAGATCGGCGTCCTCTGGACGCCGATCTGAGTTGAAATCGGGACATACCTCCCTCCAACCGGGACCGCGGGACATGTCACCCAAATCGTGACTGTCCCGCGGAAATCAGGACGGTTGGGAGGTATGTACATAGGCAAAGAGGACCTTTCATCAGATTGGGCACAGGCAGTTCTATACACTGCTGGAAAGCCGACAGTGCACTGTCGGTTTTCCCAATCTGTGCCCCGGGTAAAGAGCCATCGGTCCCGGTACCGCTTTCCAGTCAGAAGGGCGTTTCTGACAGTCTATCAGGAATGTCCTTCTCCACAGCAGCGCCTATCGCGCTGTACAGTGTGAGCGGGGAGGAACGCCCCCTCCCCTCCTGATAATGCTCATCTATGGACGAGCACTGTGAGCAGAGGGAGGGGCGCACATTTTATCGCTCTTTCTACTCTTCAAGAGTTGGGAGGTATGAAATATGTTTCCCAAGATGTAAATAGGGAAACAGTGCCTCTGTTTGCTGCCCCCTACTGAACGCTCCCTTGAACATCATGCCTTACTTTCCCACAAGCCTTTGCTGCAATGATGCAGGATTTTGCCAAGTCAGTATCCCAGCTGTGGAAAGCACTGTTTCAATCTGATTGGATCTCATCAGCACAACATAGGGAAAACTGACTTAGCAGAGGTGAGAGACTTCTAGACATCTTCTTTTTCCCAAGATGTAAATGGGAATACTGTATCTCCAGAACGCTAAGTCCCAGAGAGTTGAAGCCAGGTCTAAAACTATCCTGGACACCTGATGTATCTGTGTGCAAAATTTGGTAAAGATCAGTCCAGTTGTTTGGTCACACATAAAACACAGACAGAGACATATATATATATACTTTTCGGACCCCCGAGTATAATGATTGGCGGACCGGGAGAGGTAAGAAACATAAAAAACATGTTACTTACCTCTCCACGATCCTTCCAGGCCTCCTTCCTGACGTCCTTGACGTCACATGAACTCGGCCTGCGTCCCAGGTCATGTGACGTCCGACGTCATTGAACAAGGACGCCAGAGGAGAAGGCAGCGGAGAAGACAGCGGAGAAGACAGCGTAGGAGCCGAGGGACAGGTAACAGTAGTTTTTTATGTTTTTATTCCCCCAGGTCTCGGATTATTATACTCTGGGGTCTGAAAAGACCCCAGAGTATAATAATTGTTTATGGGTGTCCACAGTGGGACATAATAGTGTGTGCAGGGGCCACTATGGGGGATAATACTGTGTGCAGGGGCCACTATGGGGCATAATAGAACACACAGAAATGCGTAGGAGGGGGTCAGTCAAGATCTTCGGCGTTGGTGCTGGTCGAGAAGGGGGCCCCATGTCAAAAGTTCGCCACGGGGCCCCACCATTCCTAATTACGCCACTGTGTCTGTGGTATTACCTCTGACTCTAGGCCGTGTTACACAGGGCGGGGACCAGCCGCAGGAGTTCGGAAGATTAACCCCCTGGATTCCATGCTCAATAGGGATTATGGCATTCAGGGGGTCTGGGGGAAAGATTGAAAGTCACAGTCCCTTCCCCCCAACACTATACCGCTTGGACCCCTGTGATAATATTGGGGGTTCTGAGGGGTGGTCTTGGCAGCAAATCTCTTGATCCTGAGGACCAGAGATCGGCGCAGAAAGCGGTAGCCAGCAGGAGGATAAAGTATAGCTCGGTTAGTTTTAGTCCTTGTACCTCTTATTTACATCACTTGTACAATCCCTTTAAGATGAAATCTATTACATTACCTTCCTGCTTCAGGTCTTCAGCTATGAAAGAAAACAAACAAAAACAAGATGATTTAAGGTTACTTATCCTGCACGGTGAACATTGTAAAGTATATATACTGTATATATACACGCACAACACAATATACAAGTTAATGTATTCTGGTCACTTTACTTTCCCAAAGAAATATGATTAAAAAGTGATGAGAAAGTCGCACATACAGACCAGACATTGGTACCAATATAAAGTACAACTTGCCCCACAAATAGAGAGCCCGGACATATCTCCTACTACTATGCGGTAAGACAGTTATAGACGTCAGATTACGGAGACCCCCGGAAGATCATTATCACAAAGGGCCGTTTTATTTGTAAAAGCAGAAAAAACATGATTAAAAAAAAACTATATAAATCTGGTATCGCCGTAATCGTAATGACCGACCGGACAAAGCTGATTTGTCATTTGTAATGCAGAGAAGTGAACGCCATAAAAACAAAATTCTGATAGCATTGTGTGTTATGTCAGATGGACCCCCAAAAATGTAAATAAATGAACATTAAAATGTTATATGTACCCAAAATGGTGGCAAATAAAAATGCAACTCATCACACAAAGAATAAGCCCTCACATAGTTATGTACACAGTGAAATAAAAAAAAGTTATGAATTTTGGAAGATGGGAGGGAAAATATGGAAAAAGTTGCTGAGAATTAACCACAAACTACCCTGTGTCCTAAAGGGGTTAATATGGTATGGCAGTAATTGTCCTACGGACTCCGATGAGCTGAATACATAGGCATGGTCCGGGGCACAGGCAGTTCCATATACTGCTGGAAAGTTGACAGTGCACTGAATTCAGCACACTGTCGGCTTTCCCGATCTGTGCCCCGGGTAAAGCGCTAGCGGTCCCGGTACCGTAGCTCTTTCCAGTCAGAAGGGCGTTTCTGACAATCAGTCAGGTACGTCCTTCTCCACAGCAGAGCCTATCGCGCTGTACAGTGTGAGCGGGGAGGAACGCCCCCTCCCCTCCTGATAATGCTCATCTATGGACGAGCACTGTGAGCAGAGGGAGGGGCGCACATTTTATTGCTCTTTCTACTCTTCAAGAGTTGGGAGGTATGAAATATGTTTCCCAAGATGTAAATAGGGAAACAGTGCCTCTGTTTGCTGCCCCCTACTGAACGCTCCCTTGAACATCATGCCTTACTTTCCCACAAGCCTTTGCTGCAATGATGCAGGATTTTGCCAAGTCAGTATCCCAGCTGTGGAAAGCACTGTTTCAATCTGATTGGATCTCATCAGCACAACATAGGGAAAACTGACTTAGCAGAGGTGAGAGACTTCTAGACATCTTCTTTTTCCCAAGATGTAAATGGGAATACTGTATCTCCAGAACGCTAAGTCCCAGAGAGTTGAAGCCAGGTCTAAAACTATCCTGGACACCTGATGTATCTGTGTGCAAAATTTGGTAAAGATCAGTCCAGTTGTTTGGTCACACATAAAACACAGACAGAGACATATATATATATACATACTTTTCGGACCCCCGAGTATAATGATTGGCGGACCGGGAGAGGTAAGAAACATAAAAAACATGTTACTTACCTCTCCACGATCCTTCCAGGCCTCCTTCCTGACGTCCTTGACGTCACATGAACTCGGCCTGCGTCCCAGGTCATGTGACGTCCGACGTCATTGAACAAGGACGCCAGAGGAGAAGGCAGCGGAGAAGACAGCGGAGAAGACAGCGTAGGAGCCGAGGGACAGGTAACAGTAGTTTTTTATGTTTTTATTCCCCCAGGTCTCGGATTATTATACTCTGGGGTCTGAAAAGACCCCAGAGTATAATAATTGTTTATGGGTGTCCACAGTGGGACATAATAGTGTGTGCAGGGGCCACTATGGGGGATAATACTGTGTGCAGGGGCCACTATGGGGCATAATAGAACACACAGAAATGCGTAGGAGGGGGTCAGTCAAGATCTTCGGCGTTGGTGCTGGTCGAGAAGGGGGCCCCATGTCAAAAGTTCGCCACGGGGCCCCACCATTCCTAATTACGCCACTGTGTCTGTGGTATTACCTCTGACTCTAGGCCGTGTTACACAGGGCGGGGACCAGCCGCAGGAGTTCGGAAGATTAACCCCCTGGATTCCATGCTCAATAGGGATTATGGCATTCAGGGGGTCTGGGGGAAAGATTGAAAGTCACAGTCCCTTCCCCCCAACACTATACCGCTTGGACCCCTGTGATAATATTGGGGGTTCTGAGGGGTGGTCTTGGCAGCAAATCTCTTGATCCTGAGGACCAGAGATCGGCGCAGAAAGCGGTAGCCAGCAGGAGGATAAAGTATAGCTCGGTTAGTTTTAGTCCTTGTACCTCTTATTTACATCACTTGTACAATCCCTTTAAGATGAAATCTATTACATTACCTTCCTGCTTCAGGTCTTCAGCTATGAAAGAAAACAAACAAAAACAAGATGATTTAAGGTTACTTATCCTGCACGGTGAACATTGTAAAGTATATATACTGTATATATACACGCACAACACAATATACAAGTTAATGTATTCTGGTCACTTTACTTTCCCAAAGAAATATGATTAAAAAGTGATGAGAAAGTCGCACATACAGACCAGACATTGGTACCAATATAAAGTACAACTTGCCCCACAAATAGAGAGCCCGGACATATCTCCTACTACTATGCGGTAAGACAGTTATAGACGTCAGATTACGGAGACCCCCGGAAGATCATTATCACAAAGGGCCGTTTTATTTGTAAAAGCAGAAAAAACATGATTAAAAAAAAACTATATAAATCTGGTATCGCCGTAATCGTAATGACCGACCGGACAAAGCTGATTTGTCATTTGTAATGCAGAGAAGTGAACGCCATAAAAACAAAATTCTGATAGCATTGTGTGTTATGTCAGATGGACCCCAAAAATGTAAATAAATGAACATTAAAATGTTATATGTACCCAAAATGGTGGCAAATAAAAATGCAACTCATCACACAAAGAATAAGCCCTCACATAGTTATGTACACAGTGAAATAAAAAAAAGTTATGAATTTTGGAAGATGGGAGGGAAAATATGGAAAAAGTTGCTGAGAATTAACCACAAACTACCCTGTGTCCTAAAGGGGTTAATATGGTATGGCAGTAATTGTCCTACGGACTCCGATGAGCTGAATACATAGGCATGGTCCGGGGCACAGGCAGTTCCATATACTGCTGGAAAGTTGACAGTGCACTGAATTCAGCACACTGTCGGCTTTCCCGATCTGTGCCCCGGGTAAAGCGCTAGCGGTCCCGGTACCGTAGCTCTTTCCAGTCAGAAGGGCGTTTCTGACAATCAGTCAGGTACGTCCTTCTCCACAGCAGAGCCTATCGCGCTGTACAGTGTGAGCGGGGAGGAACGCCCCCTCCCCTCCTGATAATGCTCATCTATGGACGAGCACTGTGAGCAGAGGGAGGGGCGCACATTTTATTGCTCTTTCTACTCTTCAAGAGTTGGGAGGTATGAAATATGTTTCCCAAGATGTAAATAGGGAAACAGTGCCTCTGTTTGCTGCCCCCTACTGAACGCTCCCTTGAACATCATGCCTTACTTTCCCACAAGCCTTTGCTGCAATGATGCAGGATTTTGCCAAGTCAGTATCCCAGCTGTGGAAAGCACTGTTTCAATCTGATTGGATCTCATCAGCACAACATAGGGAAAACTGACTTAGCAGAGGTGAGAGACTTCTAGACATCTTCTTTTTCCCAAGATGTAAATGGGAATACTGTATCTCCAGAACGCTAAGTCCCAGAGAGTTGAAGCCAGGTCTAAAACTATCCTGGACACCTGATGTATCTGTGTGCAAAATTTGGTAAAGATCAGTCCAGTTGTTTGGTCACACATAAAACACAGACAGAGACATATATATATATACTTTTCGGACCCCCGAGTATAATGATTGGCGGACCGGGAGAGGTAAGAAACATAAAAAACATGTTACTTACCTCTCCACGATCCTTCCAGGCCTCCTTCCTGACGTCCTTGACGTCACATGAACTCGGCCTGCGTCCCAGGTCATGTGACGTCCGACGTCATTGAACAAGGACGCCAGAGGAGAAGGCAGCGGAGAAGACAGCGGAGAAGACAGCGTAGGAGCCGAGGGACAGGTAACAGTAGTTTTTTATATTTTTATTCCCCCAGGTCTCGGATTATTATACTCTGGGGTCTGAAAAGACCCCAGAGTATAATAATTGTTTATGGGTGTCCACAGTGGGACATAATAGTGTGTGCAGGGGCCACTATGGGGGATAATACTGTGTGCAGGGGCCACTATGGGGCATAATAGAACACACAGAAATGCGTAGGAGGGGGTCAGTCAAGATCTTCGGCGTTGGTGCTGGTCGAGAAGGGGGCCCCATGTCAAAAGTTCGCCACGGGGCCCCACCATTCCTAATTACGCCACTGTGTCTGTGGTATTACCTCTGACTCTAGGCCGTGTTACACAGGGCGGGGACCAGCCGCAGGAGTTCGGAAGATTAACCCCCTGGATTCCATGCTCAATAGTGATTATGACATTCAGGGGGTCTGGGGGAAAGATTGAAAGTCACAGTCCCTTCCCCCCAACACTATACCGCTTGGACCCCTGTGATAATATTGGGGGTTCTGAGGGGTGGTCTTGGCAGCAAATCTCTTGATCCTGAGGACCAGAGATCGGCGCAGAAAGCGGTAGCCAGCAGGAGGATAAAGTATAGCTCGGTTAGTTTTAGTCCTTGTACCTCTTATTTACATCACTTGTACAATCCCTTTAAGATGAAATCTATTACATTACCTTCCTGCTTCAGGTCTTCAGCTATGAAAGAAAACAAACAAAAACAAGATGATTTAAGGTTACTTATCCTGCACGGTGAACATTGTAAAGTATATATACTGTATATATACACGCACAACACAATATACAAGTTAATGTATTCTGGTCACTTTACTTTCCCAAAGAAATATGATTAAAAAGTGATGAGAAAGTCGCACATACAGACCAGACATTGGTACCAATATAAAGTACAACTTGCCCCACAAATAGAGAGCCCGGACATATCTCCTACTACTATGCGGTAAGACAGTTATAGACGTCAGATTACGGAGACCCCCGGAAGATCATTATCACAAAGGGCCGTTTTATTTGTAAAAGCAGAAAAAACATGATTAAAAAAAAACTATATAAATCTGGTATCGCCGTAATCGTAATGACCGACCGGACAAAGCTGATTTGTCATTTGTAATGCAGAGAAGTGAACGCCATAAAAACAAAATTCTGATAGCATTGTGTGTTATGTCAGATGGACCCCCAAAAATGTAAATAAATGAACACTAAAATGTTATATGTACCCAAAATGGTGGCAAATAAAAATGCAACTCATCACACAAAGAATAAGCCCTCACATAGTTATGTACACAGTGAAATAAAAAAAAGTTATGAATTTTGGAAGATGGGAGGGAAAATATGGAAAAAGTTGCTGAGAATTAACCACAAACTACCCTGTGTCCTAAAGGGGTTAATATGGTATGGCAGTAATTGTCCTACGGACTCCGATGAGCTGAATACATAGGCAAAGAGGACCTTTCATGGTCCGGGGCACAGGCAGTTCCATATACTGCTGGAAAGTTGACAGTGCACTGAATTCAGCACACTGTCGGCTTTCCCGATCTGTGCCCCGGGTAAAGCGCTAGCGGTCCCGGTACCGTAGCTCTTTCCAGTCAGAAGGGCGTTTCTGACAATCAGTCAGGTACGTCCTTCTCCACAGCAGAGCCTATCGCGCTGTACAGTGTGAGCGGGGAGGAACGCCCCCTCCCCTCCTGATAATACTCGTCTATGGACGAGCACTGTGAGCAGAGGGAGGGGCGCACATTTTATCCCTCTTTCTGCTCTTCAAAAGTTGGGAGGTATGAAATATGTTTCCCAAGATGTAAATAGGGAAACAATGCCTCTGTTTGCTGCCCCCTACTGAACGCTCTCTTGAACATCATGCCCGACTTTCCCACAAGCCTTTGCTGCAATGATGCGGGATTTTGCCAAGTCAGTATCCCAGCTGTGGAAAGCACTGTTTCGATCTGATTGGATCTCATCAGCACAACATAGGGAAAACTGACTTGGCAGAGGTGAGAGACTTCTAGAACAGGTTATGGGGATAATGTCACTCCTTGAAGAGGAGAGACCACATTGTCAGGTGTGTAGAGTCTTACAAAAAGCCATTTTAGCTCCACTGAGGGATTATGGAAAGAATATGCAAATCTTTTTCCCAAGATGTAAACGGGAATACTGTATCTCCAGAACGCTACGTCCTAGAGAGTTGAGGCCAGGTCCAAAACTTTCCTGGACACCTGATGTATCTGTGTGTCAAATTTGGTAAAGATCAGTCCAGTTGTTTGGTCGCGCATAAAACACAGAGACATATATATATATATATATATATATAGATAGATAGATAGATAGATAGATAGATAGATATAGATATATATAGATATAGATATATATATAGAGAGAGAGAGAGAGACTCCATTATAGTCTATGGGGGTCCCTGGGTAACAGAAGTGGGGAACTATTTTAAGCACATAAAGGTTTGTCCATTATGCCACAGACTGCCATACACCGGCATACCACAACGGTTTTGGAAATCGTGACGTGTCCGCACCACGGATTTTACCACAAAGTGGGCATGGGATTCGCTAGAGACCCATCCACTTTGCCCTTACTGTAAAACTGTGCTATTTTCCAGGACAGAAATTGCTGCATTTCCATCCCGTGGGTCCCCAGCGTCAGGCGTGTTTGTTTTATATAAAAAAAATAATAAATATTGAATGGGATAAATTCCAAACACAATTATCCGACACCTAATTTATCGAAAACAAAGAAAAAAGTGTCATCACTTTTTTCAATTTATTCAAGTATTCAATTTATTTAAGGCAACATAATAAAAAAGTGGAGCTTGGAAATCTATTACATTACCTTGTTTCTTCAGGTCTTCAACTATAAAAGAAAAAAAATGAAAAATGATGTAATGGCTATTTATTGTTATTCGGGGGTATTAGATGTATGGATTGCTCGCTATATATTACATTAATCCGATATTTACATCTGAGCAGCAAAGCCCATACACCAGAACAATAGCAAGTATAGGAATTCAGGAGATACAAAGTATTTATACACCACAAACATCTCCAGAAATCGCTTCTGCTCTTACAGATATTAGTAGTCCATGTAAGGCGAGGTTCACACCTGCGCTGGGTCTCCGCTGGGGATTCTGTTCCCCATTCTGCTTTAAAAATACGGAGAGAAGAGTCCTGGAAGCAGCAATTTTCTCTCTGCATTTTTTGTCCTTTTCGGACCTAAACCTGGCAGACCCCATTATAGTCTATGGGGGTCCCTGGTAACAGAAGTGGGGAACTATTTAAGCACATAAAGGTTTGTCCATTATATCACAGACTGCCATACACCGGCATAGAAGGATTATAGAAACTATTTTGGTGCAGCTAAACTCCCATTACAATGTTCTGCTGTTTCCTCCCTTCTATATTAACCCCTTAACGCTCTGCGCTGTAGTATTATGATGTGCGTATAGTTAAGACTCAGCACAGCACTCTAATGCTGCGAGCACAGGAGTTGTGTCTGTGGTCAGGGTCGGACTGGGGTGTCTAGGGCCCACCAGTGGAATTGTTTCTAGGGGCCCACCACCAGGAACCTGCAGACCAGCGATACCGAGACAGGACAGCTAAAGGTAATACCATCTCGGGAGCCATGCTGCTCACCCGCCATACAATGTGCAACAACATACTACCTAAATCTACTGCTACATTCTGTATGGAAAGTGATCAGCATGGCTCCTAGAAATGTTACCATTACCTGTAGCCAGGCTGTCCTGGAAGAGCTGATCTGCAGAGGTCCTGGCTGTTGTATCATCACAGATGTAATACTGATGGCCTATCCTAAGGACAGACCATCAACATTATAAAGATGGATAAAACCTTTAAAGATTTGTCCAGGAATTGGATCAACCCATGTACCTGATGGAAGGTGTAAAATAAAAAAATAAATAAAAAGCGCCTTCACCTGTCCCCATTGCTCCATTGTCCGCCGCCAGTGTCCATTTAGTCTCGTGCCGGCACCTCCATGCTGGGAGTCCTGCACCTCATGGGATCACTGAAACCAATTAGATACAGGATTTCCAGAAATGAGGCCATGAGACCGAACAGACACAGGCAGGAGGATAACGGGGCGCTGGGGACAAAAGCTCAATGAAAACCAATGCGTCTCACGTCTGCGCCTAATCTTTAAAGAGGACCTTTCACCATTTGGGGCACATGTGGATTAATACACTGTTAGAAAGGCGTTTATGTCAGTCAATCAGTAACACCCTTCCTCACAGTAGCGTCTATTGCGCTGTACTGTGTGAGGGGGCTTTGCTTACCGCCTAGTGATGACGCTGAGCGGTGAGGAACGCTTCCGATCTCACAGTACAGTGCAATAGGTGCTGCTGGGAAGAAGAACGTTCCTGACTGACTGTCAGAAATGCCCTTCTGACAGTGAAGAGTTACAGTACCGGGACCGATAGCTCTTCACCGGGGGCACAGAACAGGAAAGCTGCACTGAATTCAGTGCTTTCTAGCGGTATATAAAACCGCATGTGCCTCAGGAGGTGAAAGGTCCTCTGTAACATCTCAATATACTGTACATCACACTAAAAGGATAAGACCTAATACAGCTTCCGACAGCCAAAAAGCGCTACGGGAAAACCCCCGGCGGCATCAGTTTTTCCTGCAGCGCTTTTTTCAGAAACTCCACAGAGGTTTGCTCTGAGGACTTTCTGTTTCCATTATATCTATACTGCAACACTACACACTCATACATATACATTCATATATACTCACACACACACACACACACACACACACACACACATATATAATTAGCATATACACATTTATGTACATTCATATACCATATATACTATATATACTCACATATATACATACACTCACACATTATTATAGCATGCTGTATATACACACACATACCTGTATACAAACATACAGTCCTCACACAGTATACAAGACACATGCTTTAACCCTTAAGTAGTATCATGGCGTCTATCATAATGATATGTGTGTGATAGTGGTGTATGATAGACACCATGATAGGACTTAATGGTTAAACAAATGTACACATATACATATTAAACATTACATTTTACTAAAAAAAAAGGAAAAAAATATACTCACATTTGTGGATCATTGCAGCAGCAGCAGCAGCAGACTCCTCTGTCCCCACACAGGCCGATGTAAGCGATGACTCACTGCTGAGAGGGGGAGGGGAAGGAAGTTGGCTGCAGAGAGATCGCTTCTAAAGATTGCAGGGACAGCTGCAGCCCCTGGTGTGCTCCGGAGTCCGATGTATACTTTCCTTATATTAATAGGGAAAGTATAGCATCGGCAGGAGGCCCCTCTGTGTAAATGTCGGGGCCCTGGGAAACTGGCAGCCGGGCATCTTTAGTAATTACAGCGCTGCCGGCATCCTGGGGCCCCGAGCTTACTGATCGGGCCCCTGCCACTAGCAGTGCTCAGTTTATCAATGCAAATGCACTGGACAGGGGCCCGAACCAGCCCCTGACATCCTGATCGGGCCCCTGACCAGTGCTTCTGCATTGAGGAAGTGAGCACTGTCAGTCCAGGCTGGAGCCTACCGGGGGATTCCCCGGTACCCCGGCGGGCCAGTCCGACCCTGTCTGTGGTATTACTTCTGACTCTAGGCAGCGTTACACAGCTAAGGGCGGGGACCAGCCGCAGGAGTTCGGAAGATTAACCCCCTGGATGCCATGCTCAATAGTGATCATGGCATTCAGGGGTCTGGGGGCAAGATTGAAAATAACGCTCCCTTCACCCAACCCAATACCGCTCGGACCCCTGTGATAAGATTGCAGGTTCTGAGGGGAGGCCATGGCACCCACATGTGGCTAGTGCTCGGCTATGTAATGTCCTGGTACTGCTCATCTCATTCCCTTTAATAGTCCGTGCAGACCGAGATGGTATGGACATTTGAATATAAGGTAAAGCGTTTACTCCTTCTTCATTCCTTCTATATATTTCTATTCTACCAGAGCCAGCATACAGGGGGTCTAGTAATGCGCCATCATGTGGATGTTTTTGTGAACTACACCTGCATATACTTTGTCATTGTAATTTGAGTTGGCACTGTGAAGGAGTGTCCAGTATGATCAGGTGACTGGCCTGGAGGAGGAGGAGTTACCGCCCCCTCTAGGGGGGGTTGGGGACCTTTGGTCTGGTCTTTTGTGTGGAGCGACAAGACAAGACATGTGGACCTAGCAGCACATGGAGAGCTGAAAATGGCAGCCAACTCTGAGAGCACTTCCCACAGAGATGGCTTTTCCTCTGTCCTCAAGATTCTCCTCAGAGAGTGTTCTCCTCTGAAGTTCCAAGCTCACAAGCACGAAAAGCTTATGGACCTGCCTATCCATACATCTGGGACTTCTACACGTATTTCTCTATTCAAGTAAGTCTTTGGGACAAATCTATATTTAAGAAGCCCATAGCTAGTCTGGCAGAAATTGAGGGTCTCCCGCTGCTGAAAAAAATTGCATTTGCTATTCTACATACGTGTACCCAGTTGTTGAGGACTAACCCCCTGGATACAGGCCATCCTTACAAGTATATACAAGTTTAACTACCCAAGCAACTACTAATTAATCTATCCAAAGCATGCCGCCACCATCACCTGCTAACCGGACACTACATATGAAGATTGCTGTATTGTATGTGAAGAATTCCTCCATATGTACATTTGTATTACTTTGTCCTGCTAGTAAAAGAGCAACGGCTACCCCCGAAGCCTGGTTGTCTGTTGTCATTGTCAGATATCAGAGTGGGGGTGGGTAGTCGGGGACATCAAAAAGGAGATTTTGTGCACATTTGGGACCCAGGGACCCCCTGAAAGCCGGCCACATCTGATATATTACCCGTGATACCAGCCCTGGCCCTCCTGAGTGTTACACACCTCCTGCAGTGATCTGTATATATTGGTCCCCCAATTGCAGCCATGTAACATCTTACTGCTGAGGACCAGAGATCGGCGCAGAAAGCGGTAGCCAGCAGGAGGATAAAGTATAGCTCGGATTAGTTTTAGTCCTTGCACCTCTTATTTACATCACTTGTACAATCCCTTTAAGCTGAAATCTATTACATTACCTGACTTCCAAAGCTTTCCACCTATGAATGAAAGAAATCACAAGATGATGTAATGGCTATTTATTGTTATTCTGCGGTATTCGATGTATGGATTGCTCGCTATATATTACATTAATCCGATATTTACTTCTGAGCAGCAAAGCCCATACACCAGAACAATAGCAAGTATAGGAATTCAGGAGATACAAAGTATTTATACACCACAAACATCTCCAGAAATCGCTTCTGCTCTTACAGATATTCGTAGTCCATGTAAGGCGAGGTTCACACCTGCGCTGGGTCTCCGCTGGGGATTCTGTTCCCCATTCTGCTTTAAAAATACAGAGAGAAGAGTCCTGGAAGCAGCACTTTTTCTCTGCATTTTTCATCCTTTTCGGGCCGAAACCTGGCAGACCCCATTATAGTCTATGGGGGTCCCTGGGTAACAGAAGTGGGGAACTATTTAAGCACATAAAGGTTTGTCCATTATATCACAGACTGCCATACACCGGCATAGAAGGATTATAGAAACTATTTTGGTGCAGCTAAACTCCCATTACAATGTTCTTCTATATTAACCCCTTAACGCTCTGCGCTGTAGTATTATGGTGTGCGTATAGTTACCACTCAGCGCAGTAATAGCACCGCACTCTAATGCTGCGAGCACAGGAGTTGCGTCTCTGGTATTACTTCCAGCTCTAGGCTGGGTTAGGCTTGGTTCACACATGCTTATATGATCAGTCCGTTTGAATCCAGTTTGAGACTAAAGACGGACTGATGCAAATACTGATTGCAAACGCTGTCCATATAAAATGTGTCAGTATTTTTTTCTTTTAATCTAGAAGACTTGACTAGAGGACAGATGAGGGGATTACAAGTAGACAATTGTAAACAGTAGAGATGAGGACATTTATTACCGTATATGTCCATATATCACCTTTTTGCTATCAGTATCCAATCAGTATGTGCATCAGTCCGTTTTTAGTCTCAAACTGAATTCAAATGGACTGATCAGATAAGCATGTGTGAACCAAGCCTAACACCGCTAACGCTGGGTTCACACCTGCGCCTCAGTCTCCATTCTCAGCTTTCCGTCTTGAGCTCTCTGTGGCAAAACTGTTTTTGTTTTTTTTTTTTTAATCAGACACAACGTCCTACATGTCCGACTTTGTGTCCAGTTAAAAAAAACAGTTTCGCCGTGGAGAGCTCAAAACACTCACCGGAGCTCACAGTCGGACACTTCTCAAACCCATTCATCTGAAAAAAAATGCCTGCAGGTTTCCGTCTCCTGTCCAGTTTCAGGCAGGAAACGCAAACCTGCATAACGGAGGCTGGGGCGCAGATGTGAATGAGCCCTAAGGGCAGGGACCAGCCGATGGAGTTCAGAAGATTAACCCCCTGGGTGCCATGCTCAATAGTGCCACGCTACCTTTCCCCCCCCCCCCCCCAACACGATACTGCTCGGACCCCTGTGATAATATTGGGGGTTCTGAGCGGTAGCCATGGCAGCAAACATCTTACTCCTGAGGACCAGAGATCGGCGCAGAAAGCGGTAGCCAGCAGGAGGATAAAGTATAGCTCGGATTAGTTTTAGTCCTTGCACCTCTTATTTACATCACTTGTACAACCCCTTTAAGCAGAAATCTATTACATTACCTGGCTGCCACTGGTCTACAACTAAGAAAGAAAAAAAAGAAACACAAGATGATATAATGGCTATTTATTGTTATTCTGGGGTTATAGATGTATGGATTGATCGCTATATATTACATTAAACCTTCCTACAGCCACAGAACATCTTTGCTCGAGTTTAACTGTATACACTTAGGGTCCATTCACACAGAGTAACGTGCCGCGTGATCTGGCACGTATACGGCGTGTGAGATTTTGAGCGCTGTAAAAGCTCCCATTGATTTCAATGGGAGCCTGGATTGTGGATGTGATTTTGCGGCGTATACGATCCGAACGCTCATTGAAATCAATGGGAGCTTTTACAGCGCTCAAAATCTCACACACCATATACGTGCCAGATCACCGATGTTGCAGGTCCTTTCCTGTGACCTGCGTATCCCCCTGATGTGGAGGGCTGACCAGAAGAGACCCTTTGGCTTCTTATTTGCAGCAACCCGCATGGCAGTCAGGGAAGGCTCCACAATTCACAATTGTATTCAACTTTATCTTCGCCCTAAGGATGCAGCTAGAGTTGAAACTGAGATCTACCGAAATTCTGGACTGTCCTGCTTGATCCAGGTCAGCTGTTGGGGCCCCCTACTACAGAGTCCAATGCGGATGCACAATTTACCCTATTTTTAAAGTGGCCCCACTAAGTGAAGGGGAGCAATATCCAGCAAGTGCTATGTCTACATTCAGCCTGTCTACTATCAGGGGAAGAACATCCCTCATTCTCAGCAGTCAAACCCCCACCAATCAGAAATCATCTTGGTAATGTCATGTTAAACTTGTCATATATCAACATATCTTGTGGTCACAAGTTGTCGTCTTGATCGGTTGCCAATGCATACGACCGTGAATGCAGAATCCTTCTAAAGGTCCATTCACACAGAGAAAAATGGTGAGAAATTTGGTGTGGAATTTCAGCGCTGAAAAAAAATCCTCCCATAGACTTCAATGGGTTCCTTTTTCTGCTAGCATTGAAGTCAATGGGAGGCTTTTTTTCAGCGCTGAAATTCAGCACCATTTTCCTCCGTGTGAATGGACCCTTAGGTCAGAAAAACCAGCCAGGATTTCCTTATTGTGGCCGGAATATCTTCTGATACATGTACTGCTCCTTCATGATCACTGAGCTACAATAAGAAAATCATGACTGAGTTGCTCAGACCATAGAAAGCTACTGCAATCATGGTCTTAACCATTGGCAACCGAACAGGACAACAGTCTGTCACCACTAAGATGGTTGGAGAAAATCTTTAAAGCTCTATAAAATTTTTAACTAATTATATTTGCAAAAAATGTTTAACTTGTAATGATTTACAAATATATATATAATATATTAATAATTAATTAATATAATTATTTTCACGGAAATACCACAATTAATTAAGAGATCTTGCCATTCAGGCAGTAGGACTAAAATGCTTAATCAAGTAATGGTCCCTACCGATCACTAGAATAAAGGTCCTATGTCCCCATCTGTATGTATGTGCAGGCAGTGCTGAGGATCAGGGCCTGCTGTTCTTTGGGATTGGTGGGGATTCAAGGGAAGAATTAAAGGGGCTCTATCAGCAAAATTATGCTGATAAAGGCTATTCATGCATATGTGGGGCTCTAAAAAGGCCATTCAGGCATTGATAATGTTGTGTTAAACTACCCTCCCCCCTTTTTAAAATAATACCCTAAAAAAGAATATGATAATCATACCGTATCGTGCACGCTGGGTGGGCATGCACGGTCCGACATCATCTTTAGCCACGCCTACACATTCTTTCTTCTTGCAGTGACATTCTCGGGTCTCACCTTCTTCTTCCGGCATCATTGCTTGTAATCCCACAGCGACGCAGTAGCAAGGCTACTCCTCGGGTCCCGTCTTCCTCGTCTTCAATCCCGTGCCGGCGCAGCAGCAGGAGTATGCTCAGTTCCCCTGCTACTGTTCCCCTGTTACTGCGCCGGTGCGGGATTACAAGCAATGACGTCGGAAGAAGAAGACGAGGAAGACGGGACCCGAGGACATCGCTGCAAGAAGAAAGAAGATGTAGGCGTGGCTAAAGATGACGTCGGACCGTGCATGCCCGCCCAACGTGCACTATAAAATAATACCCTAAAAAAGAATATGATAATCATATCGATTATCATATTCTTTTTTAGGGTATTATTTTAAAACAGGGGGGTTGTTTAATATAACATTATAAATGCCTGAATGGCCATTTTAAAGGCTATTCACACATATGTGGGGCTCTAGCTGCATAATTTTGCTGATAGAGCCCCTTTAAAAGGAGAAAATAGATAAAGGTAAATGAGAATAAAATGTAACGTAGTACTCACCAGAGCTATCCTGCATGGCTTCTGGATTAGATAAGAGAATGATATCAGGTTATAAGCAACCTATACGTATTCATGCATTTAATACAATGTATATAGCACTGCATGGTGATTCATCTCATTGCATTCCAACATAGTTAAAGCAGACATTTTACCATAGCCCTTTAATATCCTGATAACAGAACCCTTAAATATAGACACTATTAAAGGAAACCAGTCAGGATAATATATAATATAACATATCCCTCCTATAGGAGTAATTGATAGCAGGTATAATACATTCAGGCAATACATTATTCTGAAGCGCCATCATCCCTTCTAATGAAAATTTCCACCATAACCAAATTTTTTAAAAAAAAGTTAGTGAAAAGATGCATTCAGAGAACAGGAACATGGCAGACACAGAAGGCTTATTCTTTATAGAACAATTACCCATACAAAGGTTTGGAAGGACTATGTAACTACACCCCTGGGTGATATAAGATGGTGCTTTGTATGAGTGTTACCTCACTGGGACAGATACACTTATACTCTCTTAAAGGGAGCGTCTGCAAGAAATTGGGATATAAACTCATCACTGTATCTTGTAGAGCTATAATAGTTGGGTGGGCAACCTCTATATTATGCCCCACGGGCAAAACACTGTTACTTACCTCTCCCTGGCTCGGCCGCACTCCCCGCAGATCTCATTAACGTTGGACCAGATGTTACTGACCCAGGCCGGTGTCACAACACATAATGACACTGGCCTGGGCCACGTGACGTGTGGAACATAACAGGCCCAAAGTCTGCTGAAGCCTAGGAGAGGTAAGTAACAGTGCTTTTTATGATCCCTCACCTCCCCTGGTCTAGCGATCATTATATTACAGGATCTAAAAAGAACCAAGAGTATAATGATAGTAGTGTTTGTGGGGTTCGAGGCCTGCAACCTCACTTACTGATCCTCGCTTCTGATCACAGCCACATCCACACAAGGGGAAGGGCAGATGGCCATGAGCAGGAGCAAGGATCGGTAAGTAAATAGGACCCATTATCTACTGGGGTTACTCCAGCAGGTAACAGTCTATTAAAAAGAAATATATCAAGGGCCTTCCAGACCAGGCCCCCTAATGTTACGGACCCTGTGTCAGTGGCTACCGCTTCTACCCCAGTAGTGGTTACAGTTAAGGGCGGGAACCAGCCGCTGGAGTTCAGAGGATTAACCCCCTAGGTGCCATGCTCAATAGTGATTATGGTATTCAGTAGAGATGAGCGAACAGTAAAATATTCGATATCCGATATTCGTTTCAAATAGCTGCTCAATATTCGAGTATTTGAATGAAAATCGAACCCCATTATAGTCTATGGGGAAAAATGCTTTGTTTCAGGGGATCCCACCATTCGACTCAGGAGAGTCACCAAGTCCACTATCACACCCCAGGAAATGATGCCAACACCATGGAATGCAACTGGTACAGCAGGGGAAGCATGTCTGGGGGCATCTAACATGCCCAAGTCACTGTATTACGTCGGGATCCCTGTCGGCTTGCAATATGCAGGAGCTGACTTTTTCCCATAAGAATGCATTGACCAGCGTTGATTGGCCGAATGCCATACAGAGTACAGCATTCGGCCAATCAACGCTGGTTCTGCCGGAGGCTCGTCTGTGAGGAGGCGGAGTCTAATATCGGACCAGAATAGAGACTGCTGTGGACCAATCTTAGACTCCGCCTCCACTGGCAGAACCAGAGTTGATTGGACAAATGCTGTACTCCGTATGGCATTCGGCCAATCAACGCTGGTCAATGCATTCCTATGCCGAGATGCCCTGCTGCACACTCAGCTCTGCTGCATCTCTGGTGTGTGTGCTGAGCTCGGCTGCTTCTCCATGTAGCAGAGCTGTGTCAGCACTGCTACATCTGAGATCGGCCCACAATGGAAACTGCTGTGGACCAATCTTAGACTCCGCCTCCTCCGGCAGAACCAACGTTGATTGGCCGAATGCTGTACTCTATATAGCATTCGGCCAATCAACGCTGGTCAATGCATTCCTATGGGAAAAAGTCAGCTCGTTCATATCGCAAGCTGACAGGGATCCCGAACCAGATAGAGCCCCAAAGAGCTGTGTGAGTAGCATTCCCCCCTAAATAAAGGTAATACCTAGCTAACCCTTCCTGTACATCTATCCCTGTCTCACAGTCACATAGTTCACAGTCTCAGATTAATCGAATGTTAAATCCACCATTCGTCTAAATTGGAGGTCACCTGATTTCGGCCGCCAATTACTTTTTCCCGATGCCTCCGTTGTCGTAGTTCCTGTCCCACCTCCCCTGCGCAGTTATTGGTGCAAAAAAAGTGCCAGGTAAGGTGGGAGGGGATACGAATTTTTACTGCGTTTGCCTCGTGGTGTTCGATTCCAATCGAATACCTCAAACGGCCTGATATTCGATCGAATATGTATTCAATTGAACGGTGTTCGCTCATCTCTAGTATTCAGGGAGACTGGGGGAAAGATTGAACCCCTGTGATTGTGGGTTCTGAGGGGAGGCCATGGCAGCCAGGAGGTCGGGCCACAGCCTCCTGACTCCCTTTGCATAGTTCCAATTAACAACTACTGTGTGATGATCTGCAATACTATGAATTGCAGTATATTGCACAGGGGATCTGAGATCTCATGTTTAAGTCCGGTTATGGAACATGAAAAAAATAAATAAAAAGAAAAAATAATAATAATATAATAATAATAAGTTAAAAAAACACCTTTATATTCCAAAAAATATATAAATGTAAACAGAAATAAATATACAAGCATGTTAGGTATCCCCACATGCTTACAAGTGCCCACTATCCAAAATTAGCGTTACTTATCCTGCACGGAACCACAATACTCAATTTAATGTATTTTGTTGACTCTGCATCCCCCCCCCCCAAAAAAAAAAAAAAATAACAACAGTAAACAGTGATCAGAAAGTCGCACATACCTACATTGGTACCAATAAAAAAAAAAACAACTTAAGGGGCCACACGGTGGCTCAGTGGTTAGCACTGCAGCCTTGCAGCGCTGGAGTCCTGGTGTTCAAATCCCGCCAAGGGCAAAAAACCATCTGCAAGGAGTTTGTATGTTCTCCCCGTGTTTGCATGGATTTCCATCCCATATTCTAAAAAGACATACTGATAGGGAAAAAAATGTACATTGTGAGCTCTATGTGGGGCTCACAATCTACATTTTAAAAAAAAAAAAAAAACTTGTCCTGCAAATTAAGAGCCTGGACGTATCTGTCAACACTACAGTAAAATTGTCAGGCGTCAGAATACGGAGACCCCTGGAAAAACCTTCATTTTCAAAAAGTGCCATTTTATTTGTAAAAGTGGCAAAACATGATAAAACTAATATAAACCAAGTAATGTCCCACCGGACAAAGCTGTCATGTTATTACTAATGCAGCGTGAACGCTGTAAAAACAAAATGCAAAAAAAAAAAAAAAAATGGCGAAGTGGCAAATGAAAGTACAACTCATCCTGCAAAGAATAAGCCCTCACATAGTTATGTACACAGAAAAATAAAAGTTATGAATTTTGGAAGATATGGAGGGAATGTACAAAAAAAGTCACCGAGCATTAACGTACAAACTACCCTGCGTCATTAAGGGGTTAACATGGTATAGCAGTGAATTGTCCCCCCTGTATTGTACAATAGGTAAAAGCCAAATAAATAATATTCTTATGTAGTCTCTTAGGCTGGTTTGGAATAATAAATAAATAATAATAATAATAATAATAATAATAATCTCAGACCTGGTACACATCTGCGTTCGATATTCCATATGGGAAGTCCGCATGCCCCCCCCCCTCCCAAAACAGAACACCAAATGCATTAAAAAGTGGTTAGGTAAGAAACCACACGGACCCTATAATAAGGGTCCGTGTGTTTTCAGTGAGGTGTCTGCACGTATAACACAGAGAGAATAGTGGTGCTTGAAGTACTTTTCTCTCCACATGATACAGGCGGACACCATTATAGTCTGTAGGGTCCATGTGGTTTCTTAGCTAACCACCTTTTAATGCATTTGGCATTCCGCTCAGAGAGTTCTCAGGCAGACTTCCCGAATGCAATACTGTACGCAGATGTGAACCAGGACTTAGGATCAAATCTGGAGAAATTCTGCTCACAAATCAAATTCCAATTTTAAAAAAATCAGTTTGGTCTTTGGTGTCCATATAAACAGATCCCACTGCCGGCAGTCACTGGCCGTATACAGATGTGGCTAGTGCTTGGCTGCAGCAGTGATCTGTATATATTGGTCCCCCAATTGCAGCCATGTAACATCTTACTCCTGAGGACCAGAGATCAGCGCAGAAAGCGGTAGCCAGCAGGAGGATAAAGTATAGCTCCGATTAGTTTTAGTCCTTGCACCTCTTATTTACATCACTTGTACAACCCCTTTAAGCTGAAATCTATTACATTACCTGGGTAATTCAGGACTGCAACTATAAAAGAAAAAGAAACACAAGATGATGTATTGGCTACTTATTGTTATTCGGGGGTATTAGATGTATGGATTGCTCGCTATATATTACATTATTTACATCTGAGCAGCAAAGACCATACACCAGACCAATAGCAAGTATAGGAATTCAGAATTCCCTTTAAGCTGAAATCTATTACATTACCTTGGTTCTCCATGTGTTCAACTATGAAAGAAAAAAAAAAAAAGAAACACAAGATGATGTATTGGCTACTTATTGTTATTCGGGGGTATTAGATGTATGGATTGCTCGCTATATATTACATTAATCCGATATTTACATCTGAGCAGCAAAGACCATACACCAGAACAATAGCAAGTATAGGAATTCAGGAGATACAAAGTATTTATACACCACAAACATCTCCAGAAATCGCTTCTGCTCTTACAGATATTAGTAGTCCATGTAAGGCGAGGTTCACACCTGCGCTGGGTCTCCGCTGGGGGATTCTGTTCCCCATTCTGCTTTAAAAATACAGAGAGAAGAGTCCTGGAAGCAGCAATCTTTTCTCTGCATTTTTTGTCCTTTTCGGACCTAAACCTGGCAGACCCCATTATAGTCTATGGGGGTCCCTGGGTAACAGAAGTGGGGAACTATTTAAGCACATAAAGGTTTGTCCATTATATCACAGACTGCCATACACCGGCATAGAAGGATTATAGAAACTATTTTGCTGCAGCTAAACTCCCATTACAATGTTCTGCTGTTTCCTCCCTTCTATATTAACCCCTTAACGCTCTGCGCTGTAGTATTATGATGTGTGTAAAGTTACCACTCAGCGCAGTAATAGTACAGCACTCTAAGTGTCCATTCACACAGAGTAACGTGCCGCGTGACCTGGCACGTATACGCCGTGTGAGATTTTGTGGGCCATATACGCTCCCATTGATTTCAATGGGAGCATGGATCGTAAACGCCACGTTATTTTGCGGCCATGATTCTAACACAGCGTTTACGATCCACGCTTCCATTGAAATCAATGGGAGCGTATACGGCCTGCAAAATCTCACACGGCGTATACATGCCAGGTCACGCGGCACGTTACTCTGTGTGAACCCTCCCTAATGCTGCGAGCACAGGAGTTGTGTCTGTGGTATTACTTCCAGCTCTTGACTGTGTTACACAGGGCGGGGACCAGCCGCTGGAGTTTGGAAAATTAACCCCCTTGATGCCATGCTCAATAGTGATCACGGCATTCAGGGGGTCTAGGAATAAAACTGAAATTTACGCTCCTTTCCCCCCCAACACGATACCGTTCAGACCCCTATGATAAGATTTCAGGTTCTGAGGGGAGGCCATGGCAGCCAGATGTGGCTAGTGCTCGGCTGCAGCAGTGATCTGTATATATTGGTCCCCCAATTGCAGCCATGTAACATCTTACTCCTGAGGACCAGAGATCGGCGCAGAAAGCGGTAGCCAGCAGGAGGATAAAGTATAGCTCGGATTAGTTTTAGTCCTTGCACCTCTTATTTACATCACTTGTACAATCCCTTTAAGCTGAAATCTATTACATTACCTGACTGCTCCTGGCCTCCATCTATGAAAGAAAAACACAAGATGATGTAATGGCTATTTATAGTTATTCGGGGGTATTAGATGTATGGATTGCTCGCTATATATTACATTAATTCGATATTTACATCTGAGCAGCAAAGACCATACATCAGAACAATAGCAAGTATAGGAATTCAGGAGATACAAAGTATTTATACACCACAAACATCTACACACGTGGACACAATTGTCGGTTCCCTCGTCTAATGAAAGAAAACTCCACAATGGTCACAGAAATAACTGGAATCTGACAAAAGTAATAATAGATAGAAATTCTATGAAAATGAGCAAATGAAAGTCAGACATTGCTTTTCACTTCAACAGAATTAAAAAAAATAATAATAATAATCCTCATGACACAGGTCTGGACAGAAATGATGGTTCCTTTAACGTAATATTTTGTTGCACAACCTTTTGAGGCAATTGCTGCGATCAAACGATTCCTGTAGCTGTCAATGAGACTTCTGCACCTCTCAGCAGGTATTTTGGCCCCTCCTCGTGTGAGTTTTGGGTCATTATCCTGTTACAAGACCCAGGATCTGCGACTGAGACCAAGCTTTCTGACACTGAGCAGCATTTCTCTCTAGAATCCCTTGATACTCTTGAGATTTCATTGTACCCTGCAAAGATTCAAGACACCCTGTGCCAGATGCAGCTAAGCAGCCCCAGCACATAACAGAGCCTCCTCCATGTTTCACAGTAGGGACAGTGTTCTTTTTAAGATATGCTACATTTTTCCATCTGTGAACATAGACCTGATGGGCCTAGACAAAAAGTTTGATTTTTGTCTCATCTGTCCACAGGACATTCTCCTAGAAGCTTTGTGGCTTGTCAACATGTAGTTTGGTTATTATATTACTTTTGTCAGATTCAAGTTATTTCTGTGACCAATGTGGGTGTTTCTTACAATAAACAGGGGGAACAACAATTTTGTCCACGTGTGTGTGTGTGTGTGTGTGTGTGTGTGTGTGTGTGTGTATGTATATATATATATATATATATATATATATATATATATATATATATATATATATACACATACTAGCTGGTACCCGCGACTTCGTCTGCGGTGATTGTAGAAGTGGGTATATAAAGGTGTGGGTAAGGTTTTCGTACTTTGTATAAGGGATGGGATATGAAATCTAACTTTGTATCTTGTTTTTGCTGTAATTCAGAGAATACGTGAGACTTTTGTGTTGAAGTTACTTTGTATTTGAGCTGCTATATATACGGTGTTGTGAGAAACTTTACATAGTGACTTTGGGACAGAGGTATTTGAAGTTAACCCTTTCCCGTCGATGGCATTTTTTGATTTTGGTTTTTCATTTTTGACTTCCCTCCTTCTAAACCCCATACCTTTTTTATTTCTCCGCTCCCAGAGTCATATGAGGTCTTAATTTTTCTTGGGACAAATTTTTCTTCATGATGCCACCATTAATTATTCTATATAATGTACTGGGAAGCAGGTAAAAAAAATTCTGAATGGGGTGGATTTGACAAAAAAATGCATTTCTGCGACTTTCTTAGGGGCTTTGGTTTTACGGCGTTCACTGTGCAACCAAAATGACATGTCCCCTGTATTCTGTGTTTTGTTACGATTCCGGGGCTACCAAATTTATATGGTTTTATTTACATTTTGACCCCTTAAAAAAATCCAAAACTGTGTTAAAACATTTTTTTTTGAAAAGTCGTCATATTCCGACAGCCGTAACTTTTTTATACGTCCGTGTACGGGGATGTATAGGGCGTCTTTTTTTGCGGGGTCGGGTGTACTTTTTAGTTCTACCATTTTCGGGAAATGTTATTGCTTTGATCACTTTTTATTCAAATTTTTATCAGAATCAAAAGAGTGAAAAAACGGCGGTTTGGCATTTTGACCATTTTTCCCGCTACGGCGTTTACCGAACAGGAAAAATATTTGTATAGCTTTGTAGAGCGGGCGATTTTGGATGCGGGGATACCTAACATGTATATGTTTCTCAGTTTTTAACTACTTTTATATGTGTTCTAGGGAAAGGGGGGTGATTTGAATTTTTAATCCTTTTTATTTGTTTTTATATTTTTTTTACTTTTTTTAAAAAATTTTTTTTGCATTTATTAGACTTCCTAGAAGTATTGACATGGGTGGGCGGTGTCGCGGATTGTCAGAGCGGTGGGGGTCGGCAAACATGGCTGCTCCGGAGCGTTAAAGAGAGCCTCCTGGAGTATCGTTAAGGGGAGGGGCAAAGTGGTAAAGATAATCCTTTAATAGTCCCACCTTGGGGAAATTTCAGCGTGTTACAGCAGCATAGTAATACAGATACAGGATAATACAGAGTAATATGTTACAGACGTAGACACAGATAAGCTGAGAAGAGAAGATATACTAGGAGTCCATGGCAGCTAAGGAAAAACAGAAGAGAAAGAGGAAGACCTCATGGTCATCCTCATAATCATTAGTTCTCTGTGCGGAGAGCTCTTCGTTTGGTCTGATGTAGATTATACAGCCTGGTCGCGGTTGGAAGGAAGGACCTGCGATAGCGCTCCTTCTCACACTTGGGGTGAAGCAGACGGTCGCTTACAGTGCTGCCAAGTCCCATCAGGGTCCCATACATGGGGTGGGATTTGTTCCCCCGCATGGAGGTCACCACAGACAGTATCCTTCTGTCACCCACCACCTGTACTGGGTCCAAGGGGCTCCCCAGGACAGAGCTGGCCCTCCTGATCAGCCTGTCAAGTCTATTTCTGTCCCTGGTTGATATACTGCTTCCCCAGCAGGCCACACCGAAAAAGATGGCTGAGGCAACCACAGAGTTGAAGAAGGCCCTAAGAAGTGTCCCCTGGACTCCGAAGGCCCTCAGCCTCCTGAGCAGGTAGAGTCTGCTGTGGCCCTTTCTGTGCAGCGCCTCCAGGTGATCAGCCCAGTCTAGTTTATTATTGAGGAGCACGCCCAGGTACTTATAGGTCCTGACTATCTCAATACATGTTCCTTGGATCTCCACCGGGGTCGGAGCACCTCTCCGTTTACTAAAGTCCACCACCATCTCCTTGGTCTTCCCGCATTAATCCTGAGCTGGTTCTGCTGGCACCATTCAACAAAATCCCGGTTTAAGTCTCTGTATTCCCTATCATCGCCATCAGTGATAAGGCCGACTATAGCAGAGTCATCGGAGTACTTCTGTAAGTAACAGCTGGATGAGTTGTGCCTGAAGTCAGCAGTGTACAGTGTGAAGAGGAATGGGGCAAGAACTGTACCTTGAGGTGCCCCCGTACTACAGATCACAGTGTCAGACACACAGTCCTGGGCTCTCACATACTGAGGGCGGTTTGTCAGGTAGTCTAGGATCCAGTTGGACAGGTGATGGTCCACACCACCAAGGTTCAGCTTCTCCCTCAGTAGCCCTGGCTGAATGGTGTTGAACGCACTGGAGAAATCAAAGAACATTATTCTCACAGTGTTCCCGGGTTTCTCCAGGTGAGAGAGAGCTCTGTGAAGAAGGTGGATGATGGCGTCATCTACCCCAATGCCTGGCCGGTAGGCAAACTGGAGGGGGTCCAGAGCGGAGCTCACTAGGGGGCGTAGGTGTGTCAGGACCAGTCTCTCTAGGACCTTCATTAGGTGTGATGTCAGTGCTACAGGTCGGTAGTCATTGTAGCCCATCGGGTTGGGTTTCTTTGGGACTGGTACCACGCAAGATGTTTTCCACAGTTGAGGTACCACCCCCAGCTTCAGGCTCATATTGTACATGTGCGTTATAATACCACACAGCTGGTCACTGCACATTTAAAGTATATGTATATGAGATTGTGTGGGGTTAGGGGCAAGGCTGTAGGGGGCAATATGAATTTTGTGGCTTGCTATGGTCCAAAGTGTGTGAGATTGCAGAGATGGTGGTGTGAGTTTGGGTTTTGTGGGGGTCCTGGCACAAACGTATGTGCGCTGTTGTGACGAAAAGTAGCCTATTGCGCAATCGAGTGTAGTGACTATGTTTGTGGAAAATTTCAGCCAAATCGGTCGAGCGGGTTTTGCGTGATTGAGGAACAAACATCCAAACACACAAACCCACAAACATCCAAACTCACAAACTTTCACATTTATAATATTAATAGGATATATATATATATACACACACATATACCACAACGTGCAAATGTAGGTATTTGGTGACTTTGCTTTCCCAAAAAAGTATGAAAAGTAATCGGTAAGTCGTACATACAGACCAAACATTGGTGCCAATAAAAAGTACAACTTGCCCCACAAATAAAGAGCCTGGAGGGGCCACACGGTGGCTCAGTGGTTAGCACTGCAGCCTTGCAGCACCGGAGTCCTGGTGTTCAAATCCCACCATGGGCAAAAAACCATCTGCAAGGAGTTTGTATGTTCTCCCCGTGTTTGCATGGATTTCCATCCCATATTCCAAAAAAAGACATACTGATAGGGAAAAATGTACATTGTGAGCTCTATGTGGGGCTCACAATCTACAAAAAAAATAAATAAAAAATAAATAAAGAGCCTGGACATATCCCAGACTAGGCAGTAAAACAGTTATAGACGTCAGAATATGGTGACCTCTGGAAAATCATATTCAAAAACTGACATTTCATTTGTAAAAGCAATAAAATTCCAATTGAAATAATCCCTTTGGTCTTTGGAAGACTTTGGTGTCCATATAAACAGATCCCACTGCCGGCAGTCACTGGCCGTATACAGATGTGGCTAGTGCTCGGCTGCAGCAGTGATCTGTATATATTGGTCCCCCTATTGCAGCCATGTAACATCTTACTCCTGAGGACCAGAGATCGGCGCAGAAAGCGGTAGCCAGCAGGAGGATAAAGTATAGCTCGGATTAGTTTTAGTCCTTGTACCTCTTATTTACATCACTTGTACAATCCCTTTAAGATGAAATCTATTACATTACCTTGGTTCTCCTTGTGTTCAGCTATGAAAGAAAAAAGAAACACAAGATGATGTATTGGCTACTTATTGTTATTCGGGGGTATTAGATGTATGGATTGCTCGCTATATATTACATTAATCCGATATTTACATCTGAGCAGCAAAGCCCATACACCAATATAATAGCAAGTATAGGAATTCAGGAGATACAAAGTATTTATACACCACAAACATCTCCAGAAATCGCTTCTGCTCTTACAGATATTAGTAGTCCATGTAAGGCGAGGTTCACACCTGCGCTGGGTCTCCGCTGGGGGATTCTGTTCCCCATTCTGCTTTAAAAATACAGAGAGAAGAGTCCTGGAAGCAGCAATCTTTTCTCTGCATTTTTCGTCCTTTTCGGACCTAATCCTGGCAGACCCCATTATAGTCTATGGGGGTCCCTGGGTAACAGAAGTGGGGAACTATTTAAGCACAAAAAGGTTTGTCCATTATATCACAGACTGCCATACACCGGCATAGAAGGATTATAGAAACTATTTTGCTGCAGCTAAACTCCCATTACAATGTTCTGCTGTTTCCTCCCTTCTATATTAACCCCTTAATGCTCTGCGCTGTAGTATTATGGTGTGCGTATAGTTACCACTCAGCGCAGTAATAGTACCGCACTCTAAGTGTCCATTCACACGGAGTAATGTGCTGCAAGACCTGGCACGTATACGCCGTGTGAGATTTTGCTGGCCGTATACGCTCCCATTGATTTCAAATATTCGCAAATTCGTAAATGCCGCGTTATTTTGCGGCCGTGATTTTAACACGGCGTTTACGATCCACGCTCCCATTGAAATCAATCGGAGCATATACAGCCCGCAAAATCTCACACGGCGTATACGTGCCAGGTCACGCGGCACGTTACTCTGTGTGAACCCTCCCTAATGCTGCGAGCACAGGAGTTGTGTCTGTGGTATTACTTCCAGCTCTTGACTGTGTTACACAGGGCGGGGACCAGCCGCTGGAGTTTGGAAAATTAACCCCCTTGATGCCATGCTCAATAGTGATCACGGCATTCAGGGGGTCTAGGGGTAAAACTGAAAGTTACGCTCCCTTCCCCCAACACGATACCGTTCAGACCCCTGTGATAAGATTTCAGGTTCTGAGGGGAGGCCATGGCAGCCAGATGTGGCTAGTGCTCGGCTGCAGCAGTGATCTGTATATATTGGTCCCCCAATTGCAGCCATGTAACATCTTACTCCTGAGGACCAGAGATCGGCAGAGAAAGCGGTAGCCAGCAGGAGGATAAAGTATAGCTTGGATTAGTTTAAGTCCTTGCACCTCTTATTTACATCACTTGTACAATCCCTTTAAGCTGAAATCTATTACATTACCTATTTCATTCAGGACTGCAACTATGAAAGAAAAAAAAAAAAACACAAGATGATGTAATGACTATTTATAGTTATTCGGGGGTATTAGATGTATGGATTGCTCGCTATATATTACATTAATCCTATATTTACATCTGAGCAGTAAAGCCCATACACCAGAACAATAGCAAGTAGTTTTTGCATAGTGAATATACATTTTTTGCATGATAGTAGACTATAGCTGCTGAGAACAATCCCCTTTCCCTCCATATAGCAATGTGCTGCTCAGTGCACCTGACTGCTCCGGCTACAGAACCCTATAGCTGTGGCCCAGTCCCTGAGTGCACCAAACAGCTCATCTGCACAGCGATTAATAGTCCATGTCCTCGCCAGTAACATTATACTGTGACATAAAGGGAAGTTCATTATTCAAGATCTTCCCCCTATGTATGGCAGTACATTGTACAGGGATCTGAGATCTCAGCTTCAGGTCCTGTGGTGGGACATGGAAAAAGTGAAAAAGCACAAACACATAGTAAAAGCACACAAAAATAGACAAATAAGTAAAAGAAAAACAAAAAAAAACCTTTATATCTAAAAAAAATATTTAATTTCAACAAACATGTTAGGTATCTCCACATGCGTATAAGGGCTAGTTCACACGGGGCCAAAGGGGCTGATTTTGGTTGCGGAATCCACATCATAATCCGCCCCTTTACAATGGTGATCTATGGAGACCGCTAGCGTTCTTTTTTCCGCTATCAGCAACTGCCGATAGCGGAAAAAAAGAAGTGAGCTGCCCTTTCTTCAGGCGGATTCCACGGCTCGCTGAGCAGCTGCAACGTCCAGCGTCAGCCCATTCATTTGAGCCGACTCTGGGGTGGGGGAAGCCGCGACATCCTGGCAGGTGGGTTTTGACCATATTTTGACTTGGCTCCCCAAGTCAAAATATGATCAAAATCCGCCCCCCGTGTCCAAAAGTAGTGTTACTTATCCTGCACGGTGAACATCATAAAACAATATACATATACACACACACGACAATGCGCAAATTAATGTATTTGGTGACTTTGCTTTCCCCAAAAAACATGATTAAAAAGTGATGAGGAAGATCATTCATTATCACAAAGGGCCGTTTTATTTGTAAAAGAGGTAAAACATGATAAAATCCAAAGAATAAGCCCTCACATAGCTATGTACACAGAAAATTTTTAAAAAAGTTATAAATTTTGAGAGACGGGGGAAGGAAAACATGAAAAAAAGTCTCTGAGCATTAACGTACAAACTACCCTGTGTCCTTAAGGGGTTAATATGGTATAGCAGTAAATTGCCGCCTCTGTATTGTACAATAGGTAATAGCCAATAAATAATATTCTTAATTTGTCTTCAGACTAGGGCCCACGTGATGTCTTGCAGCGAAAGAGCGCTGCGGGAAGAACTGTGGCAGCAACACATCGCGGTTCTTCCCTCAGCGCTTTAAACAGAACGTCTATGGAGTTTTCCTCTGTGGACTTTCTGTTACAATTATATCTATGGAGAAACTGAAGGCATTCCCGTAGGTATAATTGACATTCTGCGATTTCCAAAACCGCACCGTTTTTGGAAATCGTAGCGTTTCCGCGTCATGGTTTTTACTGCAAAGTGGGCATGGGATTCGCTAGAATCCCATTCACTTTGCCCTTACCGTATAACACCATGATTTTTTCCGCTGCCGACAAATTGCTGCGTTTCCATCCCATGGGGCCCCGGCCTCAGGCGTGTTTGTTTTATATAAATAACAAAATGGAGCTGGGAAATCTATTACATTACCTGCGTGCACCAGGTTTGCAACTATGAAAGAAAAAAAAACACAAGATGATTCAATGACTATTTATTGTTATTCTTTTCAGACCCCAGAGTATAATGATCGGAGATCCAGGGGGGATATGAACATAGAAAACACTGTTACTTACCTCTCCCTGGCTCAGGCGCAATCCCCGCTGTGTAGCGGGTTGGCCTTCTTCAATGATGTACAGGAAGTCACACCAGCAATGGCTTGCGTTGTGACACATAAGGACACAAGCCCCGGCCTACGTGACATCTGGGAGGTCACCAAGTAGACCTGAAGTCTACTTGAAGCCTGGAGCCAAGAGAGGTAAGTAACTCTGTTTTTTAAGTTCCACATTCTGCGTCAGACAGATTTCTTTATACCGGGGCGCTGAAAGACATTTTGCAATTATGCCAGAACTGAGTTACAGCCCAATGTAAGCACTGCTGCGAGCACAGGAGTTGTGTCAGTGGTATTACGTCCGACTCTAGGCTGTGTTATACAACTAAGGACCAGCTGCAGGAGTACAGAAGATACTAAGGGTGCATTCACACATAGTAAAGTGGCGCTGACTCTGCCATGATAACTCGCCGCAGAATCAGCGCTCATATAAAGCCTCCCATTGAATTCAATGTGTTCCACGCAGAAGACAGAACCCATTGAATTCAATGGGAGTCTTTATCAGCGCTGATTCTGTTGCGCGTTACCGTGGCAGAATCAGCGTCACTTTACTCCGTGTGAATGCACCCTAAGACTCCGTCAGATTAACCACCTGGGTGCCATGCTCAATAGTGATTATGGCATCAAGGGGGTCTGGGGGCAAGTTTCAAAGTCACACTTCCCCCTTCCCATTAGCGAGATGCCACTCAGACTCCTGTGATAAGATTACGGGTTCTGAGGGGAGGCCATGGCGGCCAGATGTGGCTAGTGCTCGGCTGCAGCAGTGATCTGTATATATTGGTCCCCCAATTGCAGCCATGTAATGTAACAACTTACTCCTGAGGACCAGAGATCGGCGCAGAAAGCGGTAGCCAGCAGGAGGATAAAGTATAGCTCAGATTAGTTTTAGTCCTTGTACCTCTTATTTACATCGCTTGTACGACCCCTTTAAGATGAAATCTATTATATTACCTTTCTTCCATAGCTCTGCACCTATGAAAGAAAAAAACCACACACAAGATGATGTAATGGCTATTTATAGTTATTCTGGGGTATTAGATGTATGGATTGCTCGCTATATATTACATTAATCCGATATTGAGCAGCAAAGCCCATACACCAGAACAATAGCAAGTAGTTTTTGCATGGTGAATATACATTTTTTGCATGATAGTAGACTATAGCTGCTGAGAACAATCCCCTTTCCCTCCATATAGCAATGTGCTGCTCAGTGACTGCTACAGAACCATATAGCAGCTGACTTGTCATTTGTAATGCAGAGAAGAGAACGCCATAAAAATAACACCCAACAAATTCTGATAGCATTGTGTGTTATGTCAGATGGACCCCCCAAAATGTAAATAAAAGCTCAATAAAACGTTATATGTACCCAAAATGGTGGCAAATAAAAGCGCAACTCATCACACAAAGAATAAGCCCTCACATAGTTATGTACACAGAAAAATAAAAAAAAGTTATGAATTTTGGAATATGGGAGGGAAAATATGAAAAAAGTTTCTGAGCATTAACCTACAAACTACCCTGTGTCCTTAAGGGGTTAATATGGTATGGCAGTGAATTGTCCCCCCTGTATTGTACAATAGGTAATAGCCAATAAATAATATTCTTACTTTGTCTTTCAGGCTAAGGCCCCACGGGACGTCCTGCAGCAAAAGAGCGCTGGGGGAAAAACTGTGGCGGCATGCTCTGCCTGTCCTCTGTGGACTTTCTGTTACAATTATACCCATGTGGAAATTGCTGGTGTTCCCATAGGTATAATTGACATGCTGCGATTTCCAAAACCATGCCAGTTTAGGAAATTGTGATGTGTCCGCACCATGGTTTTTACCGCAAAGTGGACATGGGATTAACTAGAATCCCATCCACTTTGCCCTTACTGTAAAACTCCATGATGGAAATCACTAGGTTTCTGTCCCGTGGGGCCCCGGCGTCAGGCGTGATTTATATAAATAAACAAAAAGGGGAGCTCGGAAATCTATTACATTACATGTTCTGTTCTCAGCTGTTTCTATGAAAGGAAAAAAAACACAAGATGATGTAATGTCTATTTATTGTTATTCGGGGGTATTAGATGTATGGATTACTCGCTATATATTACATTAATCCGATATTTACATCTGAGCAGCAAAGCCCATACACCAGAACAATAGCAAGTATAGGAATTCAGGAGATACAAAGTATTTATACACCACAAACATCTCCAGAAATCGCTTCTGCTCTTACAGATATTAGTAGTCCATGTAAGGCGAGGTTCACACCTGCGCTGGGTCTCCGCTGGGGGATTCTGTTCCCCATTCTGCTTTAAAAATACGGAGAGAAGAGTCCTGGAAGCAGCAATTTTCTCTCTGCATTTTTTGTCCTTTTCGGACCTAAACCTGGCAGACCCCATTATAGTCTATGGGGGTCCCTGGTAACAGAAGTGGGGAACTATTTAAGCACATAAAGGTTTGTCCATTATCTCACAGACTGCCATACACCGGCATAGAAGGATTATAGAAACTATTTTGGTGCAGCTAAACTCCCATTACAATGTTCTGCTGTTTCCTCCCTTCTATATTAACCCCTTAACGCTCTGCGCTGTAGTATTATGTTGTGCGTGAACAATCAGCGCAGTAATAGTACAGCACTCTAATGCTGCGAGCCAGGGCTTAATTTGGGAAAAAAAAAATTAGGGGAAACTCTCAAATAATTATTAATAATTATGTCCCATAGTCTCCCCTACACACACTATTATGCCCCATACTGGATCCTGTACACATTATTATACCCCATAGTGGCCCCTGCATACAGTATTATACCCCATAGTGGCCCCTGCACACATTATTTTGTCCCATAGTGGCCCCTACACACATTATTATGTCCCATAGTTGCCCCTGCACACATTATTATGCCCCATTGTGGCCCCTGCACACAGTATTATGCCCCATAGTTGCTCCTGCACACAGTATTATCCCCCATAGTGGCCCCTGCACACAGTATTATGCCCCATAGTGGCCCCTGCACACAGTATTATGCCCCATAGTGGCCCCTGCACACAGTATTATCCTCCATAGTGGCCCCTGCACACAGTATTATGTCCCATAGTGGCCCCAACACACACTATTATGCCCCATACTGGACTCTGTACACAATATTATGCCCCATAGTGGACACTCATGAACAATTATTATACTCGGGTCTCTTCAGACCCCAGTGTATAATAATCGGAGATCCAGGGGAGGATATAAACATAAAAAAACACTGTTACTTAGCTCTCCCTGGCTCCAGTGCAATCCCCGCTGTGTAATGGGTTGGCCATCTTCAATGATGTATGGGAAGTCACGCCAGCAATGGCTTGCATTGTGATACATAAGGATTCAAGCTTCAACCCATTTGATGCCTGGGATGTCACCAAGTACACCTGAAGCCTTCCGGAGTAAGGTGAGGTAAGTAACAGTGTTTTTTTAAGTTCCACATTCTGCGTCAGATTTCTTTATACCGGGACGCTGACAGATATTTTGTAATTATGCCAGAACTGAGTTACAGCCCAATGTAAGCACTGCTGCGAGCAACGGAGTTGTGTCTGTGGTATTACCTCCGACTCTAGGCTGTGTTACAAAACTAAGGGCGGGGACCAGCCGCTGGAGGTCGGAAGATTAACTGCGATAAGATTACAGGTTCTGAGGGGAGGCCATGGCAGCCAGGAGGTCGGGCCACAGACTCCTGACTCCCTATGGATAGTTCCAATTAACAACCACTGTGTGATGTTCTGCAGTACCACGAATTGCAGTACATTGCACAGGGGATCTGAGATCTCAGGTTTAAATTCGTTCTAGAACATGTAAAAAGTGTGTGTGTGGGGGGGGGGGAACCAACACACTCAAAAATAAACATGTTAGGTATCCCCACGTGCTTATAAGTGCCCATTATCCAAAAATAGTGTTACTTATCCTGCACGGTGAATGCTGTAAAAAAAAAATATATAAAATACTGCAATACTCAATTTAACTTATTTTGGTGACTCTGCTTTCCCAATAAAACAACAATATAAAGTGATCAGAAAGTCGCACATACCTACATTGGTATCAATAAAAAATACAACCTGCCCCACAAATAAAGAGCCCGGACATATCTCTGTCAGCAGTACAGTAATAATGTTCTAGGCATCAGAATACGGAGACTCCAGGAAAACCGTTCCTTAGCTCCCGTAACCATCACTATCAAGAATTCACAGAAGGGATGAGGTAGGGGGGGGCGCAGACAAAAGATTGCAGCGGGGACCACTAGACTTTAGTTACACCACTGATTGTCCCCCAATTGCAGCCATGTAAACATCTTACTGCTGAGGACCAGAGATCGGCGCAGAAAGCGGTAGCCAGCAGGAGGATAAAGTATAGCTCGGATTAGTTTTAGTCCTTGCACCTCTTATTTACATCACTTGTACAATCCCTTTAAGCTGAAATCTATTACATTACCTGGTGGCTTCTGGTCTCCATCTATGAAAGAAAAAACACAAGATGATGTAATGGCTACTTATTGTTATTCGGGGGTATTAGATGTATGGATTGCTCGCTATATATTACATTAATCCGATATTTACATCTGAGCAGCAAAGACCATACACCAGAACAATAGCAAGTATAGGAATTCAAGAAATATTAAGTTTTTATATTGCTGCAAGCAGCTCTTCTCTCTGCTTTTTTTGTCCTTTTCAGGCTGAAACCATTATAGTCTATGGGGGTCCCTGGGTAACAGAAGTGGGGAACTATTTAAGCACATAAAGGTTTGTCCATTATCTCACAGACTGCCATACACCGGCATAGAAGGATTATAGAAACTATTTTGGTGCAGCTAAACTCCCATTACAATGTTCTGCTGTTTCCTCCCTTCTATATTAACCCCTTAACGCTCTGCACTGTAGTATTATGGTGTGCGTATAGTTACCACTCAGCACCGTCATAGTACAGCACTCTAATGCTGCGAGCACAGGAGTTGTGCCTTTGCCATTACTTCCGGTTCTAGGCTGTGTTATATAGGGCAGGGACCAGCCGCTGGAGTTCGGAAGATACTACCACTCCAGCAGATTAACCCCTTGGTACCATGCTTAATAGCAATCACGGCATCTTGGGACAAGGATTTAAAGTCACGCTTCCTTCCCCCCAACAAGATACCACTCAGACCCCTGTGATAAGATTGGGGGTTCTGAGGGGTGGCCATGGCAGCAAACATCTTATTCTTGAGGACCAGAGATCGTCACAGAAAGCGCTAGCCAGCAGGAGGATAAAGTAGCTTGGTTTAACTACTTATATTTGCAAAAATGTACAAATATAGATAAGATTAAGTTCATGGGAATATCCCTTTAACTGCATACAGATATTGACTGTGTTTACATGACACTTTTGCAGAACTGAGAGGAGCCAGATAATATAATTAAGATTAATTCATTAATTAGATTCATTAACAGTTCTTGCCATTCAGGCAGTAGGACTAAAATGCTTAATCATAAAGGGTCCCTAGTAGGGACTCCCTTCTGATCACTAGAATAAAGGTCCTATGTCCCCATCTGTATGTATGTGCAGGCAGTGCTGAGGATCAGGGCCTGCTGTTCTTTGGGATTGGTGGGGATTCAAGTGAAGAAGAATTAAAAAGGTGAAAATAGATAAAGGTAAATGAGAAGAAAATGTAACATAGTACTCACCAGAGTTATAATCCGAAGCTGGATTAGAAAAGAGAATTATATCAGGTTATAAGCAACCTATACATATTCATGTATTTAATACAATGTATATAGCACTGCATGGTGATTCATCTCATTGCATTACAATATAGTTAAAGCAGACATTTTACCATAGCCCTTTAATATCCTGAACAGAACCCTTAAATATAGACACTATTAAAGGAAGCCAGTCAGAATAATATATAATATAACATATCCCCCCATAGGAGTAATTGATAGCAGGTATAATACATTCAGGAAATACAGACAATATTAAGCACGGGCCTCTAACATATCAATTAGATCACTTATAACTTGGTGTACCAGGTCTTACCTCTCATATAAAGGAAGATTTATTGTCAGAAGCACAAGGCAGAGCGCTAGAATATTAGTTTTCATGACTACGTCTGTGGTACGAGTGCACTGTGTAGGGTTCTCTGATATTAAGATGCAGAATCCGATTGCAGCTTCTTATAAATCTAGAGTGAGCCAGTATAGTGACACATGGGTGACTGCGCCCTATTCTGAAGCGTCATCATCCCGTCTAATAAAAATTTTCCACCATAACCAATTAAAAAAAAGGTTTATGAGAAGATGCATTCAGAGAACAGGAACATGGCAGACACAGAAGGCTTATTCTTTATAGAACAATTCCCTATACAAAGGTTTGGAAGGACTATGTAACTACACCTCTGGGCGGTATAAGATGGTGCTTTGTATGTGTGTTACCTCACTGGGACAGATACACTTATACTGTCTTAAAGGAAGAGACAGCAAGAAATTGGGATATAAGCTCATCACTGTATCTTGTAGGGCTGTTAGCACAGTTTATAATGAAGTAATTCTTATTCCCCCTACGCCAAACAGCAGCACAACTGGGGTATTCCTACCCCTATGAGCTGTTAGGACAGGTGGAATTTTTAAATTACCTAACAGCTTTGACCCCTATAAGAGGCCGGAAGACCAACTCCCCCTTGTGTTTTTTTCTGTCCTGTGGGACAGGACAGGTGGCAGGGGAAGAGGTGTTCTGGCCTCATATTAGGGTCAGGGCTTTCCCTCCCCCCCATGATACTTACTTCGGCTTGCCTTCTTCCTGGTCCGCGCTTCTGGCTGTCGGCTCCATCTCCGTAGCTTGCTGGCTCCGGCGGGCGTATGCGCGCGCTGGAGCCGGAGATGGGAACTTTGCTTTGCCGGCAGCCGGAAGACCCTCTGACGGTATTACCTCCCGCCCCCCAATCCCCTCCGAAGTAGGCGGCCGCCTTTCCTATCATGCAGCTGTCTGGCTCCTGCACACCCGGGATCCCTAGGTCATCCAAACAGTGCAGGAGGGTTACAGGATAGTCTTCATATCTCATTCTGTAGACAGATTTATAACAACTCGCCCTTTTCAAGGCCCCAAACAACTTCATCTGGAGAAGGCCGTTCAAGAGTACGTGGACAAAGCAGCACTGGAATGAGGCCAAGGTGTCTACTCTTCGGTTTTCCTGGCACCCAAGACGTCGGGCGGATGGCGAATGATCATAGATTTTAGATATCTGAAGCAATTTATCTGCAGGGTACGGTTCCGCATGGAAACCATCAGGTCTGTGCTACCCTTCTTACAACCCAGAGATCACTTCGTCACCCTGGACCTAAGGGATGCTTATCTCCACATACCTATCTTTCCTGCACACAGGAAATTTCTAAGAGTTGCAATATACATAGATGGAAGACTTCTGCACCTTCAGTTCACCGCCCTCCCATTCGGCATATCATCAGCCCCCAACACCTTCACAAAGGTGATAGCTCCGGTCGCTGCTGCTCTGCGCCTCCAAGGGATCTTCATAGTCCCATATCTGGACGACTGGCTTCTCAAAGCTCGGTCAAAGGAGGTCCTCACCACGCAGGTACAGACCGTAGTAGCTTTGCTAAGCCAGCTGGGCTGGCTAATAAACTGGTAAAAGTCAGTTGTGATTCCATCAACACGAATCCAGTTCCTGGGTTTCATTTTAGACTCTCTCAATATGACGATCTCTCTGCCTTCTCCTCGCAAGGAAAAGATTGCTCGAGCGGTTTATCATCTCTCCGTCACCAAGAAGGTTACGATCAGGATGGCCATGAAGGTCCTTGGCTTGATGTCCGCCTCCATAGAAGCAGTTCCCTGGGCCCTGTGGCACATGCGCCCACTGCAGAACGAGATCTTGAAAGTCTGGAATCACAATCCTTCGGGACTACAGAAGCCTATCCAGTTAACCATCAGCACCTGGTGATCACTAGCCTGGTGGTCCCATCTACACGATGGGCAGTCCTCGGTCAGGTTCACCTCGACTCTGTTGATGACAGATGCCTCCCTCACAGGATGGGGAGCTCATCTGGGGGAGACCCCGGTACAAGGTACATGAAACCATCTGGAGAGAATGCGCTCATCCAATTGCCGCGAGCTTACGGTAGTTCACCGAGCACGTCTGACGTTTGCGCCTGTTCTGCGGGGGAAAGCAGTCAAGATACAGACGGACAACCTGACGGCAGTCCATTACATGAACAAGCAGGGGGGAACCAGATCCCCCTCTCTTCTGAAGGTCACCAACTTAATCTTCGCCTGGGCAGAACAGAATCTTCTCCAGTTATCAGCGGTACACATCCGAGATTGTCTGAACATCCTGGCGGATCAACTCAGCAGAGGCTTGACAACCTCAGGAGAATGGTCTCTAAACCAAGACATCTTTCACCATCTCACCAGGATGTGGGGTCTCCCCGAGGTGGATCTGATGGCCACCCAATACAACGCCAAAGTAGAAAGGTTTTGCTCCCTGTACCGGGAAGACAACCCTTTGGCGGTGGATGCCCTGTCAATACCTTGGAGGTTCAAACTGGCATACGTTTTTCCTCCCATTCCGATGATTCCGAAGGTATTGGCGAAACTCAGGCAGGACCAGACCTTGGCAATAGTGATCATACCGTTCTGGCCAAAAAGGGCATGGTTCACCAACCTCATCCTTATGAGTCGGGGGAACTACTGGAGGCTTCCAACAGTCCGAAACCTGGTAACTCTAAACAGCCGGCCGTGCCAGGGCCTGGAAAAGTTCAACCTCACTGCCTGGAGGTTAACAATGCTGTATGCGGAGAAGGAGGATTGTCCCAGGGAGTGCTAAGGACCCTAGCACATTCAAGAGCAAAATCATCTAATCAGAGCTACCAGAGGATCGCCTGGATATTCCGGAATTGGTCTACAGGTAAACAGCGCGACCCTTACAGAGATTCAGTCTTGGAGTTCCTACAAGACGGCCTAGAAAGGGGGCTAGCACCTGCTACCCTGAAGGTCCAAGTTTCAGCTCTGTCCGCTCTCCTGGAGACTAGATTATCACAAGATCCTCTTATCAAACAATTCCTAAGAGGGGCTGCTAGGCTCCGCCCACAGGTGCAGCCTCCTCTTCCTACCTGGGACCTAGCTGCGGTTCTACAGGGGCTATGTGCTCCTCCCTTTGAACCCTTATCTGAAGTGGATTGGAAGTACCTGTCATACAAAGTGACTTTCCTGCTGGCAATAACCTCCGCCAAAAGGGTTGGCGAGCTACAGGCCCTAGTGGCCTCCGAACCCTTTATAACCTTCTTTCCAGACAGAGTACAGCTGAGGTTCGTCTCAGGATTCTTGCCAAAGGTACCCACTCTTCAGAATATCAACCAGGTAATTGTCTTACCAGCCTTTTTTCCCTCTCCCACCTCTGAGTGAGAGGAGAAGATGCACAAGTTGGACTTGGTAAGAGCATTACGGATCTACCTGAAGCGCACTGTGCCCTTCCGAAATTCTGAGAATTTGCTAGTCAACGCGATTGGCCACAATAGCGGTGCCAAAGCATCCAAACCAACTCTGTCAAGATGGATTAAGGAAGCCATTATCTGCTCCCTATGTGCTCAAGATCTCCCGGTACCAGACTTTGTCCGTGCCCATGCCAGCCTGCCAGGATCACCCACCCTAGGGTAAAGCTATACTTGCTAAATCCCCAGTTGTGCTGCTGTTGGGCGTAGGGGGAATAAAAGATTTTGAATGATAATCTGTTTTCCCTTAGCCCTAACAGCAGCACAAGGCTCCCTCCATATGCTATATTATTGTACTATGTTGTAGTTTTTTGTACTATATTTATTTCTCTGAAATATACGCTGTACTTTATACTTGCTACTAACACAAGGGGGAGTTGGTCTTCCGGCCTCTTATAGGGGTCAAAGCTGTTAGGTAATTAAAAATTCCACCTGTCCTAACAGCTCATAGGGGCAGGAATACCCCAGTTGTGCTGCTGTTTGGGCTAAGGGAAAACAGATTATCATTCATAATCTTTCATTCTGGACCATTGTGCCATTATACACCTATCCTTTATCTAGAAGATAGGGATTAAGTGTCAGATTGGTGGTGGTCCAACCACTGGTACCTCAAGCAATCGGGAAAATGGGGGTCCAAAAGTCCCAATATAGCCTCCCTGTGAATGAAGCACCAGTGGACTAGCATGGCCAGTATTCCAGTCACTTCTAAGAGGTTTCCAGGGATTGCAGAACCCCCCTCTTCTGACCGATGGAAGATCCAGTGGTCAAAGGCCCCAGTCTAAGAGTCTGTAATGTCACAACCCCTTTAATCTTGGCACCAGGGGCAATTAAGTCTCGCTTCAGCTCACCATATAGATGTGTCCACTCTTATCTGTTCATCTCCTTGAGACATGCCAAGCTTAGTGGCATGAGATGACCAACTTTGAAAAGAAAAACTCTTAGGGCCCCTTCACACAGCGTAAGCGCGCCGCTCATTTAGACCCGTACAAGCGAGCGCTTCAAAACACATCCCATTCACTTCAATGGGAGCGCGCGTAAAGTTATGTTACTGATGTTACTTAGTGAGCAACAAAGTAGAAGTAAATTGTTTGGAGCTGAACATTTTCTGCCATTTATCTTGGCATATTTCATCAAAGCAGTCAAACAGGCAACCGGTACGTCATTGCGGAACTAAACAACCACCTAGTCTATGGGTGGTCCGGGAGTGGTTGAAGGGTTTGGCCACTTTAAGAAAAATATTGAGAGACAAATGTAATTGTATAATAAATAGATATATAATTTTCCAATCTATTCACAGTTTTCTAGATCTCTGCTCGCTGTCATTCATTCTTTTACTTCTAGTGGATACAGTTCTGACCATGGTCATGTGATGGATACGCAGATGCACATCGCACCGTGTTACTGACATGTCCTTGCAAATTCTGAGCTATAAAAAAAGCATGAGTCAGTTTTTCATTGCCTTTGCCAGTGCCGCACCTCTCATGAGGCGACCTGAAGCGACCGCTTCAGGCGGCGCTATGCCAGGGCCACGGGGAGGGCAGCATTTTTGCTGACCTAAGCCAGTCCAGGTCAAGCTGTCCTGGACTGGCTTAGGGTCACCGTAACTGAGCGGTGGATTGAGGAGGTCGCTGGAGCAGTGCTGCTCCAGCGGCCTCCCCTCACGCTCAGGCAGAGAGCAGGTCCTCTCCCTGCCTGCTAAAGATGATCGCTCCGCGCAGCCCCGCCCCCTCCGCTCGACTAGCCACGCCCCCTTCCGCTCCGCCCTGGCTTTCTGACGTCCGCTTCAGGCGGCAGAAAGCCATGGTTCACCCCTGGCCTTTGCCGTCCATTTTGCATCCATCCTGTGTCCTCCTTATTCACATTTGGATCCCGAGTGTCATCAGCTTTGCATCAGTTTTTATCATTAAAAAAAATTAGATGGATTTTATTGCCTTTTTCTGCCCAACCTATTGTTCTGTTTTTTATCTGTCACATACAAATCTGTGTTGATGGCTGCTGAAAACAGATCCAATGGGGCAGAGCTACTAGAATGGTCTAAAAGCAAAACTGCCTTAGTTGCCCATAGCAACCAATCACGGCGCAGCTTTCATTTCGTATGCTGCTCTGGAAAAATGAAAGCTGTGCTGTGATTGGTTGCTGTGGGCAACTAAGACAGTTTTGCTTTCTGATCCTTTTCATATATTTGCATGTGGCCATCAAAAAAAGCTAAAAATAGGAAATGACGTCTGTGAAATGTATTATAGGATGTTCATCAGCTAGAAAAATGTTCTTTATCACGGCCCTGTCATGTGAACAAACACCAAGTATAATGAGGGTGTCCTGTGGGCTTCAACTACTGCAACCTCTACAGCGGTCAGCCATGACTATATACGGGATGGTGATGGTGTAACTAGGAATGGCGGGGCCCCAAGGCAAATATTTGACATGGAGCCAGCCCAGTGTTCCTGCACACAGTATTATGCCCCTAGTGGCCCCTGCACACACTATTATGCCCCATAGTGGCCCCTGCACACACTATTATACCCCATAGTGGCCCCTGCACACACTATTATGCCCCATAGTGGCCCCTGCACACACTATTATGCCCCATAGTGGCCCCTGCACACACTATTATACCCCATAGTGGCCCCTTCACACAGTATTATGCCCATAGTGGCCCCTGCACACAGTATTATGCCCCATAGTGGCCCCTGCACACACTATTATGCCCCATAGTGGCCCCTGCACACACTATTATACCCCATAGTGGCCCCTTCACACAGTACTATGCCCCTAGTGGCCCCTGCACACACTATTATGCCTCATAGTGGCCCCTGCACACAGTATTATACCCCATAGTGGCCCCTGCACACACTATTATACCCCATAGTGGCCCCTTCACACAGTATTATGCCCATAGTGGCCCCTGCACACACTATTATCCCCCATAGTGGCCCCTGCACACAGTATTATGCCCCATAGTGGCCCCTTCACACAGTATTATCCCCCATAGTGGCCCCTGCACACAGTATTATACCCATAGTGGCCCCTGCACACACTATTATGCCCCATAGTGTCCCCTGCACACACTATTATGCCCCTATGGTTCTTACAGAAGATAGTTACAATAAACTATTTTATTTATGACTGCATAAAAAAATGGAGATAACAGGCCAATATACTGTAGATTTTTTTTCTGCTTTCCCATCTGGTTTTCCCAATTTTCAACTTTTCCATTACAGCTTCTGCAGAACGTGAGCGAAACACTTTGTACTGTAGGTCTATTCTTCCATGTGTCTAATGTCTCTCCACCACGTTATTTCACGGCCTAGAAACTACACAGAGAAACCTCAAATACCCTTTAGAACGGAAGCTTTATTATTCTTCATTGCAAAACAAATAAGGAGTACACAAAGAATAAGGCTTTATTCACACATAGGTTATTTTGGTCAGCAATTCTGTGCCAGCCGGGAGTACAGAACAGGTACACATCTTTCCATTATACCTCCGCACCTTGTTGGATCAACCACTCACGCAAGTCACGGACAAAAACAATGGGGTGTATAGTGAGCCAGGAAATTGGCACATGGCGACAGGCGCCCTATTCCGAGGTGTCATCATCCCTTATAATTAACATTCTATAATGAACGAATAACTCTCACTATAACTCAGTAGGCATTTAGCAATAGCACATACCGTACATGGAGCAGTCAATGTTATTAATAAGGCTTTGTTTGTGAGAAGACTCATTCAGAACACAAACCATCACATTATATATGATCCCAATCTATAGACTAAGGAGACCCCAGAGTATAATATTGGTTCATGGGCGATGAACCCTAAAAGTTCCGTGTTTGGGCAAATCAAGCCAGTTGTAAACAAATCGCTTCGCCCCTAGTTCTGACTCAGGGTCACATGACCAACACCAACATCTAACACCCAAGTTCATTCACCTCCTCCAAGTATTTAGAGTGGTGTCCTACTAGATAGTAAAGCCAGCTCCCATAACACAAGAACACTGAACGAGGAAGGAGAAGATTGATCAACTCTAGTCCTTGTTCCGATCCTGTAACCCCCAAGTCTGAATCAGCCTTGAAACCTGGAAGAAAAATAAGCAAGTTCTCATCTTGACTTTAACATTAAAGACAATGATGATGGATGCCAACAGAATGTTACCATCTTGGTCATTGTATTACCTTCACCCCATAATGTATCTTTTTCATGACCAGAAGAAGCCAAAGGGGGGCACCTAAAAGGTAGGGGTAGGAAGTTTTTACAAGAATTTTTCATACCATCTGTCTTCTGGTGAAGCGATTTTTATTGCAACACTGGTTTCAGCCATCCATGCCCAACATATTTATATGGAAATTAATCAGTTGAAGGATCTCTTACAAATATAGAAGCTTGGAATGGAAATTAGGAAAATCTGCAAAATTGGAAAGTGGAAGGTCTTTATAGTGCATTGTTTATGGCTAGAGATGGGTGAACCTCCCAAAATTCATTTAGTTTCAGGTTTGGGTGGCTCAGGTCTTGTTTGTTTTGGGTCAAACAAGAACACTGGCAAAGTTATGTCACAGTGAACGTCACATGTATGTTGTACATTCGGGACCTTGAGGGGGTCTGGTTAACAGGTAAGTAAGACACGTAGAGGACTGTGTGCATGTTCACACTGGTGCTTTTTCGGAGGAGTTCACAAAGTCCAAACACAAATGGCTTTCAGCTGCATAATGCAACAGAGAACTACACGGCTTGGTTCAGCCATGTGGTAGAAGAGTCCAGCAACAACAAAAAAACAGTGTTTGTGACAGAAACAATCCCACAAGCTCACCAGGTTAGCAGCTTGTCTCCACTTTTAGCCTCCACCAGGCAGAGCGTTTGTAGCTCAGAGCCACCATCAGAAGAAGGAAGGAGAGCGAACTGCACCCTCCTATCTGGACAGGGTTAAGGCTTCAACTTTGGCTTTAACAAAACCCAGGACTAGAGCTTTGAGCCCGGGTCTATATCAAACCCAAAACCGGATACAGATTCCAGTCCATCACCTAGTGGAGAGGAGCCTCTTAACAGGAGGTATCTTCCCACCACAACCTTTCCCTCTGCCTGCCTATAATGTCCATGGAAATACGAATGGTAAGCAGAGGACACAAATTACCACTTTAACCATACACTGCGCTGACACTCGCTTTTAATAGAGGACCTTTTATATCATCATGAAATTGCGGTTTTATATACCACTAGTAAGCCGACAGTGCTCTGAACTCAGCACGCTGTTGGTTTTCCCAGTATGTGCCCTGGTGGAGAGATATCAGTGCTGTTAGTTTCGGCACTGATATCTCCATGCTGTCAGAAGGGCGTTCTTCATAGCTCAGCATCTTCACTGGGCTATGAGGAAAACCCCATAACCTGACAGCACCCTAACATAGCCTTGTATTGTCATAAGGGCATTCCTCGTAGCTCAGCATCATCACTGGGCAGTAAGGAGCGCCCCATTACAGTATAGAACTACGGACAGTACTGTCAGGAGGGGTGTTCCCAGTTAGACTGTAAGGAACACCTTTCTGGCAGTGAAGAACTCGGTAATGGTGCCAATAGCACATAACAGGAAGGCCGATAGTGATCTGAATTCAGCGTATTGTCGGCTTTCTAGCGGTATATAAAACTGCATGTGTCCTAGGATATGAAGGAGGAGGAGAAGCAGTTGTTGATAATGATGACCATGTGTTAGTGCTAAATGTGGCCTTCCTACCAGGAAGATATCAGAGAGGAGTAGGAGAACAGCCTTGCTCATTTTCCTTGCCAGTGCAAATAAGAGAGTGATACCTTATCATGAACTCAAGAAATGAAACAACTTAATATGATCTTTGCAAAAGCCATTTATTGTACTGAAAATGATCCGAGTGTTATTAAATGTCCTACATTTTAATCTGCAGTAAATTTTTCTTCTCTAGATAAAAGCAAACATTGGAAACTTTTACTTCCCATTACACTGACAATGATTGTTAAGAATTCAGAAGCGTAATAGGTCCGACAACAGCGTGAATCTTCTCCTGCTTGGACTCCACCGCTCGCTTGTGCCTTGGCATACAGCCCTGGTTACAGCGTGACCATCTATCAAACCTATTGCACACAACCAGCTGACACTGGATATACACACTGGAGAAACGACTCAAGAAACTGAATGCATTGAATCCAAATCTCAGTGTGCTCTGCGAGGGAGAATAATAGGTGCGATAATCTGAGAGTCGTGAGCACCTGAAATATAATAAGAAAAAACACTGTTAGTTTTTGGCAACAAATATGATAGATTGGAACATAAAATGGCCACGTGATGGCTACTAAAACTAAACTCATTGGTGATGTTACCATTAATGGAACCTTTATGTCCATGCTACAGATGGGCGAATCGACTAATACCAAGCTGGCAGGGCCGGCGTCAGCGCATGGCGTAGTCGGGTAAGTGCCGGGGCCCACAGAGCCTCTGGGGGCCCCCCGGCACTTGCCCGCCCCAGCACTTGCCTGTCCCGATTTCAGCTCATCGAGCTGAATACATAGGCAATTAAAGCAGGAGCTGTGACAGCTCAGCTCCTGCTTTAACGCTGCGACGTCACATCGCGCCTATAACTATCGGAATGGCGTGAGAGCAGAGAGAGGAGCGGCGGGGGAGCGATGGAATGTGACTGTAAGTGTTTGTTTGTTTTTTGTGTTAAACATTAAGGTGGAACATAATGAAGGGGGCCCATGAAACTGGAGGGCAAATGAAGGGGAGGGGGGGAACGGCATGACACTGGGCCAATGAAGGGGGGGGACAGCATGACACTGGGGCAGATGAGGGGGGAGGAGAACGGCATGACACTGGGGCAGATGAAGGGGGGGGACGGCATGACACTGGGGCAGATGAAGGGGGGGAACGGCATGACACTGGAGCAGATGAGGGGGGGCAGAATGGCATGACACTGGGGCAGAGGAAGGGAGGGGAGAATGGCATGACACTGGAGCAGATGAGTGGAGGAACAACGGCATGACACTGGGGCAGATGGGGGGGGAGAATGGCATGACACTGGGGCAGATGGGGGTGGGGAGAACGGCATGACAGTGGGGCAGATGAAGGGGGGAACGGCATGACACTGGGGCAGATGAGGGGGGAGAACGGCATGACACTGGAGCAGATGAAGGGGGGAACGGCATGACACTGGGGAAGATGAGGTGGGGGAGAATGGCATGACACTGGGGCAGATGAGGGGGGGAGAACGGCATGACACTGTGGCAGATGAAGGGGGGGATGGTATGACACTGGGGCAGAGACAGGGGGACATGAAACTGTGGGCAGATGAAGGGGGGAGAACGGCATGAAACTGGGGACAGAGATGGAGGGGGACATGAAACTGGGGGCAGAGGAAGGGTGTATATGAAACTGGGGGAGAGATGGAGGGGGACATATAATTTACGGGTGACTGTAGGAGGATTACACTGTGTGGGAGCACACGAAAAATGAATGAGAATGGGCAGAGTCAACATAAAAGTGGGCAGAGCTAAATTTGCTGCGGCACGCCACACATTTTATCCCTCTTTCTACTCTTCAAAAGTTGGGAGGTATGGCGTTGGTGACGCCACACTCCTGCGTGACATCACTCACTTCATCTGCTACGTGCAGTGTCCCGACTCCCCCACCTCCTCCACAAGGGGGCCCACTGAGGCTCTGTCGCCCAAGGGCCCATAAAAACCTGGAGCCGGCCCTGCAAGCTGGGTTCGATCTAAATATTCCAAATTGTTCTATTATATTTTTTAAATGTAGATAGGGATCACAATGTAATTTTTTTTTTTTCATTTAAGAATGTTTTTTGTAGAATGGGAGGAAATCCACGCAAACACAGAGAGAACATATAAACTCCTTGCAAATGTTATTCTTGGTGGGATTCAAACCCAGGTCTCCAGTGCTGCAAGGCTGCAGTGCTAACCACTGAGCCACCGTGTTGCCCCTAATTGTGCTGTTTTTAACAACACAGAACAATTTTAAATTTGTCTCTGACTAACTAAAATGGCCCTGTGATTGGGTCTCAGTAGGGATCTGGGCACGCCATGAATCACGATATTACAGAAGAGCACCACAAAATCATCGGCCCAGAGGAGAAAGACCTGGATCGCCCAAAGAGGTAAAAGAAGAATAGTATATATATATATATATATATATATATATATATATATATATATATATATATATTTTTTTTTTTTTTTTTTTTTTTTATCACCTCCCCTGGGCCTCCCCTTATTATACTGTGGGGTCTGTAGGGACCGTCAAGTGTAACAATTTCCCTTCTGGTTCCATCCAAACAATTTTGGACCGAACCGACGATTCGCTTGGCACGTACACATCTTTAGTCCATGCCATAGAATTTTTTGTAAAAAAACTTCAGACATTGGGGGGAACTTAGTATAGTAACAGCATAACAAAAGTGACACATTTTAGAAGGACAGTCAATTGCACCAAAAGAGCACCGCTTCATTTTCAGATCTACTTGCCACTCGCCAGAGTGGAGACGCCTCGTTTGACAGATTCACTAGAACTCCAGAAAACTAGCACGAGTTATATCTGAAATGTATTGTTAGGAGCTCAGAGCCTCGTAATAATTGAGGCACAAGTCACGCCAGTGGGTGTATGAAATAAAACCGGCGTAGGAGACACCAGTCTTAATAAATGACCCCAATTATATTCATGAATCCGTTGAAATCTGCATGGCCCCATTGGAAGTATTACCCGTACTTACCCATTACGTATGAGATAGAAAACATTTAGCGAATGATGAAAATGATCTGGAGAAGCCACACACGTATCCACAAACAAGACCAGGTCGGGATCTGTGGTGTCCAAGGTGGCTTGTAGGTACAAATTCTGATTGAGTTTAACATAGTATGGATAGAGGTACACCGGGTATATGAAATCTGGAGTAGTGAAGAAGGTTAGGTTAGCTAAATACAAGCCATATTGAACTAAGGAGTTGTCCATGATGTCATCGGCTTCATACACAGAATCTACTATTGTATCTTGATACATCTGACATCTCAGAGTCAGGTTTAATTTCTTTCTGTAAATTACCACGGGGTCCATAGAATATGTGAAGAGGGTATTTATATAGGTGATGGTGTCATTGAGAACCTGCAGGAGAAAAGAAGGGAAATATTTGAAGGGTCATCCAACTCTATGCTACACTACAACATATACAGTAGATATGTATGGGGATGCAGTCGAAGGATAATACTGAATATTGTTTCAATGTAATAAACAGGGAATCCAAACTTGCGGCTCACCTCTGGCACTGATGTATGGCCCAAAGTTACTTTTCGGGATACTACACGTTGCGGCACATAACATTTTTACTTTAGGATTGAGCTCAGGCTAGGGGTTAACGTCCCCGAATACACTTGAACAATGCAAGCAGGACTGGAAACCCAGCAGACCCGATTAGGATCTATAGGGTTCGTGGGTTTCCACAGGTAACCGTTTTTTAAGCAGATTGGATTTTTGTTTTTCAGGTCCCTAAGCAGACCCAAAGAATGGAAAACCGGAATGCCGGAGTGAACCTGCCGTACGTGATGACAGATACAAATATCCCTCCATCTGGAGTTTTATGCCTATTGTTCTGATCCTCTGATGGATAAGAAAAACAAACCTAAACACCATGGTGTGAAAACCCCTAAGAGAAATGGTACTGTGCTGTCACCATACACATACAATAACGTCAGGTTTAGTGCCTGTAGATAGAGGATAAGAGCGCCCATACATGCAGGAATAGAATAGTTGTACTGTTCTCATATATACAAAGACGAGACACTTTGCAATACCCATAAGAGAAGTGATCCTGTGCAGGGGCTATTTATGAGTTGTGTGGTTCTATATGAGGTTTTGGAGCTTTCCTACATTCCATTCACTTCTGCTTTCATTTCCTAAATTAAGATGCAATTATGGTTTAGTAATAGTTTACGCTTCCTTATACGATTGTCTTATACAAATCCTTTTCTTACACCAGGGTCTGTGACCATGACAGGGGGACATCCTTTAATGGTAGAGCGACCTCTCTGCCACAAAGCCTTACGATGGTGGGTTCATTAAGCAAGTTCAAGAGGGGCCTTGTTATGGGTTCAAGATTTAGGGAGATGGATCACTGAATCGAGGATTTATTCTGGGATTGTTTGATTTAAGAAGTATTTCTTCCCCTTCCCCAGAGTTGAGAGACAATTGACAACTATTTCCTATTGGGATGGGACCAGCTCCACCAGTAAAAAGATGTTTGTCTGATGCGTCGTAAAGGGCTAATCCTCACGATCAGAGCGGGCACTGATCATGGGTATTGCCACCATGTTATGCAGCTGCCATGTTTTACCTAACATCTGCCCACTGCATGTTGTGAAGAGGTTAATCAACTATATCCAACAATACTCCTTGAAGATGCTTGAAGACGTTTTGTGAATATGTTATCAGTCTCATCTTTGGCTACACATTTCCCTACCTGTTTACTTGTTAGGCATCTCTGATATGGAATGTGAAACTCCAACCTGTCACCTAGTATTCGGGGGCGACATTCGGGGTCTTTCAGGAAAATATTAGAAGAAGAGTAACCCAAGGACTCCAAGTACTGTAAAGAGATTTCAGCTTCCATGTAATCCGAGTGACAAGACAGAGTTACTGGAAAATACAAATAGGTAAAAAAATTTAATATATAAATAATAAAAACAAAAAGTTAAATAGAACTCAAATAGCCCCAAGTTATAAATAGCCCCAAATGTGAAAAAAACTGAGCAAAATTTTTTATAAATAAAATAAGGTAGTGCTGATAAGTGGCCATGTTTACACAATAAAAAGTGTAAGGTCATTTCTAGGGGTAAAATTACCATTTGTGTTGTCTTGGAAGACGGCGTTATACGTTGCATAGAATGTCAGGCCCAAGTCGGTGTCATCATGGAGTTTGGAGTACACAATACTCAGGCTGTTAGCTGAGGAGACGAAAGACCTTGCAGATGTCTCACAAAGCTGTCCAAGGAAAGGAGATGCCCGTGGTGTCCCATCGTAGACGGACAATGAGTAGGAATGGCAGGACCGGGAATCTATCATACTGAGCATGAATGACAAAACCGTATATTATCTTATCAGTTGCAAACAAGAAAGACGTTGCTCAATAAATATCACAGAAATAAAAATGTAAAGCATCTGGTGGGCCAATGATAGAAGAAGGTGATCAAAAATATTGAAGGAAAATGGCTACAAAAACTGTGTCCTCCTGTGTCCATCTACTCGAGGAGCCATCCCTAAATGTAATCTGACTCTACATAGCTGGCTTCCATATTGGACATGGGAGCCTAGGGGGTAAAGCTCCATCTCCAAAGTGGTTAAGCCCATATGGGCCGTAGTTCCCTGTCTGACCATGGCCATGTGCATAAAACTCCTGGACTGCCCGACCACTATGGGACTAAACTGAAATAAAGCTGTCATCTCTGTACAGTAGAGATTGGCAGGTCACTGTATCATAACTCACTTTGATGCACTGGTCAGTGGTCAGTCCGGGAAATCCTAGTATAGTAACATAATATAACATCCATAACATAACCTACTACCATCTCCACTGAGGCTACATGCACGAAAACAAAGCACGGACCATTGAAAACCAGCAAGGACCAGCAGAGAAGAGGTCAATCCTTGTCTAATATTGTGCTTGTCCTTTCCACCGTTAAAGGGATTTTCCAGGTTAAAAATACTGGTGACCTATCATAAAGATAGGCCACTAATATCAGACTTGGCACCCCATCAATTAGCTGTCCTCAGCAGCTAATGCAGAGAATGCAGCAGGAAGCAGACAGCGCTGTTCTCCAAAGTGGTCGACCAAAGAAACTGCAACTTAGCTCCCATTGAATGTGGCTGATCTGCAGTACCTGCCCTGGCCACTACACAGCGAGCAGCGCTGTCTGCTTCCAGCTCCATTCTCTCTCAATGACCTGAGCTTGATGATGATCTCTGCACTGCTTCATGTTCACACTTACTTGAAACTTGAAAAAGAAAGGTGAATCTTGTAACGGCTGTCAACATTGATATGCCAGACACAATTGTCAGAATCCAGAAAATCAGCTCTGTATGAATAAATCGCTCCTTGTAAATCTGTTGAGATGCCTCCACATTTTTCTGCAAATTTTGTAAAAAAAAAAAAAAAAAATTAAAAAATTGTCTATGCGTCTTCAAAATACATAATATATTATAATAGTCAATCGATAAAGCTACAAATGAATCTTTCTTGTAAACAGAATTCTTGGTCTTAAACTTTTTGGATAATAAAAAATTTTTACACCATGAAATTGTAATGTCTCCAGCCATCATATGTCTTCCATCTGGGCTACAACACGCTTTACTGACCAAAACCCCCGGGGCCCCCATATTGTAGTCGTGGGTGTGTTCCAATAAAGCAATGCAAGGTGAAAGGAATGAAAAATATGGAAACAACAAAAATTGTGTAACAAAGTGTTAAGGGCTGTCGGCCTGAATTTGCTTCCATTGTTACCTGTCATTCTATTTGTTGCCGGTACAGTGGTATAGTAAGCTTCAAAACCCGTATTTTGTATGGATCCATCAGATATGAACACGATGCTTATAATATTCGATGATGAACGAAATGAGCGTATTCTTGACTGACAAATTCTCCCAAGAACAGGACTTGGACCAGGAGGTCCATCGAATATGCAAATAGAATCATATGTGCAATTTTGATAACTTTCTAAGCTGTAAAAAGAACAATAAAGCAATAAGAACATGTACTGCATACATACACACACAGAAACTAAAGATCGGCGAATCGATTTATACCGAGCCAGGCTCAATTCAGGGACTCCAGTGTTTTACGAAACTGAACAAATAGAGATTCGTCCAGCGATCTCCCACACTCTTTGGTCACATCATTAGCCCAGGCTCAGCACTGAGGCCAGTGAAAGGGCCTTAGCAGTGGCCTGGGTATGCCGTGACTCCACGATATCATGAAATCATGATGCTTGGTGTGACCATAGTTGCCCAATCAAAGGCCACAGCTCTGGGTTGGTAATGCCACAGAATTGTGCCGGACATCACAGGACCTGACAGTGTCATACACTATGTTGTATAGATAGGTTCCTAGGAGTCCTGACAGTATTCTACACTATGTTTTATAGATGGGTTCCTAGGAGTCCTGACAGTGTTATACACTATGTTTTATAGATAGGTTCCTAGGAGTCCTGACAGTATTCTACACTATGTTTTATAGATGGGTTCCTAGGAGTCCTGACAGTGTTATACACTATGTTTTATAGATAGGTTCCTAGGAGTCCTGACAGTGTTATACACTATGTTTTATAGATAGGTTCCTAGGAGTCCTGACAGTGTTATACACTATGTTTTATAGATAGGTTCCTAGGAGCCCTGACAGTGTTATACACTATGTATTATAGATAGGTTCCTAGGAGCCCTGACAGTGTTATACACTATGTATTATAGATAGGTTCCTAGGAGTCCTGACAGTATTCTACACTATGTTTTATAGATAGGTTCCTAGGAGCCCTGACAGTGTTCTACACTATGTTTTATAGATAGGTTCCTAGGAGCCCTGACAGTGTTCTACACTATGTTTTATAGATAGGTTCCTAGGAGCCCTGACAGTGTCATACACTATGTATTATAGATAGGTTCCTAGGAGTCCTGACAGTGTTATACACTATGTATTATAGATAGGTTCCTAGGAGTCCTGACAGTGTTCTACACTATGTTTTATAGATAGGTTCCTAGGAGTCCTGACAGTGTCATACACTATGTATTATAGATAGGTTCCTAGGAGCCCTGACAGTGTCATACACTATGTATTATAGATAGGTTCCTAGGAGCCCTGACAGTGTCATACACTATGTATTATAGATAGGTTCCTAGGAGCCCTGACAGTGTCATACACTATGTATTATAGATAGGTTCCTAGGAGTCCTGACAGTATTCTACACTATGTTTTATAGATAGGTTCCTAGGAGCCCTGACAGTGTTCTACACTATGTTTTATAGATAGGTTCCTAGGAGCCCTGACAGTGTTCTACACTATGTTTTATAGATAGGTTCCTAGGAGCCCTGACAGTGTCATACACTATGTATTATAGATAGGTTCCTAGGAGTCCTGACAGTGTTATACACTATGTATTATAGATAGGTTCCTAGGAGTCCTGACAGTGTTCTACACTATGTTTTATAGATAGGTTCCTAGGAGTCCTGACAGTGTCATACACTATGTATTATAGATAGGTTCCTAGGAGCCCTGACAGTGTCATACACTATGTATTATAGATAGGTTCCTAGGAGCCCTGACAGTGTCATACACTATGTATTATAGATAGGTTCCTAGGAGTCCTGACAGTGTCATACACTATGTATTATAGATAGGTTCCTAGGAGCCCTGACAGTGTCATACACTATGTATTATAGATAGGTTCCTAGGAGTCCTGACAGTGTCATACACTATGTATTATAGATAGGTTCCTAGGAGCCCTGACAGTGTTCTACATTATGTTTTATAGATAGGTTCCTAGGAGCCCTGACAGTGTTATACACTATGTATTATAGATAGGTTCCTAGGAGTCCTGACAGTATTCTACACTATGTTTTATAGATAGGTTCCTAGGAGCCCTGACAGTGTTATACACTATGTATTATAGATAGGTTCCTTGGAGCCCTGACAGTGTCATACACTATGTATTATAGATAGGTTCCTAGGAGCCCTGACAGTGTCATACACTATGTATTATAGATCGGTTCCTAGGAGCCCTGACAGTGTTATACACTATGTTTTAAGGCAATTTAAGGTATGGTTCATACCAAACCTGCTTTACCTGAAACATATTAGGGACCTGAGCGGCAGAACCTATACACAAAACTACTCTACTCAGCTCCCATAGAGATTGAGTAGAGTAGCAGGACACATGTATGACTATTAGTTTAGTCACGAACTAGACAAAATAGCCCGATCTTGAAATGGTTCTTGAACTTGTCCGCTACTTACTTTACAGTGGGAAAGTTGAGTTCGATGACTGTATTTTGTGCTGTCCGGATTTCCCATGTACAGTTAATATTGAGAGGATAATAGCTGGGATATAAAGGGCTGGTAATTCTGCCAAAAGGTTCGGTTAGTATTCCCCCACACATGCCGGTAATATCTAGAAGAATAGAAATACATTGTATTCACTTATCAATATAAAATGGGGGTCTGACTAGAGTGAGCCTTTACCTTTATCATCAATGTAAAAGCTTTCACTGTTTCCTCTTCACCGGCCAACTTTACTTAAAGGGTTGTTGCATTGCTATGGGGCCCTGTGACTGGCGACCTATGCCTGTATAGAACTCTATGCTCTATATTCTTCTATCTAACTCTAAGTGATCTCTAATATGAAAACTTCAGATTTGCAAACAATTTTTTTATGTCGATATTTTTTACTTTTATTGGATTATACCGGACACTGTCATATATTCATATAAAAAGGCCAAGTGCGTTAATATTAGACATGACAACAATAAATTCACTATACAATGAAATACTGCAAAATTTGTCTAACGTTATATTTGGACACAACACTCATTGTCAATCTTCATACTTTAATTTGATCACAAGAGGGTGCTCATTACAAAGGAAAAAGTCCAAAAAAGTCCCTGCAATGCAAAAAAATTGATGACTGGTATCAGCATCTTACGGCTAAGGGGGTGATCACACAGAGTAACGTGCCACGTGATGTGGCACGTATACGGCGTGTGGGACTTTGCAGGTCGTATACGCTCCCATTGATTTCAATGGGAGCCGGGACCGTATACGCGGCGCTATTTTGCGGCCGTGATTTTGTGGCAGCCGCAAAATAGCGCCGCGTATACGGTCCCGGCTCCCACTGAAATCAATGGGAGCGTATATGGCCCGCAAAAGCTCCCGCAGCGTCTACGTGCCAAATTACGAGCCAAAATACATTGTGTGAACCCAGCCTTAAAGGGGTTTTCCTATGACAAGAACCCTTGTCCATATGTGTCATTAGGGACGAGTTCCTATAATAATTGTGTCTCTGCGAACTTACCGGAAGGTGTAGAGGTGGGATTCTGGGTAGTAGTTGAGGGTTCTGTTGAAGACAGTAATGAACCTAGTGGTATTTATATATATATATATAGCAAAGCTTAACTTGACACTTGTTGCACTATGATAATATTTTATTACATAACACAACAAAATCAAATGAAAAGTGATAGAACGGGTTGATAAATGTCTATGAGAGTGTCGCTCTGAACTTACCAGACGGTGCAGAGGTGGTATATGAGGGCTCTGATAAATGGGATACAGACAGTATTAGAAATAGTCTACATATTGCTTTAGATTAAAAAACAAAAATTCTAAATCTCATTGTAAGGATATAACTGTACAATATACTATATGATATGTTGGGAGTTGTGTTATAGCTTCAGCTGGATTATAGGGAGGGCAAATAGGACAAATACCCTTGGTCTGTGTCGCCCTCCTCAAGATAATTCACGCCTATCCTGGGAAGATCACCGGATATTATGAGTTAAGGGTTTATTATTTCTCTGCACCTATCCTAGTGTATAAGAATGATTAGTGAATGGTGAACCCCCAAAATATAGGTTCGCAAATCTGTATCGAATCACTGTATCACTGAAATATTTGTTACTTACCAGGTATTGTGCTATTCCAGATCATTTCTGCAATGCAAAAAAATTACTGATGACTGGTATCAGCACCTTACGCTGGGTTCACACCAGCGTCTGGACTCCATTATCAGGTTTCCGTCTTCTGCATGCAGAAGACGGAAACCTGTCATGCCGAGTCCAGCCGTGAGCGCCGGTGAGCGTTTTGAGCTCTCCGCGGTGAAACCGTTCTTTTTAAACCGGACACAGAGTACTACATGTCCGGAAAAAAAATGGTTTAGCTGCTAAGAGCCTAAAACGCTCACTGGCGCTCACGGCCGGACACTTTTCAAACCCATTCAAATGAATAGGTTTGAAAGATGGCGGCAGGTTTCCGTCTCCTGCCCTGTTTTGTGCAGGGAACGGAAACCTGCAGAACGGACTCCCGGGCGCAGATGTGAACGAGCCCTTAAAGGGGTTTTCCTATGACAAGAACTCCACTCCATATGTGCCTTTATGGACTTGAGTTCCATATCAGACCTGGATTGTCCATGCATACTGCTCTGCTTGGATGTCTCTGCCAGCACCATAGACTCCGTATCAATGAGTCACTAACAAGCCCAGTGAAGTCGCTGAAATGCAGCTGGTGGGTGCAAGGTAAGGTGAATTTCTGTGCCGGAACTTTTGCTTAACCATGCACTTCCATATGAATGGCCACCATGCTATACTACAAGCAATTGAATCCCTATGATACTTGTGTCTCTGTGAACTTACCAGACGGTGTAGAGGTGGGATTCTGGGTAGTAGTCGAAGGTTCTGTTGAAGACAGTAATGAGCCTAGTGGTATTTACATATATAGCAAAGCTTAACTTGACACTTGTTGCATTATGATAATATTTTATTACATAACACAACAAAATCCAATGAAAAGATTGAAAGGGTTTATAAATTTCTATGGTGAGAGTGTCGCTCTGAACTTACCAGACGGTGCAGAGGTGGTATACGAGGGCTCTGATAAACAGGATACAGACAGTATTTTAGACATAGTCTACATATTGCCTTAGCTCAAAAAACAAAAAAACTAAATCTTATAGTAGAGATATAACTGTACAATATAGTGTATGACATGTTAGGAGTTGTGCTATAGCTTCATAACCAGAGCCGGATTATAGGGAAGGAAAATGGGACAAATATCACTATAACATGATCAAACCGATCATGATGAGTCAATGAAGCTCGGCGTGAACATCCACAACTGAAGCACTGTCATGTGTAGGTTAGCTCTATTATTTGGTCATATTGGTAGAACTGCTTGGACAGTGTATACTATTTTTATTTTTTCACTTGGTTAGGTCCACATAGGCCACCAGATTTATCACAGTGGCTGATGTTGGATCTCCGAGAGATAGGGAGGATAGGGAGATAGGGAGGATACTTAGATAACACCCTTGGAAGTGGCTCAATGCCAAACCGGTTAGGTAGCATAGTGTGTCCATGATCCCATCGGTTACACTTACCATAAGATGTAGAGGTGGGGTTCTGGGTTGGATATAAGGGTTCTGATGAAGACAGCGTTGGACCTTGAAAATAGCACGGGGGTAGTTACATATTGTATAGTTGTACTATGTGTAATACAAGGCACAAGAGATTCAAGGAGCATAACATCAGTCTTTGGAGTAGATGTGGCATACTCTATATTTTTTGCTATATGAAGAAAGCACATTTACTCATAAGTAGAGATGAGCGAACACTAAAATGTCCGAAGTTCGAAATCCGATTCGAACAGCCGCACACTGTTCGACTGTTTGAATGGATTTCGAACCCCATTATAGTCTATGGGGGGAAATGCTCGTTTCAGGGGTACGCAAAATTCGATAAAATCATACTTACCAAGTCCACGAGTGAGGGTCGGGCTGGATTCTCCTTGAAGTCTTCTCCCGGCACAGCGTCCCCGCGTCTTCTTCTGGCTGGAATTCACTCTGCCTAGGCATCGGGGCCTAGTCAGAGCCGACTGCGCATGCGCGGTCGGCTCTGCCCGGCCCGACGCCTGAGTAGAGCCGACTGCGCATGCGAGGACATGCTCGCGCATGCGCAGTCGGCTCTGCCTAGGCCGGATGCCTAGGCAGAGTGAATTCCAGCCGGAAGACGCCGCGGGGACGCTGCACGGAGAAGACTTCTAAAGGTAAGAGAAGAACCAGCGTTGATTGGCAGAATGTATAGCATTCTGCCAATCAACGCTGGTTCTGCATCGAACCTTAAACTTCGAACAACTAGTAGTATTCGATCGAGTATGAGTATTTCGAATACTGTAGTATTCGATCGAACAACTACTCGATCGAACACTACTCGCTCATCTCTACTCATAAGGTCCATAGACATACTGATAGGGAATGTAGATTGTGATCCCTATTTGGGACAGCGCTGGCGTTGCAGAATAGGATGGTGCTATAAAAGTAAAGCTAAATATCTTTACAATTCGGGTGTGTTATATAATGCCAGCTCCATCCACTGTGGTTCAACTTTTTCTGTAACTTGATATGGCCCAAAAATGGGAAAGTTTACAACACTGGATATAAGAAAAAGGCGGAAAAATGCTCATAAACTGTAGAAAGGTACCAGAAACCTGAGAGACAATGTACCTGAGGTTGTAAGGTTTTCTGTAGACATTTCTGTGCTTTTATCTACAAATGATAGAAGGTGATAAATATTGAGAACTTGTATCGATCACTATGGAGAAACCCATTACCCTCGAAATGAGATGGGAGTAGTTATACCTGATGTTGTAGTTGTAGAGTACGGCCGACCTAAGGGGGAAGAATATAGCAGATTTAACATGTATTTACTACAGAGTGTAAAAAACAAACTCTAGTAAGACATTTGGTTTTACACAATATCTGGTGTTATAGAAATAAAAGGCTTTGGACCTGTAAAAGAACCATATGACCATATAAGTTACTAAATTTGATATAGGAAAAGCCCCAGTGATCCTACAAGCTCGTAATAGACATGGTTAGCAATTCCCTAATTCATTGTTAAAGGGGTATTCCCATAACTCTTGTTCTGCAGCCCCGCAGGCTCTGTGCTCTCTTCACTTCCTGGATTTCTCGGCACATTGGTGGGCGGGGTCTCACTTGCTCTGCTATCTGCTATGTTTGCAGTCAGTAATGAGGGATTGGTTGTAAATGCATTACCACAGTATAAAGCTGATGTGGAAACTGATGTAGCAGAGCTGGATTTGAGTCAGCTTGCATTACATACAGAGGTAATGGTCTCCTTATCTCAGCCCTTATCAGCCAAATTCAATTAAACCTGCTGATAAGTAGAAGAGCTGAAGATAGACAGCACAGTAATCCTGGAGTTCTCACCTCCCCCCTCCTCTATCTGAGGAGTGATTCCTAAAGCATTACCTGATGTTGTAGAAATTCTAGGTTGTTGGTCTATAAAAGAATAGAATGATTTATATTACATTTCATATTGTTATTACCTACCTATAAATTATACAAATGCTCTAAAAAATTCATGCAATCTTATACAAGAGAGATAGGGTGCAAAGGGTAAGATAGCGTAAAGGTTTTTCCCATGAACATAATATATTTATATTTGTAGAAAATTAAAAACTAGCTATTTTTACAAATATAAATACTAATAATGTGGCAGAGTTGTACAGATTTCCTCTAACCATCTTATGCTAGGTTTACACCAGCGTTCGGGATTCTGCTTGGAGACCCCCAGAATGGATCCTATCCTCTTAAACAGACACTCTCGGACCCCTTAAACTATAATGGGGTCCGCCGGGTTTCCGCCTGAAAAGTGAGAGAAAAGCCCTGCTTGCCATCAACAAAGCAGACTGGGACCACTAAGATGGTTGGAGAAAATCTTTAAAATGCTAAAAAAACGTTAATTAGAAAGTTGATCCAATAATTGCTATAGGTCAGATAAATGTTTCTATCTGGTGCCTTAGTAGTAACCGGATTTGAATCTAGAAGAAGACAAGGAATTGTTCAGGAATGGTTTCAGGAACATGACAAAGAGGTCATGATGTTGGCTTCCAAATTTCCCAATCCTCAGTCCGATCAAGCATTTGTGGAATTTGTTGGAAAACCAAGTCTAGTCCTTGGAGACCACAACTCACAACTTACAAGACGTAACAGGGTTAAATATTGATGGCCTATCCTTACTGTAAGTTATCAATATCTGATCAAGGACCCCACGGATCACATGTTTGAAGAGACCACTGTGCACCTCTGGAGAGGTGCGGTAAAGTAAAAACACACTGTTACTCACCTTCCCTCTCTTGGGCTCCCTCACAGCATCTAGTGCATGTTCCCCGGCGTCTTAATCCTCTTTAGGCCTCTTCCGGCCTCTTCTGTGATGTTATGTTGACATCAGGATGTTTTGCCATAAGTGTTAAGACATCGGCATGCCCCATGTGACCACTGAGCCCCAATCACAGGCTCAGTCATCCCCATGGACCCATGACATCACAGAAGAGGCATGTTCCCCAGTGTCTTCACTCTCTTTAGGCCTCTTCTGTGACGTTACGGGATCTGCTGACATCATGATGTTTTGCCTCAAGTGTCATGACATCGGTATGCCCAAGAGTCCCAATCAGACTCAGCCATCCCTGTGGACTTATGACATCACAGGAGAGGTGAGAAGAGGCCCAAAAGTATTGGGATCCACCACCAGGGAAGTTGAGTATCAGCATTTTTTATTTTACAGGCTCTTCCCTTATTATACACTGGGGTCGGCCAAACGGGATCGCTCATCTCTAATGGATACCTAAACAAAGTCTTGGAAACAGTGTATGTATGGTAGGTTGAAGGATTTTGAAGATGATCCAAATCTCTAAGACTATCATCTGTGATAAATAAGATCTGATTGTCACACTTTACCTCTGCAGGTAACGCCGACGTCTTCAGAATGACCACAGTTGTGTCTGCCCAGCCCTCGATGGGAGCAATTCCACAGATATGTTTCACTTCCTGAACAATTCGTATCATCCATAACAATTGGTCCTCTTCCTTGGCCAAAATAAGCACCGATATGACAGGCGATGGGTCTTCCACAACCTATTTGGCGGCATACCACTTCTGCATCAGTCATATCAAAAAGATCATCGCAAACTGTACCCCACTCTCCATTATAGTAGATTTCCACTCGACCAGAGCAACGGGTTCCATTTGCCAATCTCAAGGACAATGCTACATAAGAGAATAATGTACCTCATTATTAAAATTCAAGTCATAAAAGTTAGAAAACAACTCAGATTAAGGCCCTGCGTACCGAAACGCAGCAAAAAACAGGTATAATAGACATGCTGCCATTTTCAAAAATGCGGGTGTTTTTGAAAACGCAGCATTTGGTCGTCTGTCTTCTACAATTTACCAACATACCAAATATATAGGGGGCACAAGAGAGGTAACAGAAGGTGAGTCTAAATGTTTTTATGTCTGTCACCTCCCCTGGGCCTCCACCTCCTATACTCAGGGGTCTGAGGACCCCCCACAGTATAATAATTTACCGCAATGCAAATCATGGCGGACATTTTAATTGGTCCGAGACGAATCTGGTTTGTTACGAACCAATTTGCCCATCTCTATATTCTAGATGCACGTGAAGGACTGAGACTTACCAGAGGTGTTTATTCTTCCCCCTGCAAATAAATGACAGATACAACACATTATAGATTGATTCAATGTAATCTACTTTTTCTAATCATATTTGAAGGGGTTGTCCAGGAATAGAAAAAACATGGCTGCTCTCTTTTAAATATAGTGCCCCACCTGTTCCCAGGTTTTGTGTGGTACTGCACTTGGAGGAAGCTGATTGCATTATATTCCCAGGCACAACTTATAGGCAGATGTGGTGTTGTTTGGAGCAAGACCCAGGAGCAGTGATCCATTTCCTTGACCGCTGGGTGTCTATTGTAGGCACCCAGGGTTATCATAATCGTTAGCATATAGAAGTGAATATAATAGTACTGCAGTATATTGTATTGGTATACACCTAGTGGGATATATCTTGTGTATGAGACACCGATCCCTCTATAGACACAGTACGGGTATATAGAGATATTTTTATATACTAATACATTACGTAGGGACAGTACAATACTGCATAAAAGGAAAAAACTGTTGAAACTAATACAGTTGCCTTGCTTTCTCCATTTCATGGGTTCAAATCCTAGCAGATACCTACTGGAAAAAATTAAGTTAAACTTTAAATTGCTGGAGGATCTCCTGGGAACCTCCTCATTAATATTCACTGCACTAAGGTGACGTCACAGGACAGTGAACACTAGTGAGCCGGCAGCCGGGTGAAAATCAATAGTCATCAGGTGTTCAGGAGAGGACCTGGAAACCCGGGTGAGGTGACATATCTGCCAGTACGTCATACAGAATATTATGGTACCATTTAACACCCTCATACATTGAGAATGAACCGACCTGAACCATTTTGATAAATTTGTCGCAAAAAGACAAACTAGTAAAAAAAATAAGTCAAATCGAAAAATCGCCATAGAAAATACTGTCATCATAAATTGTCCTGAAGCTTTACATTTTTGCTATTCTTGTAGCATTTTGGGACTCGGTGCCATTGTTTTTTTTTACTAAACATAACATGCTCGGGGGGGGGGGGTGTCCCAATAGGATTCTTTATAGAAAATGTCGAGGAAAGTGAGTGCCTAAGATGTTGCAAAAAAGACTGAACCAAAAGTACCATGAAAAATACTTGAAACGCGTTTTTATATGCTGAAAAAAGCGTTTACAGCAGGTCTATTGCCTATAAGTCAATGTAGTATCAAAACATATTGCATATAACGGACATATAAGGGACATACCATAACCTCTGCCATCTTGATGTGGTCCAAAGTCTAAAATGAATAAGTTAAAAATGGAATAAGAAGCGGACAGTCATCTGATCACTATGTTTGGCCTTCTAAGTATATGTATTGCATATATATAACATAGTTACATAGTAAATGAGGTTGAATGAAGACACCAGTCCATCAAGTCCAATCTATAACCCTACAGTGTTGATCCAGAGGAAGGCAAAAAGCCCCATGAGGCTGAGGCCAATTACCCCATGTCAGGGGGAAAAAATCCTTCCCGACTCCATATCCAGCAATCAGTATAAAACCCTGGATAAACTTGTGTTTTACCAAAATCTAAGACCCATAATCCATAATATTTTTCCATTCAAGAAAGGCATCCAGTCCCCATGTGGCAGACATTTGACTAATATTTGTGTTAACCTGAACAATTTTTGCTTCCAGCAACCCCCTACCCCTTAACCTTCCAACCCTTTGACTTGGGTATACACTTTTCTGAGAATGAGTTACAAGAAAATTGGAATTCTGAACAAAATTTAATTCCATAAATATAATAGGCACATTTGTAGACGTTAAATATTTTTGCAAATTCAATTAAAAATTTTGCAGTTTGAAAAATTTCTAACCATCTTAGTGGTGATATCTATTGTCTTGATTGGTTTCCAATGGACATTTCCATGAATGCAGGAATTTTCTATGGTCTGGGGCTTGTTTTCCTTATGATATGAGAAGATAACCCGGCCACAATAAGGAAATCATGGATGGGTTTCTGAGAAGTTCCCGATCATAGAAAGTTCCCGCATTCATGGTGAAATCCATTGGTAACCCAGCAAGATAACAGATATCACCACTAAGATGGTCACAGAAAATCTATAAAACTCCGCGAAATGTTTATTTATATTTGGGAAAATGTTTAACTTTGGACACTTCTGTACCTTGACATTTTTGACTCAGATTTCCAATACATAATGTAAGTTATGATCAAAGCTTTGGACTAAACTAATGTTCGGTAATCTACATTGTGTAAAGATAGATTTAAAACCCTACGAAATATCACATAGCATATACACAGATACAATATGCCAGCACTTACCTGCGGTAGAGTGAGATGGCAATGTCAGGAGCACAAGTGGGAGCAGTAGGACCATAGTCGCCATGCTGGATGATGAAGTTATGAGGACAGCGGAGTTGGTCCCTCATATATAAGGGCGCTGATTCTTGGCACCATCATATACACCTTTGGAAGAATCAGGAAATTGGCACGAAACAGCTAAAGAGATAAGACTTGGTGCGCGACTATTACATGTTATGGTTGGAAATAAAACAAACATAAGACTTCATAAGGCATTATACTATTGTGATACTGTCTAAGGAGGTGTGAGGCTTACACACCTGAAGTGTATCAAGAATTTTTGTCTATGGGGGCATTAGTAAAGTATAATATTTGTATATCGTCATTGTCAGTTGATTCTGCTTAGACTGTGACCTCCAGTGTCTCTCCGGGGTATCCTCAATAATCCAGAATGGAGAGTCACTCTGTATTACTTCACATAGCTCCTGATCTGGCAGACTTTAACCGTCATCCATGGACAACCTGGACCATTGACGACCATTGACAACATGGACAACCTTCTATGTATTTACCCTGTCCAGATGTTACTACGCCACCTCTTTTGCATTCCCCTTATATTTGTGACAGATGTTTTTTACGGCACTTTACTACTTTATAACCATCCACTTTCTAACAATGTCAATAGTTCTCCAAGCACTACCTTCTATTCGTATATGATGAGGTTGGGCTAATACACAGTAGCGTACCAGAACAATAAGAGCTTCAGAGAAGAACATCTAGTCTATGTTGGACAGATTCCTAGTATAACTAGGATGGATTCAGTGCCCAACTAAGTCTACACTGAAGAGTCAACAAGACATTTGCCATATTTCCAAATGACAATGACAAGGACTGAGGTTCCAAGACAGATCTAACCACTGAAGCAGTTGTGCCCTATAGCAAATGTCAGAACAGTGGTTTCACTTACCATGTGATATTATTAATAGTTGTGTCCTCATGTAAGATGAAGGCACCAGGACTTGGGTGGCATTGTCCCTCTACAGCCCTTATATTTACAGTTCTGGAACGAGAGTAGAACATCTCAATGTGTGAAATGAGATACATCACATACCTTTGTTTTGGGTTTCAAGTTTAGGAACGCCAAAACAACATCAAGGCATGGAAATGGAGAACATAGACATCACCATGCTGGAAATTAGGCAATAGATACAGGGTCAAAATAGTTCCTCTAGGGCGGGGCTTCTCATACAGTGAGGTGAGGTGCTCCCTATGTGCTAATGTTCCAGTGAGGGGTGTAACTATCGGGGTAGCAGCACTGGTGGCTGCCACAGGGACCGAGACATCAGGGTGTTCAGCGGCAGCCGCTATCATTGCGTTTTTTTTAAATTGGCCATTACCTGCTGGAGTAACTCCAGAAGGTAATGGGCCCTACTTACTTAGTGATCCTTGCTCCTGCTCACGGCTGCCGGTGCTTCCCCTTCTGTGGAGGTGGCTATGAGCAGGAGCCGGGATCGGTAAGTGAGGTCTGCGAGCCACATAAACAACATTATCTTTTCAGAGCCCTAAGTATAATCATCGAAGGGCTAGGATAGTTGAGGGAACATAAAAAACTTACCACTCCTGGCTCCAGAAGGTTTCAGGTCTACTTGGTGAGTGACGTCATATACGTCACATGGGCCGGGGCTTGCGTCCTTATGCGCCGCAACGCAAGCCCTTGCTCAAGAGACTTCTCTTCCATCACTGAAGATGGCTGACATCAGTGGGGAGTGCACCATAGCCCAGGAGAAGTAAGTAACAGTGTTATTTATGTTTGTGTCCTCCTCTGGATCTCCGATTATATACCCTTTGGGTATAGTATAATAATTGTTCATGGGTGGTTCACAATGGGGCATAATATTTTGTGCAGGGGCCACTATGGGGTATAATACTGTATGCAGGGGCCACTATGGGGCATAATACTGGGTGAAGGGGCCACTATGGGGCATAATACTGTGTGTAGAGGCCACTATGGGGCATAATACTATGTGCATGGGCCACTATGGGGCATAATACTGTGTACAGAGGCCACTATGGGACATAATACTGTGTGCAGGGGCCACTATGGGGCATAATAGTGTGTGCAGGAATATGGTGGGGAGGAAATCGGTCAATTGGGGTCTTTGGGGGGGGTTGATTTCAAAAGTTTGCCACAAGGCTCCTCCATTCCTATTTACACTACTGGTTCCAGTGATTTCAAAACACAATTTTTATGATAAATTCTGGATTTTTTTAAATTTTTTGCTATAGTTAGGACCAATGGCGAAGAACAAGCTCCTTGATCATATGTCAGCAGTTTGCACAAAAAAATAGAAATTTCTAGAGGGGAGAGGTTTCTAAGGACAAGTAGTACAAAGAAAAGAATCAGAGCAACCAATTCTGTTTTTGCCTTTATTTTTGTAACCCTCCTCCATTGTGTTAATGATTTGATATTGCAGATATCTTATCTTAATAGTCAGTAACCTTAAGAAACTGCTGAAACTGGAGTCACCGTGTCATTGGATAAGGATGAAGAGAACTTCCACAAGCAGGTGGTTACCCTGTCATAGACATGAGTCCTTATTTATGATGGAAACGGGACAAGGGTTCCAGGAATGGTAATAACAGCCGCTGAATTTCTTTACAAAAGACAATTTCATTGTCATCTTAGAGTTCTAGATAAGAAAAGAAGACTTTTGTCTGTATTCGGCTTTGGAAATGTACCATAAATAATAAAAATAATCAGAAGTAATAATTGTGAACTGTTCTTAATAGGATTATTTAGTTGCCCCCAGAGAGAAGGTGCCCAGAGTAGTGTAATCCAACCTCTGGCTAAGGACTGTACTCTACACCCACCCCTTTTGTCCTGATACGACCGCAGTAGACAGTAAGTATTATATGACTTCATGTATGTAGCGGTAGGATAGCATTCTTATATACGTTGTATGGATTTTGACCGGACCTGTTCATACTCCTATTTCTGTAAAGATTAGAGTGCTCAGCTGCAAGTTGTCATGTGTTTCATATTCCTGTGTGGACTCGGTTGTCCACCGAGTGCTTTCTGGCCTTCTGATATGAATCTTTGGCCATATTGGCTTCCATTTTGGTTTCATGGCTCCCACTGTGTTTGTACATCTAATAGCTGTGGCTTTCAAGCCTTCTGTTAATGTTTGGCCTACGCTTTAGTCTGTGTTTGTACCTCTGCTACCGGAGACTTTCAGGCCTTCTTCTTGGGATGTTTGGCCTTCCTGCTTCCATTTTGGTCTACTGGCTTCCACCATGGTTGTACTTCTGTTAGCTGTGGCTTTCAAGCCTTCTGCTAAGAATGTTTGACCTACACTTTGGTCTGTGTTTGTACCTCTGCTACCGGAGACTTTCAGGCCTTCTTCTTGAGATGTTTGGCCTTCCTGCTTCCATGTTGGTCTCCTGGCTTCCACCATGGTTGTACTTCTGTTAGCTGTGTCTTTCAAGCTTTCTGCTAAGAATGTTTGACCTAAGGGCTGGTCTATGTTTGTTCCTCTGCTACTTTTGACTTTCGAGCCTTCTGCTAAGAATGTTTGGCCTACAGCTTGGTCTGTGTTTGTGCTTTTGCTACCGGAGACTTTAAGGCCTTCTTCCAGGGATGTTTGGCCTTCCAGCTTCCATTTTGGTCTACTGGTTTCCACCATGGTTGTACTTCTGTTAGCTATGGCTTTCTGCTAAGAATGTTTGACCTAAGGGTTGCTCTCTGTTTCTCTGCTTTTGACTTTTGAGCCTTATGCTAAGAGTTTTTGGCCTACAGCTTGGTCTGTGTTTGTAGCTCTGCTACCAGTGACTTTCAGGTCTTCTTCTAGGGATGTTTGGCCTTCAGCCTTCCATTTTGGCCTATGGGATCATGCTATGTTTATATCTTTGCTACACCTGTCCTCAAGGCCTTCTATTATGTATGTCCAGGTTTGTATTCCTGTGTTAGGCCCGGCCTCTGTTACCAATTCTGAACGCCTGTTTGTTTTCACTGTGCCTGCTTTCAGTATTGTGCTTAAGATGTTTTTAGTCTGTATTCACGTTGCGCGCCAGGTCCTTGACTTGCTTGGTCAACACCAGGACCCCTCCAAGAACGAGACAGACTCCTCACGACCAAGTCCAGATCCCTGTATGGGGGTTAAAGAGTGAGTAATGGGGAGTGTGCTTGGCCACTCCTATGGGCCTTGTCTGACAGCAAAACCAGTTTGGTGATACACAGGTTCCTCCACCTGGGTGCCACATAAGAAGATGCTAGCAATACAAATGGATCCTGTCGGAGATTTTGCATAGGAGCTTCAGTTTATCATTTGTACTTCTTGATATCCACAAATTCAACACTCTAAAGCCTGAGACAAAACCCCGACACTAATAAGAAAATGATAGAATATGAAGACAATGTAAATGAATAGAAACAGTTCCACAATACAGATGACCTTTATATGACAGCCATGCTAGGAAGGGCCCCTCCTCACAGTGACATAAATCCGCTTGCCCTTTCTTATGTGTAAGGCTGTTGTCTAGAACCTGAAGATCTTCTTTGATCGTCGTCATTTTTGCAAATAAAATAACATCCTTCCATAACCTGAAATAATTATTGATTTTACATGGCTATCACAGATCTGACCGTAGTAAACCTTCATCTCAACAAGAGCTTGGAGAAGGCGCTTCCTGGTCTCTTGATGGACTTTTACCAGTATATTCACTTGTATAACTGCCGTATGTTACCTATATACTCGAGTATAAGTCGACCCGAATATAAGCCGACCCCCCTAATTTTACCACAAAAAAACAGGGAAAACTTATTGACTCGAGTATAAGCCGAGGGGGGGAAAGGCATTCTGTTTGTGCTCATGTTAATCCAAGCTGGCTTCAGGCCTATATGGTAATATCCCAGATGTCACGTGGTCTGGGATATTACCATATAGACCCAAAGCCTGTGGTAGTAGTAATAGCCTGTTACTGCTAGCTCAGGCTTTGGGCCTGTATGGCAACAGACTGCTACTGCTACCATAAGGCTACGGGCCTGTATGATAATGCCCCAATCTGGGGCATTATCATACAGGCCCAAAGCCTTATGGTAGCAGTAGCAGTGTGTTGCCATGTAGGCCCAAAGCCTGTGCTGGGGCATTATCATACAGGCCCAAAGCCTTATGGTAGCAGTAGCAGCCTTTTGTCATACAGGCCCAAAGCCTGTAAAATAAATCTGTTAAACAAATCATCAGTTTTGATGTCCAAAAGCTCTTGTAATTTTATTCCAGGGTATAAAAGTCAAAAGGATGAAATAAATATCCCAGCTCAAAAAATGTAAGTAATTCATGTATGACGGTAAGTCACATGACTGTGTACAACTGACTGATCATTTTGGAGATTTGGCCTTGTAGGTTATCCTTGGATTAGTGATCAGAACAACGGACTCAAAAACGAATAGAACTCCTGAAGAAGATGGAACACCCGCCATAATATATATGTTAGTGTGAACTTGGCTTTACATAGGAATAGACACATTAATAGTCAGCTGCTTGTGTTGCGTTCTAGTACCACGAAGACATGTGAGAGCGCAGCTGCGGTATGTATTTGATGGTATTTATATGCGGGTTATATTTCTATATTTCCTATAGGTGTGTGCTTTTTCTCTTCATATTACATATATATATAGTAGCACCCCACATTTATTTATGGTTCCCTCACATACGGTGGTTTCGGTTCACATTTCTTTGGTATGTTGTAGTACCAACTTATTTCCAGTGGGGGTCACTATTGTAGTGCAGCTCCTGGATAATACTGAGTTATACCAGTTTCAACGGGACGTGGCATAATCTGTTTTCTTTCTGTCTCTGAGGTCATGTGTGATGCACTGAAAAACTGATGCAAACTGACTGCAATGTCTGACCAGCGGCAGAGCAAAAAACACAATGCAAAAGAAAAAAATGCAAATGCCTTGTCATCTTATTCTTGTTCCAAAGGGATCTGAGAAACTGGATCTTATCTCAACATTCACTATATGTTTGTAACACTTCTATGAAGACCCACATGTCTCCACAGTAATAGACATACATATCCTATGTACTCACGCAGTCTTCCATCTTATTAACATCAGATAGGTTAAGGCAGCGGACAAGCGTAACCGGTCAATTATATATCTGAAATTTCCCCAATGTGGGACTATTAAAGGATTATCTTACCTTGTACGTGTAGAAACGCTGGGGTTTTCCATATAGGTATAATAGGGGCAGAAGGTCCGCAGAGGAAACCTATGCAAGAATGGAATGAAAAACATTGCGGAAAAAAAAGTGACGCGTTTCCACCATGGTTTTTTCCACAGCATTTTTTTGGCAGTGTTTCGGGACCTTAGCATAAAGGGGTTTTCTGTCTGCATTTCTGATAGTGATGACCGACGCACAGAATAGGCCATTAGTATCTGATCTGTAGGAGGGGTCGCTCAGCTGGTTGCGTCTATGTGCGAAAAGTACAGTGGAACAATCTCCCAGCACGGAGCAGCACATTGGGGCAGTGGATTAGCAGCTCCGTGCAGGATCTGGGTGTTGGATATCCACAGATCACATGCTGATGACCCCAATGCCTAAGGAAAGGACCCAAGATGTCACAGGTGACGTATGTGAGTGATGTCCGGGTCCTTAGGCCAGTCACAGTTACTGTTTTTCCATTTTGCGTGGACTGGATCAATAAATATAATTGGTTCCAAAGGTAGAGTTTCTTTATGAAGGGGTTTTCTGTGCTGGGGCTATTTTTGATGCTGGTGACCGACCAAGGGAATATGTCATTAGTATCTGACCAGTTGGGATCCAACACCTGGACCCAACATAGATCAACTATTCCAAGCAGCCTCAGGTATTGGAACCCATAGATGGAGATGGAAGCAGAAGGCTCCGTCCACTGTGTAGTGGCCATGTCCGAGTACTGCAGTTCTGAAAGAAGCTGATCAGTATGGGGTCTGGGTATCAGACCACTGCCAATATGATGCTGATCAGTATCAGAAGTTTAGGTGTTTTCGGACATCGTGGGAAAAGGATTAACCGTATGAACTTAGCCAACTTAGGACAACAATGGGGACCCAAGTTCCATTACCAGAAGATCTGTGCTCAATGGTCGTGGAGAAGAAACACAAATCCAAATCTTGGCTGAAGAACCTTTTATTGAAGAATAAAAACAGTAGGCACAATGTGTTTCGGCCTATATGACAGCCCTTTCTCAAGTGCAAAATTACGAGGGCACGTCGGGCCAGATGCATCAGCTGCTTTTTGCATGTACGGTTATGGTCGCCTTTACAGCATCTGGGCGAAGCCAATAGCGTATTAGTCAGGACCCCTGTACCAAATCTTGCACGCCCACACATACAGACCTAGATCACTCCGAATACAGGGCATTACTGTTAGAACCTAAATAATCACACATGGAGTCCGATACAGGTTTGAGCTTTTTTTTTTTAATTAAAATTCACGTCATACCTGATTGATAAGAAAATAGATAATTTAAGAAGAAGAAAAATACTAATTTCTGCATGACAATAGAAACAGAATGTAAAAACATAAAGCAGCCAAATATTACAATATTCTTAAATATATAAGTCTTAATGTAAAAATAGTCATCTGCTTCAAAAACCGCTGGATCTAGGAGAGTCGCAGACCTAGAGCGCAGCCTAAAAGTCTACAAATAGGAGAGCCAATTGCATCAAAGCAATGAGTTTACTCTCATAGAGAGGAAATGTAGCGTTATCCTAACAAGAATCTAAGAAGTGTAGTACAGGCCAGCTGGTACACTAGCGGGCCATTATACCGCGCCTTAGTGTGAATGTAGTGCTGAGGTAGGCGACTGGTGGAGGATGCGGGCGCGGTGACAGTCGTAGTGCAAGAACTTCAAGTCGGGAAGACCAATGTGGCGAATGTAGTGTACACATTGGTCTAGAGCCCGACTCTACGTACAATACGTACAATAGCTCCTTCCGCCTAAAAGGAAAACTCCAGTCACCGTATAAAGTAGCACCGAAGATCCTATACTATATACTTACTATAAAAGTAAGCATAATAAATAAAATAAAATCCCCCCGCAGGAGACCAATGATCATAATTCATACAATGGTATTCTATAAATACCTTACATTTTTATCAGGCCCCGGGAAACCCATTTCCACCTACTCATCCTGGAAAGTGCTTGGCTGTCACACAACTTTGTATAGTCCTTAAAGCCTAACTAAACTGCTATTTTTTTTTTCATAAATCCATTGTGCAAATGAAAACAGCAAACTTTGTAATATACTGTATTAAAAGAAATATAACGAACCAAGCGTGGCCGCGCTAATTAGGCATATGAGACCTTGTGGATTTAACAGTCAGTTACCTTGTCTTACGCCTTTATGATACGTAATCAGGTATTAGTCACCGAATTTGTAGGGCAACGTCTTCGGCTTACAACTCTTGGGTCAAACGGTATAAATGCAACTTATTCTGAGGGATATACCCTCAAAATGGAGGAATTGGTTCGCGCTCCTTTCGGTGGAATGGAATTCTGGTACGCTGATGTAACAACAACGTGATTAATTTAAGATAACGCGTTTCAGGGGCCTTTGGTACTCCACAGGCATCACCCCTTCATCAGATACTTATGGCCAGTCCATGTGAAGTATAAAGAGTATATATATATATATATATATATATATATATATATATATATATTTATTTATTTTTTATTATATGGACTTGAATATGCAAAATTAGGTTTTCTGTGTGTTTACCTGTGTAAACTAATTTAAATTTGTATTCTCTATGTGTGCAACATTTGTATTTTTATGTGATGAAGGGGTGGTACCTGTGGAGTATCAAAGGACCCCAAAACGCGTTATCTTAAATAAATCACGTTGTTGTTACATCAGCGTACCAGAATTTTATTCACCAAAAGGAGCGCGCAATCAGTTCCTCCATTTTGAGGGTATATCCCTCAGAATAAGTTGCAAATATACAGTATTAAAGTAAAGTGCCTGCTTCTTCATTTATTTGCCTCCTTCTGCCACTAATGACACTAACCTATCTATCTGCAGGGCTGGGGTGATATGCTGGGTTCTGGTGACAATAACCTATCTATCTGCAGGGTTGGGTGGATATGCTAGGCTCTGGTGACCCTAGCCTATCTATCTGCAGGGTTGTATGATATGCTGGGCTCTGGTGACCCTAACCTATCTATCTGCAGGGTTGTATGATATGCTGGGCTCTGGTGACCCTAACCTATCTATCTGCAGGGTTGGGTGGATATGCTGGGATCTGGTGACTGACTACCTTTAAGACCTGCACTTCAGTTATCATTCACACACAGTAAACTGAAGCTGGTCTGATGGGCCCGATGGCCGTGCAATCTATATCACAATAACAAATTATATCAATTTATTTAACAGTGCAAAGAACCTATCAAACTAGCTAATCTTAGAGAAAACTCAGGACACAGAAATAAATTATTACAGGGCACTGTAGGTCCTGCATTTTCCCTTTCATGGTTCTTAAAAGGGCATTTACTAAAATATAAATCTGAATGAGATTCTTACAACTTGTATTTGCATAATGTAACCTCTGGGTTATAAAAATGAAGTTTCTTCTAGGGATCATGAGGGCTGTATAGAGGGCACACCGAGCCCCTAAGGACAGGCCATAAATAAAGAAAAGGTTATAGATATTGATAGGCTATCCATGAAGCTGCACTTACTTGACTTGGCCAGTGCACAGCCATGTTTCCAGCTTCCCTCTCTGTCCCAGATGATTGCTGAGGGTGTCACATGTCGGACCCCCCACAATATGCTATTAATGACCTACTCGAAGGAAAGGTCCTTAAGTATCTGGTACCGTCCCCCAAACAAGGACATCACAGGTTGAGCCAGTCCGGCATTGCTTATCCCCATGCATGTTTGCCCATGCCACATGTGCATATTTGTGGGGGCGCCTGAGAACATGGCTGCTAGCATTTAGCTGACTTGGGATACAGCCGTCAGCCCTATGTGAATATCTGAAAGTGAACATGTCATTATGAATAAATATAACTCATATGAAAGCCAATGGCACTTTCCTAATTGCAGGTTACACACTGATGTGTTTGCTCTTATGTAGCTTTATATAGCCCTCGTGGCATTCTCTTTGCTGTGCTGTCGTATACTGGGACATGGCAGTTTGCAGCAGAGTAGAGATCAGGGATGTCTCAGCGCAAAAGATGTAGCTTAAGGTCTTATTCACACGTCTATATGTGAATGAGGCCTAACTCAAACTGGCAGAGGTTATACCTGAAATCTACGCCAATCCCCAACTAGGGAAGACTACAATTTTGTCACATACGACCTCGCAAGACGTATCAGAATTAATAAGCTAATAATTTGGACGCATCTTGTGCAATGGGGGAATAAATTAAGACTAACGTGGGAAATGCTAGCCTTTATAAATTCCTCCCACAGATTTGGGTGAAGATTGCTGTCTAGGATCTATAAGTCATTCTGCTTTGCTTTCCTTGAGCTTGTGTACCACTTCAGGATGGCGGTGCCCGCTGTGCCGGACACAACGCACAGAGCCCCACAGATTGTCAGCCATGTGGGTGTGCGGTGAAGAAAAAGGGCCTGAAAAATAAAAGCAAAAACCACATCCATGGTCCTCATGACGGATACAGGCCCGGCTTTCTCAATCTGTAAAGCTTTCACCAGAAAACTTTGCCCTCCCAGGCCTAAAATGCCAATAAATACCAGGAGCCATCTGTCTATTCCACAATAAGGCAAACTCCAGGCGCCTATGACGAACAGGGCGATGACGCACTCGATGAGGCCAATGATGGCGTAGTACCAGATGGACAGCAGGTAATGCACAGACTTGCCCATTTTCCTCAGCACCACAAGAGTTAATGAAGCACAGACCGCACTGGCCACCGCAGCAATGGTTCCCTTCATGTGGTTGGAGTACTCCTCCTCGAGGATGTCGTTGTTTGACCCAAATAAAAATGGAGGCCGAGCGATAAGAACCACCCCTGTTATGGTGAAGAGCAAGAACACGATGTCCCAGACTGTGCACTTCTCCTTGAGGAATATGCAAGCGAACATGCAAGTGAAGGCCGGGCTGCTGAATGTGATAACAGTGGCGTCTGCCAAGGGCATGGCCTGGACAGCGTAATATAGTAGGATCATAGCCGTGGAGCCAAGGAGGCCTCGAAGGAAAAGGAAAATCCTCTGATCCTTGGGTCCTAAAAATCCGACCCTGTAAGTGATATCAGACAGAGTATTAATACATCATCATGGGCAAAGTATTGAGTAATAAGTGCAGGGTGGCTCCACCTTGTATGTGTTATGTGGTCCTATTTGTGAACACTACTTTTTGGAACTATACAAGAGGAGCTGTATCCTCTCCTTAAGACCTCATGCACATGAGTCAGTGTGCTAGCCATGTATTTTAGGGCTAGCACACTGACCCATTCACCTCTATGGCCCCATATACACGACCATGGTCGTGAGCTTTAGGACATTCTGTAGCCCCTACCTAGGATCAGAATTTATCATATCAGATTTTCTACTTTGTCCTGTGACTTACTTGTAATAAATTAACCCCGGAAGCACAAAGAGCATCTGGAAAACACAGCGGATGGCGCTGATCTGTACAGAATGCATATCCTCTATCTTCTTGACCAGCAGGGCGCTAGATGAGAAGAACAGAGCAGACAGGACGGTGTAGAAGAGGCCGAGGCCTGGACACGAGCACTTCTTTTTACCTGGAGAAAGAGAATGAAGAAGATGTAAGAAGAGAAATACGAGGTGTGAAGCTACAAAAACAATCAGTTATTGGCGGCCATCACTGCCACCATTACAGGGCTCATGGGGTTATCAGTCAGCTCTCCCAGTCTCCTGAATGGCATTTCAGAGTCTATCTAGATCATTTAGTATCTAGGATTGGTGATGGTTCCACATGGTCGAGTGCCGCCATATTTAGCGTTATATATTGGTACTAAACTGAACTGACATACCGGCCTGAGCTGCGGTCAGGCCAATATGAAACGGGCCTTAAAGGGAACCCTTCAGGGTAATCTGAGACACTAAACCACTCATAGGTCCTTATGAAACACAAGTTTAGTGTCCCAAATAGCCCCATTGTAAAGCAGTCCGCACCCACAGTGAAAAGAAACCTCCAGACTTACCTAGAGATTAATCTGCGGACTCATCTCTGGTGTTCTCAGGGCCGTTGTTCACTGAAGCAGATTCACTACGCATGCACCTGAGGTTAGATACATGCGCAATGAAGTTAGGGCGTACACCGAACATCTGCACAGGCACCAGGAGCACAGATGCTAGATAAGTAGAAAGGGTTTGGTTTTAATATGCCTATGGACAGCTTCACACCCAGGCTAAACACTAAACCCCAGTCTATAAGAACCTATGGCTGGTGAAGTGTCCCAAATCTCCCTGACAGGTTCCTTTAAGTAGGTCAGGACGCTAGCTCCCTATCACAGCAGTATACAGTCACACAGCTCTATGTAAGTGGAGATAGCTGTAAACTGAATTTACACAATAGACGGTAAACTGAGGGAAAGTGGAAAGATAAGCAGGTAAGTGTCAGTGCAGACTGTGGGCAACATGACTGGGAATCGCATTGTATAGAAACCAACAGCAGGACCTCCCAATCACATAAAGGAACACTAAACAATTACAAATATACCAGCCCTTTCGCTAGGTCCTATTCTGTACCTATTCATTATTTACATTGGTCCATACAGTACAATAGTGGACTATACTGTTCATAGTGGCTGTGCTTGGTATTGCAGCTTGGCCCCTATCACTATTCAACAAGATATCAGTAAGTCCAAGTTCACATTATCATTTGCTACTGTTGAATATACCCTTCAAGCTGACTCTACATAACACGTGACACTGTGCAAACAATGAGATCTGCAGCACACGCCTATCACACGGGTACAGGTAGGCCGGCTGTCTGAGGAATACAAAGCAACATGTGATAGGAGAGACAAAGTGCCATGTACATGGCTGGCCCAGTATTTACTAGCACCCTGACAGCACTCACACATGTATCTGTCACCATTTTGCAGGGTGTTTTTTTTAGTGTAGCAGTGACATTCACACGGAATGAAAAGTGAAAGGTGTCTAAAGACTGGAGCGTCACCCCCAACCAATCAGATCCACTCATTCAGATAGGACCCCCATTGTCGTGATGGGGATTACAGAGGGTTAGACGAATATCTACCCCCTGGTCACATCTCTGAGAACTACTGTTATTATTATGATATTAGAAGCACTTCTTAGCTCTGTGATGTTTATGGTTATTGCCCCTGTAAGAAGTGCAAGCTATGTCCATTTGTGCAATAGTAAAACCACTATTACCTATAACGGTATAGCATATAATGGTGGAGTCTTTTATTAACCCCGGAAACCACATCCTACAAGAAGATCTCACGTGCGTTGGTTGCAGTTTCGCTGATAAGGCCGGAAGTCCCGGCTGATATCTCTCCTACTTGGCAGCGCCGGTGACGTGCGAACCAGTGACTTTGACCAGTTCAGCATTTCTGCCCTGTGTGTCACTTACTGCACCTACATTTACTAAGGCCATAGTGTCAATACCATGTTAGATGTCCTCATGAGATTAAGCCAGATTTCAAGTACCGTATGTATCCACTCCATCTATTCCCTAGGGCTAGAGCTGCACGGCGACTTTCATCGCGACCCCTCTCTACATAACCAATGCGACGTCTTCACTACTGCAAGTGAATGATATCCCATTACTATCCCATTAGTTCCCTCCAAAAACATGAACATGGTTTATACTGAGACCCACAGGAGAACCTGCCAGTAAGTGCTCGATTTCCCTGCAGCGCCACCACAGGTGAGATAAAGCATTACATTGTGTCCACCGAATTAAATGCACTGTGGACAATTCATGGATCTGATGGGTCCTGCATTGTATCTGCTCATTCTGGTTCAGAACTAAGACCTCCACTCTGTTAAAGGGATATTCCCAAATTTATACATAAATTCTCTACTTAGGAATGGGTTGATGGGTCTTTGACAATGGCACCTCCGCTGATCAGCTTTAGCCCATTCTAAGGTCACGTCCAGCAGTCATCTGGTCCTTCTACGCTTCAAAGCTGCACCTGGTATACAATGACATGGCCACATTTATTAAGGATTGGTCACCAATATCAGCTTGGTCTGGATCTAACTCCCTGATCTTGATGACCCATCCTAAGGAAAGGCCACCAATATATAGATCCATGTGGAGTCCTCAGGACCCTGAAAAATATGGAGCAGGTCCTATTCTTGTTTGTTTTTGTGGCTTGGTCTTACATGGATGCCATCCATTACGTTTTCCATGGACCCATGCATTACTACGGTCATGGCCTAACAACAAAAGTGTCTCACCTAAGGAGGCCGAGAGCACAGCCGGAAGATACCCAAACCAACCATATCAGATAGACGAGAAGAGGAGCTGACACTCTAGGTGGACTAGAGATGAGCGAGTACTATTCAAAACGGCCGTTTCTAATAGCACGCACCCATAGGAATGAATGGACGCAGCCGGCACGCAAGGGGTTAAGTGGCCGGCTGCCGGCAAAGTCTGCGTGTTGGCCACTTCCATTCATTCCTATGGGTGCGTGCTATTCGAAACGGCCCTTTTGAATAGTACTCGCTCATCTCTAGAAGGGACGTGTTCCTCCATGTCATCGGGCTGATAATATACACGACTGTTCTGCCATATATAGTAAATTTCATTGGTCCTATTAACGTTACATATATGTGTATTTTGTGAGCCCCGTTACATGGACGATCACTTCCCTTTTTTCTTCTGTCCGTCTACAGTGCCAGTTTCTCTTTTTATGTATGAAGTACCTTTAAAGGGGTATTTCCATTTGGCATATTTATGGCATATTCAGAAGAATTCCCCTTTAAGGGGAACTCCATGATCAAATGATCTTCTGGCATGTCACGGTGATATATCAGAAGACGTTACCCCATAACCTGTGTGGTTATCGGTTATATAAATAATCCAATACATATTAATCCTATAATGGGGTTCCTCAGATTGGGAATAGATCTTACCCTACCCCCTTCCTATTTAGAGCAGTAAGTTGTCATCAGGCAGGCGACCTCCAGTTATCAGGAATGTCAATGAAGAAGTTGTTGCTCGCAGCCAACGAAATGCAAGAAATTTGCTAACAATTGAGATATTTCTCTCCACTTCCATCAGAAATATGAAAAAATAACAAGAAATATTCCCGATTCCTGTTTCTTCCTCTATCTGCTCTAGTTAAGGAATATGTAGATAAGGAAAAAGGAAAACTGCTCTAGCGCCACCTTTTGGAAAGTAGCTCCTTATAGACCCATGGGCCCTTGAGGCAGTCATCTGGGGCCCAAAGTCTTCTCCTTGTTTCTGCTGATCCAGAATCAGGGAGTAAACCTAAGGCTGAGTTCTTCTGGCGACACGGAATCCGCGTCAAAATCCTGACCAAAATAAACGTCTCCCATTGAAATCAATGGGTGCCGGTTATTTCTTTTTTCCGCAAGCGGTTTGTTCCCGCTCGCAGGAAAAAGAAGCGACCTGCCCTTTCTTCAGGTGGATTCCGTGGCCGGTTTAGCCTTAGACAACCGCCTGAAGACACTCCCGACTAGGCCCATTCATTTGGGCCTAATCCGGAATGGAGAGCCGTGACTGGATGCGGCCCATTTGCTGGTCAAATCGGAGACCCCCGTTTTAGACCAATGTCTACTTTTCAAGAAACCTTACGTCATGATCTGGGATGATGAGATGGGCACCCCTACTCAGGGCAAAAGGTGACTTGTAATCTTTACCCGGAGTGACACTTTAAGGTCCTGCTGTTTATGGCCGCTATCCTTTCAGATAATCGGCCCTCTACTATAAGCGGACTTTGTTATTGCTGGTGATTTATGGCCCTTTACTAGGAAGCTGTGATAAGAAAGGGCAGAGAAAGTAGAATCATAAATCATCAATCCATTATACTATAATAATGCTAAATATATAATAAAATATATCACAATCTTCAGGAGGAAAATGCTACCACTGCTTGTACGTGACTGATATAGCAGCGGGGTGCGGAGGAGGCAGCAGGACTTGGGCTCTAATAACTGAATGGGTTAAAAGACCCTCTGTCCCATAACAAGACCCTAGTATGTATAAAAGCATACAGGGGCCTTCCTATAGAGTTAACCTATATAAGGAACATGAAGTGAGAAGGGAACATTGCTGAGAGACGTGGGAATCTAAGGTCGGGGTAGGCTTCAGATATACAGAGACTTATAACTAGCATTCCCCATCAGTAGGATGCCTTGGTTGGGCCGTCCTATTGAACGTGATGCCGACGTCTCCCTCCCTATAGTGTATCTATCAATAATACACAGGACAGGTAATGTATGAATGTAGAGATCCACTATGGTCAGTAACACTGGTATAGTATAAGATCTAGTAATGGTCACACCGGCCAAAAGTATTGCCCCCCTGCAATTCTGTCAGGTAATACTCGTTGTCTTCCAGAAAATGATTCCAAGTACAAACTCTTTGGTATTAATATCTTCATTTATTTTGCTTGCAATGAAAAAACACAAAAGAGAATGAAAAAAAAGTCAGATCATTGATCATTTTACACAAAACTCCAAAAATGGGCCGGACAGAAGTATTGGCGCCCTCAGCCTAATACTTGGTAGCACAACCTTTAGACACAATAACTGCGCACAACCGCTTCCAGTAACAATCAATGAGTTTCTTACAAGGCTCTGCTGGAATCTTAGACCATTCTTCTTTGGCAAACTGCTCCAGGTCCCTGAGATGTGAAGGGGGCCTTCTCCAAACTGCCATCAAGAGATCTCTCCTCCTCCCCCACAGGTGTTCTATGGGATTCAGGGCTGGACTCATTGCTGCCACTTTACAAGTCTCCAGGGCTTTCTCTCAAACCATTTTCTAGTGCTGACCTGAAGTGTGTTTTGGGTCACTGTCCTGCTGGAAGACCCATGACCTCTGAGGGAGACCCAGCTTTCTCACACTGGGCCCTACATTATGCTGCACAATGTGTTGGTCGTCTTCAGACTTCATAATGCCATGCACACGGTCAAGCAATCCAGTGCCAGAGGCGGCAAAGCAACCCCAAAACATCAGGGACCCTCTGCCATGTCTGACTGTAGGGGGCGTCTTCTTTTCTTTGAAGGCCTCTTTTTTTTCCTGTAATCTCTATGTTGAGGCCTTTTCCTACTTTTGTCTCATCTGACCAGAGAACATTCTTGTAAAACGTTTTTGGCTTTCTCAGGTAAGTTTTGGCAAACTCCAGCCTGGCTTTTTTATGTCTCTGGGTAAGAAGTGGGGTCTTCCTGGGTATCCTACCATACAGTCCCTTTTTATTCAGACGCCGACGGATAGTACGGGGTGACAGTGTTGTACCCTCTGACTGCAGGGCAGCTTGAACTTGTTTGGATGTTAGTTGAGGTTCTTTATCCACCATCTGCACAATCTCACATCCGCGTTGAAATCTCTCGTCAATTTTCCTTTTCCGTCCACATCTAGGGAGGTTAGCCACAGTGCCATGGGCTTTAAACTTCTAGATGACACTGCGCACGGTAGACACAGGAACATTCAGGTCTTTGGAGATGGACTTGTAGTCTTGAGATTGCTCATGCTTCCTCACAAATTTGCTTCTCAAGTCTTCAGACAGTTCTTTGGTCTTCTTTCTTTTCTCCATGCTCAATGTGGTCACACAAGGACACATGACAGAGGTTGAGTCAACTTTAATCCATTACAACTGGCTGCAAGTGTGATTTAGTCATTGCCACCACCTGTTAGGTGCCTCAGGTAAGTAACAGGTGCTGTTAATTACACACATTAGAGAAGCATCACATGATTCTTCAAACAGTACCAATACTTTTGTCCACCCCCTTTTTTATGTTTGGTGTGGAATTATATCCAATTTGGCTTTTTGACAATTCTTTTTGCGGTTTTCCATTGAATACAAATTAAATGAAGATAATAATACCAAAGAATTTGTGATTGCAATCATTTTCTGGAAGAACAAGAGTATTATCTGACAGAATTGCAGGGGTGTCAATACTTCTGGCCAACACTGTATATATAGTATAATATGTAGTAGTGGTCAGTTACACTGGTAGTATATAGTATAAGATGTAGTAGAGGTCAGTTACACTGGCAGTATATAGTATAGTATAGTATATATAGCATAAGATGTAGTAGTGATCAGCTGCAGTGTGTAGATGTGTGAGTGCCGCCATCCTTGTGCACTTCCACATGGATTGCCGTATCATTACATAAGTATAAGTTTTTGCACAGTCATCCTGTTCTCACTGCTCGCCCCGGGGTGTCTGGCTCCATAGTACAAAAGACTTTAAGGTCACACACATGTGACTAAGAAAAACAACATGTGCCCTGTATACACATAATGTGCCCTGGATACACATAATGAAATGATGGGTAACACATTGTAGAGCTATGATATGTGACTGCTGCTTAGATACAGCATCTGGAGAGGTCTGAGATCCCTCCTGTCACATCAGAGACTGAGGCGGCTCCATATCCTCCATGCTTTATACTTCAGCTCTGATTCTTCAGGATGGTCTCTGCCAATAAACCCATTACAATTTCACCACAATTTCGGTACATGTAAGACTGACCACTATAACAATCTCTGACAGCAGCAGAACTATAAGTACAAGCAAAACTTGTCAAAAACTTACTGTAGAATCGGACAACCATAGAGTCTGACTGTAAGAAATCTCTATACTCTGTACTACACAGTCATAACCTCCTGTATACTCTATACCCCTGTACATTCCAGCCATATAATCCTGTATACTCCATATCAGTACACATGGGGATAGCACTGTCATATAAGGTCATACATATAGAGTACACGATTGTAGTATAGAGTATACAGGAGATAATGACTATGTAATATAGAGTAGAATATTCAGGGTAAATGTCTGTTATATAGAGTATACAGGGGGATGTGACTGTAATATAGAGTATACTAATATACTACAGTCATATACTGTATATGTATGACTCTATATTACAGTGCTATATCTTCCTATATACTCTATATACAGGGCTATATCCTCCTATATACAGTGATATATCCTCCTGTATACCCTATAGTACAGTGCTATATTCTCCTATATACTCTATATACAGTGCTGTATCCTCCTGTATACCCTATAGTACAGTGCTATATCCTCCTGTATACTGTATATCCTCCTGTATACTCTATAGTACAGCTGTATCCTCCTGTATACTATACAGTGCTATATCCTCCTGTATACTCTATATACTGTGCTATATCCTCCTGTATACTCTATATCAGCCAGTCGTATATCCCCCTGTATATCCCCCCTGTATAGCCTCCTGTATACTCTATATCAGCCAGTCCTATATCCCCCTGTATGTCAGGTAAGTCAGTCACAGGTGTGCACACTGTCTCCGGCCTCTCACCCGTCTCCTCATCCGTCTCCATCAGGCGGGCACAGCAGGACGTGTTGCCGCCCTCGGTGTCCCGGTTTGGGGGGCTGTCACCCGGCTCCGCACTGTCCCCCTCTGTGTACACAGTGTCCCACATGGATTTCTGCAGGCAGCCATTTTTATCTGTTGGAGGACTCGGGTCCAGTCCTTCCAGGTCTATAACCTCCGGCTCGTCTTCACTAAGTTCCCGGTCATCACTGCCCATGGCGGCCCCGGTGTTCTGTCAGGCCGGTAGTGTGCGTGCACTGAGCGCTATCATACCGGTGTCTGTGCTATGGAGGCGGCCACAGGGGGCAGCAGAGAGCCGGAGCCGGCAAGTGACATCGCTGAGGGGGCGGGGCCTGGACGGTGACATTGTACAGAGCGCTGAGTGGCTGGAGGTCGGGGCTGCTGAGCCTTGTAGTGCGGCCCTGCTGAATGGGTCAGACCAGGGTCACAGTCACTCTCCCTCCCCTCTCTAGGTGTCACATCAGTAACAATAGTCAGGACCATAAGCCTGAGGAAGGGGGGAAGTTACACCTAGTAATCCCTAGCCTGCAAAGTCTTGTCCGTATTGTGTGATATTGTAATCATGAACCCCAAAAGACTTGTCTGACTCCCCCTACCGGACAGAGATGGATCAGGCGACCCAGGACCGGAGCTATCAAATATACGCATGTGTGAATAAGGCCATAGGAACACTAGGTCTGTATACTACACATAATACGGATTGTCATGTGAATACAAAGCTGCTCAACGCCAGGGAAATACAGACACGTAACCCAGAGATTACAAGGGTCACATTGGGAAGAATACTGATGTTTCCTACATTGGTCTGAATAAAGTCTCCGACTGATGTGCGCCAAATTTAAAGTCAATGCCAGCCAGGAATTGGTGCAACGAAAACTCAATAGACAGTGTAACGTTGCTGCGTCCTAGGGAGTGTTTCTTGTTTATTTGGTTTTATTTAACAAATACTGTAAAGATTGTATTTTGCGGAATAAACCTGCACAAATACACGTGAACAAACAAAGGACAGTATGGAAAATTACAGCAAAGACTGTACAGACTATAATTGTCGTCGTGCAACTCACATGTGATACTGACATGTGGCATGAGGTTGAGTGACTGTCACATCATGGCATGTCGCATGCGACACTATAGAGATGATTAGATTTTTTTGTTGCACGACTTTAGGGTCCATTCACATGGATTAAACGCGCGCTCATTTTGGCAAAATACACGTGTAAAAATACGACTCCCATTGACTTCAGTGACATTTTACACGTCTATTTTGCCAAAGTGAGCGCGTTTACTCCGTGTGAATGGACCCTGAGTGTGATTTCGATGTCGCCATGTATCCCTAGCCTTACTTTCCTTACGCTAGGTTCACACCCGCATTGGGGTCTCCTTTGTTCGGGTCCGATAAACGTAAACCCAATCCACTTAAAAAGCAGTTACCCACAGAAACCTGCGGACACCATAGACAACAAAGGGATCCACCGGGTTTCAAGCAGAATCCCTGAACGGTCACACAGTGTAAGTGTGAACCTAACCTTACATAAACCTGTATATGAACAATTCAGTGCGCAGAGACTCTGACATGACAGTGAGTGAGTCACTTCTGCTGGATTGCTTCAGTTACCTAGAAGACACTCGATTCTTCTTCTGTCTGTATTTCCTCCTTGAAACAATCCCAGCTTTCACAATCTAGAGGCTGAACCTGTTTGACAGTAAATTGCACATGAACGTCTGAAAGGGAAAAGAATGGATGGCACAACCATTTTCTGACAGTGGTTTTTTTAAAAAAAAAAAAAAAATATATATATATATATTAATTTTTTTGATCCAACTGACTGATCCATTTATAACAGCAGTGAGTAAGGCAGGGTTCACATCTGCGGCGGAGACTCCATCGCAGTGGCTACCGAAAATCGCCAGACACAAATGTGCTGCAAGTTCCAGTTTTTCATCTTACGTTTCCAGTAGGTACGGTAATAGGTCTGTTGGTCATCGTTGGTGTCTGCTGTTTTATCAGTCTGTGTGTTTATTGTTCTGGTCCTATGACAGAGCAGAACAACGGACACCCGGGCACAGGTGTGAACATGGCGTTGGATAGAAATCCATTCGGACAGACGTTAAAATCAGACTCACTTGTATTAGTCAATCTGGATGCGAAAATGGTCAAAAATAGGTCCCATTTTAAAGATGTTATTATCAGCAGTGGCGTAACTACCACCATAGCAGCAGAGGCAGCTGCCACAGGGCCCAGGACATTAGGGGCCCAGTGACAGCCGCTACCACCGCTATCATTACACTCGGGGTCTTTTCGGACCCCCGAGTATAATGATCGGCGGACCGGGAGAGGTAAGAAACATAAAAAACACTGTTACTTACCTCTCCACAATCCGGGCAGACTTCGGCCTAATCGTCTGACATCTCATGACCCCGCCTGCGTCCCGGGTCTTGTGACGTGTGACGTCATTGAAGATGGACTGCTTCGGAGACCGACAGCGTAGGAGCCGGGAGATAGGTGAGTAACAGAGGTTTTTTTTAATGTTTTTCTCCCCCTGGGTCTCCGATTATTATACTCTGGGGTCTGAAAAGACCCCAGAGTATAATAATTGTTTATGGGTGTCCACAGTGGGACATAATACTGTGTGCAGGGGCCACTATGGGGCATAATACTGTGTGAAGGGGCCACTATGAGACATAATACTGTATGCAAGGGCCACTATGGGGCATAATACTGTGTGCAGGGGCCACTATGGGGGATAATACTGTGTGCAGGGGCCACTATGGGGGATAATACTGTGTGCCGGGACCACTATGGGGCATAATACTGTGTGCAGGGGCCACTATGGGGCATAATACTGTGTGCAGGGGCCACTATGGGGGATAATACTGTGTGCAGGGGCCACTATGGGGGATAATACTGTGTGCAGGGGCCACTATGGGGGATAATACTGTGTGCCGGGACCACTATGGGGGATAATACTGTGTGCAGGGGCCACTATGGGGGATAATACTGTGTGCCGGGACCACTATGTGGGATAATACTGTGTGCAGGGGCCACTATGGGGGATAATACTGTGTGCCGGGACCACTATGGGGCATAATACTGTGTGCAGGGGCCACTATGGGGGATAATACTGTGTGCCGGGGCCACTATGGGGGATAATACTGTGTGCAGGGGCCACTATGGGGGATAATACTGTGTGCAGGAGCCACTATGGGGGATAATACTGTGTGCCGGGACCACTATGGGGGATAATACTGTGCGCAGGGACCACTATGGGGGATAATACTGTGTGCAGGGGCCACTATGGGGGATAATACTGTGTGCCGGGACCACTATGGGGGATAATACTGTGTGCAGGGGCCACTATGGGGGATAATACTGTGTGCAGGGGCCACTATGGGGGATAATACTGTGTGCCGGGACCACTATGGGGGATAATACTGTGTGCAGGGGCCACTATGGGGGATAATACTGTGTGCCGGGACCACTATGGGGGATAATACTGTGTGCAGGGGCCACTATGGGGGATAATACTGTGTGCAGGGGCCACTATGGGGGATAATACTGTGTGCCGGGACCACTATGGGGGATAATACTGTGTGCAGGGGCCACTATGCGGGATAATACTGTGTGCCGGGACCACTATGGGGGATAATACTGTGTGTAGGGGCCACTATGGGGAATAATACTGTGTGCAGGGGCCACTATGGGGAATAATACTGTGTGCAGGGGCCACTATGGGGGATAATACTGTGTGCAAGGGCCACTATGGGGGATAATACTGTGTGCAGGGGCCACTATGGGGAATAATACTGTGTGCAGGGGCCACTATGGGGAATAATACTGTGTGCAGGGGCCACTATGGGGGATAATACTGTGTGCAAGGGCCACTATGGGGGATAATACTGTGTGCAGGGTCACTAAGGGACATAATAGAGCGCGCAGGAATGCGTAGGAGGGGGTCGGTCGAGGTCTTCGGTCGGGAGGGGGCCCCCCATGTCAAAAGTTCGCCACGGGGCGCCGCCATTCCTAATTACTCCACTGATTATCAGTCCTTTAAGGAGGGCCTTTCACGTCAGTATTATAGAAAGCTCTGACCATACAAGGGTATTGAAGAATACTGTCAAGGGGGCGTTCCTCACAGCCTGACGATGACGCTGACAGTAAGACGTGGCCTTCTGACAGTGAAGGGATATCGGTGCCTAAAGTAACAGCACCGATATCTCTGGCACCCGAGAATACCGGCAAAGCTGACTGAATTCAGTGCACTTCAGTTTTCTAGCGCCGGTGCCAGAGGACATGAAAAACATAAGTTTGAATACACCCATAGATTTTCACTGTTCTGAAGACGGATGTGTGACCAGAAGCCATTGTTTTCAAAACAGCCCTATTCAGATGAATAGAATTGTTTTTTCCTGAGACAAATCTGCTGCATGTGAATTCACCCGTACACAGCTGCGTGCTGATCTTTATGACATTTGTGTTCCGGATGGAGCAGCGACACTGTTGCCAGGTCGCCATATACAGGAAACGTATAGAAATGAATGTAGATATTTGTCAGCAGAGATACATGCTGTACCAAGATGGGAACCCAATAGATCCCATTATAGAGAATGGCGTCTGTGTTGTGCCATTGGTGTCCGTTATATGACAAATCCGGTGCTGACAACAATGTTACAGGTGTATATAGAATAATAAAAAAAAAAGATAAATAAAATGATAAATAAAAGCATATTAACAAAACCTCCTAATTTGGGGCTGATTCTCTTGCCGGCCGTGGGGGAGCCGCTGCTATAGCCGCCCCCACATAAACCATTATTAGACACTTCTATAGAACACGGAAAGTCATTTAGAAAAACAAACTGTTCGTTGTATCTGTAGAGGAAATGGTTAATTTCTTTGTTTTTCCGTACAGAAGGTGCCGCCGTCTTGTTACTAGGCGACGTTCCACCTTCCTTACCTATTACAATCAGCTCGCTGCGCTCGGCTTCTGTACTAATGACTAGGCATACATGTAACCAGATACTAAAGCAACAGTCTCTAATAGTCTCTCACCGGCCTCGCCAGCTGGTACCTGACTACAAATCCCAGCATGCCCTGACCGCCATGGGTTCCTAAATGTTCCTATTATGCCTATATGGAAAGCGCCAGCGCCTGACTTGCTGCAATTTACAAAAACGCAACGGTTTATGCAATGTGCGGATGGAATAAGCCACAATCTCTACACTTTATAGGTACTGTAAAACACTGCGGTTTTTGCGGCGGAATTTTTGCCGTGGTCAAATCGCGGCATTTACCTTAAGTGGTGCCCTGGTCTTAAAGTGGCTTTCCAAGTTCACAATATTGATAGCCTGTCCTTACCATAGGCCATCAATAGGGAAGCATTGGAACTCCGACTCCACTTGAATGGGACAAAGCTATATTGCCCAGAACAGCTTCTACTAAGTATACGGCGTTCTGGTGTACAGACCGTAGAGTTGGGCCTCTAAAGGTGCAGGTTTGGATAATTCAGTCCAAAGATTGTTTCAGGCCAAACTTGTCCGTAACAAACCAGAAGTGCTTTCATTATACTCAGGGGTCTCTTCAGCCCCCCAATTACAATAAGTTGAGCTGTAGATATAATAACCAGTTATACTCACCTCTCCTGGTCATCCTTGTGGCGTCCAGCACTTCCTCAGGGTCTTCTTCTGGCCTCCTGGGTGGTATCCAGGACCAATCATAGGCCTCAGCGGTGTCCTAGGGTGTAAGACATCAAACAGGAGGTTGGTAAAATTGTGAGAATGCCCAAGAGGGGTGAGGGAAGAGAGTATAAATGCTTATTACGTTTCCACTACTACACTCTCTTCAGACCCCAGAGAATAATAGTGATTCTTGAAAGACACATCCTCAAAGTTTTGGGTCAAGTCGAGGCCGAAACGTTTGGAAAATTCAGGTCCTATCCGAATCGATCCAAATTGGTTCATTCATCTCTAATAGATAGTGCAAACAATGAAGCTCATTCCTTCGACAAATGATCGGCATCGGAGCACAGAGTTGAACCCTTGGCCATTGGATATTGATGGCCTATTGTAAGGATAAGATAAGATAATCCTTAAAGGGATCCTATCGTTCAAACACATTTTTTTCTGAGTAACATGTAAGAAAGGCTATTCTTCTCCTACCTTTTGTTGTCTTCACCGTTCCGCCGTTCCGTAGGAATCCCGTTTTTTTTCGGTATGCAAATAGTTTCAGACTTTTAGGCCTTGGGCAGAGCGGACTGCGCATGCCCACAGGCCACAACAAAATGGCCGCTTACACAGTATTGTAAGCGTCCATTTTCTAGTGGCCTGTGGACATGCGAAGTCCGCTCCGCCCGAGGCCTAAAAATCTGAAACCTTCGCCGGAAGAAGAGGATGAAGAGGACGTTGCTGATGAAGATGGAGGTGGCACTGAAGATTTCTCTCGCAGCATTGGGGACGCCCCCAGTGCTGATTGAGTGCTGGGGCCCGCCCCCAGTGCTGCGAGAGAACTCATTTGCATACCGACAAAAACCGTGATTCCTACGGAACGGCGGCGCTGAGAAGACAATGAAAGGTCGGAGAAGAATAGCCTTTCTTAAGGCTATTCCGACGTGTTACTCAGGAAAATAAAACGTTTGCATGATAAGATCCCTTTAAATAGTCCCACCATGGGGAAATTCAGGAGAGTAGTCGAGTAAGTTATTGGGGTAGGGGGGTTTATAACTCAAGTTCTCCCAAAAAGCGGCTAAAAGAATGTAACATGGAAGACACAAAATGTAAACATTTTATTTGGCAGTTTTCTCTCCAACGGGTGAATAAATAAACGGAAAAAGTAACATTTTTTTTATATATCTCTTCTCAGATGGACATATGCACAAATATATACAAACTGTTAATGGAAGGCCAGTCAACTATCAAGGTTTTATAGGTTTTCTTTTTTTAGAAAAAGTACAACTCTTAAAACCACTATACATGACGAATTAATGAAGAAGAAACAAGCAACGCCTCTGTTGCGGCCTCCCGAGCGTCTGAAGCCGGTCATCCACAATGATGTCAGGAGATAGAGTTATCATGCATTTAGTTCATACTGTCCGGGTTAGAAAGTCTTTAATGCATTGGATTTTCAGTGGTCATGCGCTCAGGTCAATTATAACATGTTCATATATTTGCGTGGCCCCCTTAAAACTCGAAGCGAACAGGAAGTCGTGTTTGTCTATGGACACGTGTGTGAAGGACCTGGGGGCTTGGATGTTTAACTCTTGGAATTTGACAAATTTTCCTTTCTCCACATCCCAATGAAAGACCTGGGTGAAGGAATAATCGCTGCCCAGGATAGCATACTTGTGGTTGTTGATCTCCAAAGGCTGGAAGACCATTGACCCACGAGAAGGCATCCTTTGGATATCGGAAATGACCGAACCGCCTTCCCATTTGATAACCCTGGAGTCTCCAATGAATCGGGTTAGGCAGAGGTAGACATCATCCTTGGCAGAAAAGTGTTTGACGGCATACACGTCCTCGGTGTCCGGTATCTCAGCATGCTTTGAGAAGTTGTTGTATTTCTTGTTCCACTGGTAGATAATGGGGCGTTGCGAGCTGCTAGACAGAATAAGATGTGGCTTGTTGGCAATCTCAAGGTATTCCACATCTGTATCTCGATACCACATATGGACGGACTGGTGGGAATAAAATCCATTTCCGTTCCACTTGTAGATGGTCGTGCAACCGGCTTTCGAGCTGTCGGCAACCACAAAATACCAGTTGTCATCTATCCTGAAAGTCTCAATGTCATTGGGTTTCCGGATCTTAATAACCTCAATGTCTTGGATCTTGATAAACTTGTTAGCAAAAATATCTCTCTTGTAAATATGAGAGCCTCCAAAGAGTTGGGCCACTATCACATAGAGCTGCTTCTCGATGACTATGGGCTTGCAGACCACGGTCGAGGTGCCTAGGATAACACAAAGAGTCAATAAGAGAACAATGAGGACCATTGAGTGGCCATAGGCCTTCAAAAGTTTTCATCTGAGATCTAAAAATATTGGATGTTGAATTCAACATTCTTGATAATCATTGGTCATTGGGGGAAAGATGGTTGGTCGTCCCCACTGAAATCAGTAGTTTTGGCAAACTTTTCAGAGGGGTTTATGACCTATCCTATCAATATCATATCAGCAGGAGTCAACTCCATAATCAATGAAGTGAATGAAGTGGCCATGAAGCTTGGGCACTTGTCACTTTCACCCCGTCCATTGGTGACAATGCTATGTGCAATACAAAGCACAGCAACTAGACAACATACAGCGCTGTGTTTGGAAAGCAGTGACTTGCTACACCCCCTCCAAGCAGCTCATCAGTGGGTTTGCCTATTGTCAGATCACTGGCCATCTATCTATTCTAAAGGTCATCAATGTTATGGTTATGAACAATCCCTTTAAGAGAACTGATTTTTTTTCTCTCATTATCATCAGTTATACCTGTGATGTTATCATAGTTCCTGAAAGACATTTCCACGTGATCCCACTCCAAGAAGACACATTTGCCAGTAAATGGTTGAGCGATGACCACATACTCGTCATTCATGTAGGTAAAGGTGTCCACGGACAGGGACTGATAGGGTAAGGATTTGTACAAGGCAAATTCTGGAATACACAAAGTTACATGGTCAATTTACTAATAAAGTTCATTATTAGAGATGAGCGAGTACTGTAGGAATCAGCCGATCCGAACAGCACGCTCCATAGAAATGAATGGATGCACCTGGTACTTCCGCTTTGCCGGCGGCCGGCCGCTTAACCTCCCGCGTGCCGGCTACGTCCATTCATTTCTATGCGAGCGTGCTGTTCGGATCGGCTGATCCGAACAGTACTCGCTCATCTCTATGAATTATTATCCATCAATATAAATAGGTATGGGCAGTATAAATCATGGGTGACGACATCATTTTACCAACCATCATCTCTTGGTTCTTTGTAGATGGTCCCACAATGACACTGTATCAAGTCTAGGTTCACACTTGAGTTAATTTCACTTTTTTAAACTATTAAAAATGAAAATCTTGACACAAGTGGACACCAACAGCTCTCGACAAACCCCATTGACTTGGTAATTGCTGGGGTTCTGTTATGGCGAGTACGATTTTACGGGGAAAAAATAGTGCTGTACGCTTGGCTATATGTTCCCCCAAATTTGATGGACTCTCCTGATGTAAGCTTTCCACACAAATGTGAACAGAACCCAACTATAAGCCACTTCCAGAAACCTCCCAGCTGTGATGTCATAATATTTCTCTGGTCAACATGTAGAAGTTTTAATCATCCAGGTCCGCTGCCGCAATGTCTGCGTAGACTAAGTTGGTCAGGACCCCCGGCTTATTAATGACATCATCTATAATTGTCTATATACTGTAGGCCTTACTATAGACATTGAAACAACTGTCCTTGGCTGAGAGACTACCTGGTAAAATCCCAACATCATTGCGAACAAAGGTCACTGAGAAGGTCGGCATGATGTTAAAGGGAGCGCCCTCTATTGGGTTGCATGACTGAGGCTCTGTCTTCCTAATTACATCATGAAAGTCAGATTTGCATTTTCTTCCCATATAGACACTGTCGTGAAGACTGAGTAAAACTGTTACTACATTTGTATTGCTCAACAGGAAAGGTCCCAAACTGAACAAATTGGAAGAGAAAGTGCAGAACAGCTAAGAAAACACATTAAAACGAGATGAAGTGCTACATATGAATAGATACTCGCTGTTTACTCCAGGACAGTCTTTACTTTGGCGCCAGCATCTTTAATCTGGCATCTGTTAATGTGAAATCACAAATCTTTCTTATGACACTTTTATATGTACAATTGTATTGTCAGCATTTCAAAAATCCTGGAGCCGTTCCTATCGGAGATGATTTATTGGAACAATTCTGTAATCCAGCACATGGCCGATCCCTGGATTGTTCAATAATAGAAATAAGCCTTGTAGGGATCGGACACAATTGTATGAGAAGGGGTAAAGGAAGGTTTGGGAGACAGAACATATTGTGACTTTATAAATACAAGTCTCAGATTTGTCCCTGAGATGAGCTCACTGTGTATGAAGGTGACATGTCGGGTTTTTCTGTCCGCTTGAAAAGTCGGACATCTTTACATGCGGACAGGGAAGGAAGGGCACGGAGTGCAAAAGAACGCACCCGATGCCCATTTAAATAAATGACAGGTGTCACGGACACAGCTAGTGTCCGCTCCTAATGTCCGTGCCAGATTTTGAGCGGACACTAGGAGCGGACACTACCTGTCGGACACCGACAGTAGTGTGAACGCCCACTAATACAATTTTATACTGTCCAAGTAGATATTGCACAAAGTATTTCTAGACTCCATTTGTTTTAAAACAAATATTAAAAGTATAGCGACCATAACAGATATAAAAGACACAAATCCCTCTAGTCCCCAGTCACATTTACCTGTAGTTATGCAGTCAAAGTCTTTAGCAGAGAGACTGTTGATTTTTCGCCCTTTATATTCTGGGGGGCTTTCACAATAAATCTGCTCCACTGTTGCATTGGTTTTATCGAGCCATTCCACCAGCCATTTCAATTTACAGTCACAATGAAAGGAGTTGCCCCTTAGGTCTCTGGAATATAAAAAGGAAACAGCTTGAAGATGCTGCAAAGAATAAAATCCCAGTGTACTTGAAGACATCTACAGAATGACAAGAACAAGTATGGCAAAATGCTCTTTGATATAAAGACTCCTGACTAGAGATAGGTGAACCTCTCAGGATTCAGGTGGCTTGGGTCCAAGATTACTTTTGAGTCGAACAAGTTTTGTATGAACCACACCTCAAAATGGCTTAAACATAGTGTATAACACTGTCAGGACTCGTAGGAACCTATCTATAATACATAGTGTATGACACTATCAGGGCTCCTAGGAACCTATCTATAAAACATAGTGTATAACACTGTCAGGGCTCCTAGGAACCTATCTATAAAACATAGTGTATAACACTGTCAGGGCTCCTAGGAATGTATCTATAAAACATAGTGTATAACACTGTCAGGGCTCCTAGGAACCTATCTATAATACATAGTGTAGAACACTGTGAGGGCTCCTAGGAACCTATCTATAAAACATAGTGTATGACACTGTCAGGGCTCCTAGGAACCTATCTATAATACATAGTGTATGACACTGTCAGGGCTCCTAGGAACCTATCTATAAAACATAGTGTATGACACTGTCAGGGCTCCTAGGAACCTATCTATAAAACATAATGTATAACACTGTCAGGGCTCCTAGGAACTTATCTATAAAACATAGTGTATAACACTGTCAGGGCTCCTAGGAACCTATCTATAATACATAGTGTATGACACTGTCAGGGCTCCTAGGAACCTATCTATAATACATAGTGTATGACACTGTCAGGGCTCCTAGGAACCTATCTATAAAACATAGTGTATAACACTGTCAGGGCTCCTAGGAACCTATCTATAAAACATAGTGTATAACACTGTCAGGGCTCCTAGGAACTTATCTATAAAACATAGTGTAGAATACCCTGCAGGGCTGGGTTTATGTGCTGGGTTCTGGCGGCTGGCTCACTTTAAGGTAACAGTGGGTGCCACGTTGCATTTCTTTCACATATGATGGCTCTTTTAGTTTCTACTGGATGTATAATTGAAATAGCGATATTCCCTGTATACCTCAACACTGGGACAGAGCATTCATTCCCTTTCAGTGCTCGTATTTATCCCATAACAGACTTCCTCATGCTATGACTCTGCCAGGAACTCTCCAGACATGTAATTAATAAGGGATTTCCATTAAACAAGTGTATGGAGAATATAAGAGTGTAACGAGATATCCCAAATCGTCCAGGGATTACTGCTCATGGCTAAAGAATATCAGACTTTCCAGCACAACACAATGTTTCCTGATACCGGCCACACAGGAGATCATATGGAATACAATATAGGTTATTATGGAAAATATGGATTTAGATTCTAGCATTTCACTCTCGCAAAGACAGCTCTGTAGTCAAAATTTGGGGACCATTGGGGAAAAACATTTTTATCTGGTTAAGTTACTGAATAGTATTGTCACCTATCCACATCAATATCTGATCGGTGGGGTCTGACCCCTGGACCCTACATGATCAGCTAATCCAGCTGCCTCCAGATGTCAGAAGTTGTATATGGTATACAGGCCCTATTCAAGTGGAGGTGCCTGTGCTCGACTCTAGAGAACCCAGTATGTCCCTACGTTACAAACCCAACTAATCTACAAGTAGTTGTAGTGCTTCATTTCTCCTGTGGGGGCACTGCAGAGGAATTGAATGCCCATTGCTAGGTTCCTCTGCAGATTACGTCTAATCGTCAATGGTTTTACATACAAACATACTTAGAACACACCTGTATGCAAGGATATAAGAGTCATAAGATATACTTTCTTACACGTTAGTCAGTGAGTCCAGCCCCTTGAAGACATCTTTCGGCAGAGACTGCAGGTTATTATTGGCCAGGCTCCTGTAACACAAACAGAATGACAGCTTTATGGAAAGGTCGCACCGTCCGAAATAGTTTATTTTACTACTGACTTGAGAAATCTGAGATGACTATTAGTGGAAAATAATACATTTCACAATTTCACATTAAATATGTATCACCGTAATAAGATAAATGCTCTGCACAGCGCGGCCTAATGTCATGGTAGTGCGAACGCCGGGATTTATGGCTGTATTATTCTGTCTGCAACGCTCACTTTTCTCCTGCTAATTAAGTTAGGTTTATTCCGTAGTATAAGGATGATATGTTTCTGAATCTCATCCAGTTTACTGCAGGTGCGAAGAGGAGTATTATTAATAATAATCACTGGTTTGTAGGTGCTGGTATATTTTTTATATTGTGTATTTGTTGTCTGATATTTGTATTATTGAGTTTTTATTTATTTTTTTGAATTTAGACTTGTTTGTTGTGTGTAATAGGTTTGGAATATGTCATTGTCCTTTTGGGATAAATAAAGTTTTCTATTCTATTTGTATATCTATGTTCTATTCTATTATTTATTACTATTCTATTTAATTCTATTATTATTATCATTATTATTATATTTATATCCTGTTCTTTTCTTTCTATATTTCTGTTCTATTCTTCTATATTTCTGTTCCATTCTACGGTATTATTTCTATATTTCTGTTCTATTCATCTATATTTCTATTATACTCAGTTCTGTTCTGTGCTATTCTATTACTTCTATTCTTTTCTATCCAGTTTTATGAAGACTTACGTTCCTCACGCCAGTCTCCATAGCCCCCCCCTATCGGAGGAGGACGCACTTTATTTATAAGGAGGCGCACTCCTTCTCATAAATGACCCGCACCCTTTACTGGTCCGTTCTCTTGTAGCAGAAATGTCCGCCATTGCACCACGTTGCCTTTTCACGGAAGGTGGCGTAGAAGTGGGAAAGTTGCATTTTGATAACGTAAAGATATAAAGTGACATAAATTCTGCTAGAGGATCATGTGGATCATGATAATGGATGGAGAGGGGCCCAGACCAGCCTCATCCTGTGATTCAGTATAACAGCATATATCTTCCATGTCAGAGCAGGTAAGAGATCACATGGGCGGCCGGTATTAGCAGCCAAGAAGGAGCTTTAGGTATTTAGGCAGTGGAATGTTTAATCTGCACTGATGTCGGGCGGGAGAGGGGAGAAGATCCCACCGCAAGCAGTAAGAATATAGTAAATGTGCTCAGCTCTCCTGCGCCTTCTGTAACTACTGCGGCCAGTGCCGGACAGACCTGCTATTAATACAGCACAAGTTCATGACTGTAAAGCTACACTAGGTCTCAGACCGCAGATAGAGATCCGTCAGAGGATGGCACAGTTCCTAGCCTGGCACATGGGCAAGGGTTTAAAAACCATGTCATTAATAGATGTACTATAGAGGTGCAAAAGCAAATGCAAACATTATTTTAACCAGCAGAGGGCAGTAGCGCATATAATGTATGTTCACTGGTATACTGTATATCACTGAGATAATATAATGTATAGTGCAACCTGTGCGATAGATCTATGTGCGTCTATGGTCTTGGTAAATGTTATTGTCATCCTCTTCTGTTGTACTGTAATGCATAAGATTAAAGGGGTCCACTATATTAAAGGGATTCTATCATTAAAAACCCTTTTTCTACAAATACCGCGTTGGAATAGGCTTTAGAAAGCTTATTCTTCTCCTACCTTCGTTATTCTGATCTGCACCGACGTTCCTGAGAAATGTATTTTATCCTTATGTAAATGATTCTTCAAAAAACACAGGGGGCGTCCCATGTTCTCCCCAAAAACTCTCCAGCAACACCTCTATCTTTTTACGCCGTCGCGTTATCACGTGTCATCAGTGGGCAGAGACGACTGCACATGTCAGTTCGGCCATTTTCCTGTGGCTGAACGGACACTCGTGTAAGAGGCCATAGGAAAAATGGCCGAACGGACATGTGCATTCATCGAAGAGGCGTCAGCGGAATAAGACCGAGGCGTCGCTGGAGAGTTTTTGGGGGACACCCCCTGTACTTTCTGAAGACTCATTTACATAAGGAAGAAATAAGAAATTTCTCAGGAATGGTGGTGCGGATCAGAATAACAAAGGTAGGAGAAGAATAAGCTTTCTAACAGCTATTCCGACGTAGTATTTGTAGAAACAGAGAATCTAATGATAGAACCCCTTTAAGCAAGACAAATAGTCCTGTGTGCAGAACTTTTTTTTGTCTGCAATATTAGGCTCCATTCACACGGAGTAACGCCAGGCATTTTTTGTGCTTATTTTGTGCTTATTTTTACGGCTGTAAAAAGATGTTTCCATTGAGTTCTATAGAAAAATACGTCCGTTTTTTTACGTCCGTTTTTTTTTGCGTCCGTTTTTTTTACAGACGTATTTTACTATAAAACTCAATGGAAACGTCTTTTTACAGCCGTAAAAATAAGCACAAAATAAGCACAAAAAACGCCTGGCGTTACTCCGTGTGAATGGAGCCTTAGACAGATTCTTAGGCGGTATTCACACAGAGTAATGCCAGGCGTTTTTTGTGTGCTTTTTGCACATAGCGCCGCGTTAACGCCGGGCAACGCCACCGCTAAATATTTAGCGGTGGCGTTGCCCGGCGTTAATGCGGCGTATACGCGGCGCTATGTGCAAAAAGCACACAAAAAACACCTGGCGTTACTCCGTGTGAATGGAGCCTTACACAGATGTGAACATTGCCTTACAAGACCGTAATAGGAAATTGCATGTACATGTGGCTATAGCACCATTCTATGTATTCCTTCCGTCTTTGTCGTACTACTTAAAGGGGTTGTCCAGGATATACAGTTTTCCGTAAGGAGGCCGGGGAAGGTGAAAAAAACCACACTCACCTGTCCCCGGAGCTCTGGTGTCTCCCACCGCCGTCCAGTACTGCTGTTCCTGGGGCTTGTTACTGCAGAAGTCCTCGTCGGACGTGACCCCTGGATTAGCAGGACCGAACCGTGGTGGGAGACACCAGAGCTCCGGGGACAGGTGAGTATGTTTTGGGTTTTTTTTCACTTTCCCAGGCCTCCTTACGGAAAATGGAACACCCTGGACAACCCCTTTAAGTTTTACCATATCTCGGCATTTTCTCACTTTTTGAGCATCTTCTCTCTCTGAGGCTGAGATAAGTACAAGATTGTTATTCTATCTCCCACTTATTGCTTTGTTGGATTTTCTTCCCACTTTTATTAGCGGGTAACTGTGAGACAATAAACTACTGTATTATGTCACAGTATGACTCCCACAGACATAGCTCTCCGCCTTCCATGACAGCGCGCTGCCTTTGTTAATGTAGCCTTAGATGTAGCGCAGCGTTAATGTCATGATTATTAAATGTACATGGAGCCGAACAATGTCTTACACAGTTCAGCCAAGTCTTATGCTCTGTGTGGTTTTGTTTTTAGAATTGATGAACTTTTTGGCAACGGCAAAGTCCAACAATGTTAAATACAACCAAATGTTGTGTCTCCTGAAGCCTCAGCCTCTAAATAGATAAGGATAGCAATCCAATTAGAAGAGTCACATTGAAATAAATCAGAGATTATACCGCAACTGTCGTAGCTTAGTCATGGACATATACACAGATGCAAACACTCTTCATATTCCCAGCAATGAGGCTGCTCCAACAGTTTGCAGGTGATGTGGGGTTTTTCAGTATATTGTGCACTGATATAAAAGTTAGAATCCTTGCATCGTGCAGCGCCCCCTAAGGCTCCACAGCAGATATAACACAAAGTATCAGCTTGCCTAGTATGTTTCCTAGGTGTTTTGTAATACTGATGACCTATACATGGGATAGGTAGGGATCTGACCCCAGGACCCCACACTGATTAGCATCGGCCAGCCGAATCCCAGCACAGGACATGGTCAGGACCAGCTCTGCTCTGGTTCAACTAAGATCCTATGTACACGACAAGCAGTTTTTTAATTTCCGTAGACATCCGTTTTTAGAACAATGGGTACACATACAGGCTATTACAATAATAATAAAATAATATTATTTTTGTCTGTCTATCCAGACAGACTGATTAATACAAGTCAATGAGTCTGACAGATGACAAACTGATGCAAATCAACATTAAAAACAGACAGAAAACTAATGAAAAATATGTGACACACTGGGGGAAAAAGGATGTTAAAGGGGTTGTCCCATCACAAGGATCCTATCTAAACTGCTAGTTTTGTGGATTTAAGACTTTTCCTAAATACATTGCTTTATCAAAACTGCTTTGGTTGGCCGCTATCTTAATTTATTCACTTCATTGTTGACACTGTGTTTATATGGCCACTGGGCTTATCTGCTCAAGTGACTAGCTGCCTGCTCTCAGGAAGGGAGGGAGGGGCTGACAAGCAACAGAGCTCCTCAGATAGGGGAGGGGGGAGGTGAGAGCTCCGAGATTACTGTGCTGTCTGTCTTCAGCTTTTCCACTTATCAGCCAGTTTAATTGAATTTGGCTCATAAGGGCTGAGATAAGTAGTCCATTACCTCTGTATGTAATGTAAGCTGACTCAAATCCAGCTCTGCTACATCAGTTTCCGCATCAGCTTTATACTGTGGTAATGCATTTACAACCAATCCCTCATTACTGACTGCAAACATAGCAGATAGCAGAGCAAGTGAAACCCCGCCCTCCAATGTGCCGAGAAATCCAGGAAGTGAAGAGAGCACAGAACCCTGCAGGCTGCAGAACAAGAGTTATGGGAATACCCCTTTAAAAACTGACAGTTTTAGCCATTTTTAATGTTTGTTTTCTCACTGTTATGCACATGTAGCCTAAGGGGGCGCCTGCTGTCCGACCGCCGTGATTCCACCGAAATTGCACAAAAACAGATTGGGGACGGCTTGCATACAGTCAGTTTAAAAACCCATTCATTTCAATGGGTTTTTATAACAAACCGCAGGTCTGCTGAGGCCTAACCAGCACTGACAACTGAGGCCTAACCAGCACTGACAACTGAGGCCTGAGCAGCACTGACAACTGAGGCCTGAGCAGCACTGATAACTGAGGCCTGAGCAGCACTGAAAACTGAGGCCTAACCTGCACTGACAACTGAGGCCTAACCAGCACTGACAACTGAGGCCTGAGCAGCACTGACAACTGAGGCCTAACAGTTTCCAGACAGCCCTAAAGAGGAAGATTCAGCCCAAGTCTCATCCAGAGACACCCCTGAGAAGGGAGTATTGGCTATCATGGCTTTGGACTTCAACTTCACTGAAGCTGAACTGCAATACCAGGCACAACCCAGGAGTGTGGCATTATTTCTGGTAAGCGTGGCGCTATTTTTGGGAAGCATTCAGTCGTGTGTTTTTGATCAACTACAACGCCTCTCCATTTTGGAATATTGTCTCTAGAAATATAATATAATGATTTGACTATTGTTTTTATTTTTTTGTATTTTATAATGAATAATACAGGTGAATATGAGAAACTTTGTAATATATCTTCATAAATAAATATGTTCCTTCTCCACTTTTTAGGTTTCTCTCCTCCTCATTTTCACTCAGACTGTTCGTTTACATAGTTCTCACACATAGAACTCTATGGAGAGGGGAGGGGGCTTTGTTGTCTCATTCTGTGCTTTGGATAAGTCTTATTTTCCGGATGCAGAGGTGTCAGAAGAGTTGACAGAAGGTGTCAGAAGGTGCTGCTACTAACAGTGTAGTATAAGTTGTTAGACGTTTCCAGCAGTCTCCTCCTGCCCCTCCCCTCTCCATAGACTTCTATGTAAAAAAAAAAAACAACTCAGCCTGATAAATGGAGACAGAAACATATTTCCTTAATAAGATATATTACAACATTTTATACTATCCGTTTATGGAACTTGGCTTTATAATTGGAGGAATGTTTTCATTTACTGCAGTTTAAGACATTTTCTAATCCAGGCTTCAGTGTAGTGTAGCTTTGTTTCTGACAGCTCCAGATAATAAAAAGAGTTCAGATTACAAATCTCTATTTTTAATTTCTATTTTTGTAACCAAACATCTGGACTATCATTTCACAAAGTCAAATAAAAAAATATAAAAATGAAAAAAAAAAAAAAAAAAAAAGGATATCCGATCCAACAACCGGCAACGTATTATTGCAGTACTTACAAGTGGATCAGAGACTTTAACCCTCGAAAAGCATTTCTTGAGATTGATTTTATTTTGTTGTTTTCTATGAACCTGAAAAGACAGATAAGAAGATATATTATGTGGCAAGTCTATACCAGGGGAGGGCATGCAAGTGGTATAACAATGTTCCCGGGACACAAAGACATTTACAATAATGGCTTTATGAATTGATGGTTCATTAACTGCGGCACTAAAAGATAATAGGAAAAACCCAGGGAACACTTACCCTCTAGGTCCAATCAATAGCCACCCCACCCCCACCCCATTACCATCCCACGCCTTGCACAGACAACCTTGCATAAATCGAGAACAGATTGGTATAAAGTTTTTTGATAGCAACATCCTCAATGCACGTGATAAATGAAATATTTGTAAGTATTAAAGAGGTTCAAGGGTTAAACATTAAAATTGATCAGAGAGGCACCGTAGTGGGGTCTAACAGCATGCAAAGAACAGGTACCATGCATCATAATAGAAATTCCCCAATAGCAACACAACATAACTCAGACAAGAGCACTGGAGTCATCTTTATGAGACAGGACATATGTAGACATGGCGTAGAATTAGCAAGGGCACATCCACAATGCCTCATTCTATACAAAAAAAATTTCGATTTTTTTTCATTACAAGTTACAGATTCTGCTCGGCATGAAAATTTAAAGAGCAGCCATGAATAAGACATGTAAAGTGGATGTCGTCCTGCTGTTCTCTCAGCATATAGAGCTGTTTGGATGAGTTATAATGACAGAAATGGGTTGGTGCTTATACTTACAAGTATTCTAGGTGAGGAAGACCAGTAAATGCATCATCACTGATAGCATCAAAAGTGTTTGAGGTGAACAGTCTGCGTAAGTATAACACATACAATTAGGACAAGGAAGAGAAAGTGGCGTGTTTAATAATGATATCAAAATTAATTCGCTGAAAAGTAGGCTATACCGTCACACAAATGAGTTACGGGGAAGGGCGTGTTAATAGCGGGTATTAGAGTATGTGTTATGTCTCTGTGAAAGGGGCAATAGATGGCGCTTAAAAGTTCATTGCACGGAATGCAACTGGTGTTATTCAGAAGGTAGTGTTGGACTGGGGTCCCTAGGACCCTCCAGTTAAATTCATTCTGGGGGCCCTCTATACAGTGACATGCCTAACTTGCCTGACTCTTGTTCTAAGATTCCTAAAATGTTGCCTTTATAAATATATTTTTGAGTAGTAGCTCTGGCCTCTGACTGTTCCTATCATGGGGTCCTGTCATTGGTCTGCTACGTGGCCCTTGGATTGAATTATGGTCCACACAGCAGAAGACCTCAAGCAGTATCAAGGTGATTTGTGACTGGGGCCCTTGCAATGTGATTGAGAAGATAGAGCCCAGAGAAGAAGGATACTGGTTGGCCCGACTCTGCAACTAGAGGACATCTCAGCCAAACAGTGCGTCCACAGTATATAGCAATAAACTGGGGACTCTCTTAAAGAGAGTCTATCATTAGAAAATCACCTTATGCACTAATTACCCGTTGAAATATTCTACTCCTAGCTTCCACTCTCTTCTTCTCCCCACCGTTTATGTAAAAATCCATTCATTGCAATATACAAATTAGGCTCACAAAGCACAGAGGCATTCCCCTGTGCTCCGAGCACCCCTGCATCATAACCTCTCACAACCCTTTAGTTAATTCTGTTCATGCCCTTCTTCATGTTCTCCTAATCTTCTGCCCTGGGTAGGAATCAGACGCTACACTATAGACCGACTGCCCATGCTCCTCTGCCATTTTGCGGCGGAGCATGCACAGTCAGCATATAGCGCAATGTCAGATGCCTACACAAGGCAGAAGATCATGAAGAGGGGCGTGAACAGAATTATCCAAGGGATAGCTAGAGGTTATGACGCAGGGGTGCTCAGAACACAGGGGGAACGCCCCCTGTGCTCCGTGAGCCTAATTTGCATATCACTATAAATAGATTTTTACAGAAACAGTGGGGAGAAGAAGAGAATGGAAGGTAGGAGCAGAATAGCCTTTTTAAAGGCTATTGCATGTGCCATTCATTCAAAAGGTGATTTTCTAATGATAGACTCCCTTTAAGAAACTACCCATTGTATTATACTGACTCATAACCTGGTTGAGAAGCTGTAGAAGATGAATATCTGTATGAGTGTACAGTGAATGTACTATGCCATGCCATAGTGAGCTGGGGGCACACCAGGAGATTCACCTCTGGGCCAGTCTGAGCCTGGATGAGGGTCAATAACCTCGAAAAAGCTGTTTATGGGTGGGTTTGTTGGATATATTGTCTTGACTTCAATCCCAGATCATGCCACTTGGTTTCATGAACACCAGGCATTGATCTATAGGAAGCTACCTTCCACCAAGGAGGACATCATTACATATTCTTTTACTGTCGCCATTGACATATCCTGTAGGGCCTTATTGTCATGCCATATGGCCAAAACATACAATCAATGCTTTATAGGTGAAAAATTTTTGTCCTCTAAAATCAGAATACAATAGAATGAATATAGAATCTAAAACTGTTTAAAGTTTCTATACGATGGCTATGCATATTAGATAAATGTCAGCTGAACCCATGTAATATGGCTGGGGGCCACTCAGTTTCCCTAGTAGATGATGTTTGTGGAAGGAAGGATCAGACACATGCCTAATCCTTTTGTTCTCAGTGGAGATAAACTGCTGCCAGAGGTGTCTTTCAAGAACAAGCTACCTTGCACCATTCATAACAAATGTACACACAGCCAAACCAAGCATGCATGTGTATGGGGTAGTCAGGGGAATAGTCTGTGAGCTGAACCGGCTATTGAAGGATTATGGGAACACTTAGAATTTGTACATGTGGCAGTATCATTTGTATGGAGCCTGTACACATTTCATGTATGCGTAATGCTATATGGTGCCTATTAGTGATGGGTGAACCTCTCAAGATTGGTTTTGTGTTCAGGTTTGGCAGCTCGGGTTCCTGGTTCATTTCAGAACAAACAAAAGTTCGAAACAAACCACACCTAAAACATATTGATCCCTCCTAGGAACCTATCTATAAAACATAGTGTATAACAGTGTCAGGGCTTCTAGGAACCTATGTATAATACATAGTGTATAACACTGTCAGGACTCCTAGGAACCTATCTATAATACATAGTGTAGAACACTGTCAGGGCTCCTAGGAACCTATCTATAAAACATAGTGTATAATACTGTCAGGGCTCCTAGTAACCTATCTATAAAACATAGTGTATAATACTGTCAGGGCTCCTAGTAACCTATCTATAATCCATAGTGTATAATACTGTCAGGGCTCCTAGTAACCTATCTATAAAACATAGTGTAGGACACTGTCAGGGCTCCTAGGAACCTATCTATAAAACATAGTGTAGGAAACTGTCAGGGCTCCTAGGAACCTATCTATAATCCATAGTGTATAATACTGTCAGGGCTCCTAGTAACCTATCTATAAAACATAGTGTAGGACACTGTCAGGGCTCCTAGGAACCTATCTATAAAACATAGTGTAGGAAACTGTCAGGGCTCCTAGGAACCTATCTATAAAACATAGTGTATAACACTGTCAGGGCTCCTAGGATCCTATCTATAAAACATAGTGTAGGATACTGTCAGGACTCCTAGGAACCTATCTATAAAACATAGTGTAGAACACTGTCAGGGCTCCTAGGAACCTATCTATAAAACATAGTGTATAACACTGTCAGGGCTCCTAGGAACCCATCTATAAAACATAGTATATAACACTGTCAGGGCTCCTAGGAACCCGTCTATAAAACATAGTGTAGAACACTGTCAGGGCTCCTAGGAACCTATCTATAAAACATAGTGTAGAACACTGTCAGGGCTCCTAGGAACCTATCTATAATACATAGTGCAGGACACTGTCAGGGCTCCTAGGAACCTGCCTATAAAACATAGTGTAGAACACTGTCAGGGCTCCTAGGAACCGATCTATAAAACATAGTGTAGAACACTGTCAGGACTCCTAGGAACCTATCTATAATACATAGTGTATAACACTGTCAGGGCTCCTAGGAACCGATCTATAAAACATAGTGTAGAACACTGTCAGGGCTCCTATCTATAAAACATAGTGTATGACACTGTCAGGACTCCTAGGAACCTTTCTATAAAACATAGTGTAGAACACTTTTAGGACTCCCCTGGACCTCCACCTATTAGGGTCCATCCACACAGAGTAATGTGCCGCGCAATGTGGCACATATACGGCGTGTGAGACTTTGCACGCCGTAAAAGCTCCTATTGATTTCAATGGGAGCCTGGATCGTATACGCCGCAAAATCACGGCCGTAAAATAAGGCGGCTTATATGATCCAGGCTCCCATTGAAATCAATGGGAGCTTTTACGGTGCTCAAAATCTCACACGCCGTATACGTGCCAGGTCACGCGGCACGTTACTCCGTGTGAATGGACCCTTATACACTGGGGTCTGTTTGTTCGTTTTCATAAAAAAATCAACAATTTGGAATATTCAGGACAAACCCTGCTCATTACAGGCCGTTCCGCCCATATCTAGTGCCTATGTATGGCATCATATTACATTTGAATATTGATGTAGAAGCAATGCTTCTAGGGCACAACATTTATGTAATACAGATGGAGAATATAAATTGTGATTCTATAAGGAGTGAGATATGTTATAAATAAAGGGGTAAAATGTCTGTGTGGCTTTTATGATGCTGTTTGTATTATTTGATTTGTCTCAAGGTGGCGCTGTTGTAATTAGTGTACAGAGAAGTCATTCCAGTAACTCCCCATAGCGCAGACTAATTTTGCTATATTTTAATGTGTATTGCAAAATCAGAGATATCTAATTAGTTTAATTAGATTCTATTGTGAAGTTATGGGAGCATTCGATCAAAGACTGCGATACAATGTGTCAGTGTCATGATGTCAGGCAGCCTGCAATGCAGCTATGTACGTCATGTGGATATATTGTGTCTCTCGGATGGAGACATTGATCATTGCATTCCATACATGAGCTGTATTCTGCTTTTCATCGCTAACTACAATGAGACCAGCAGTACAAAGAGACACAGGTCAGATCTGTCCTTTATAACATACTATATATTGAGAGCGCCATTTAATGCTGTCAATAAAGGGGTTCTTCACATTGACCCATCCCTATTTGTTAGAAGGGTCCCTTAATAATCTGATCACAAAGTGTACCCCTAATGGATCTCCAATCTGTGGTGAAACCTGGCTTCTCTGCAGCGCCACCTCAGGAGAAATGACTCCTTACACAGTGTCCATTATTATTATTTGGTTGTCTATGTAATGCAGGACAGGACTGGTCCTCCAGAGCCAGAGATACTCTTTTTAACCTTTAACACTTTCCTGACATCCACTTTATTATTACAGGTATTTAAATATGGCGGTCACCCGAATGCAATGCCTGTGATCAAAGCCTGCGCTGATCGCGGGCATTAACACTCCCAATGCCTCAATCAAAGCTGACCAAGCCCCATCTTTCTGGCAGCATAAGGATGCCACCATTTTGCCGCGGATTGCCAACCCCCAGACAGGGCCTATTGGTCTGCCAGACTGGTCTCCTGTATATTACAGGAGGCACTAACATTTAAGAAACATGTTAAAAAAATACAAAAAAAAAACCCCTAAAAATTCACATCACCCCCATTTCTCTAGAACAAATATATAAGTAAATAAAGTAAAATGCACCCCTTTACAACTGGACAATCCGGTATCCATCAGATGTTATCACTGTAACCACAGTGTCACTGCTCATCGTTACCCCTGCTGGGAAAATGTAGTATTACACATCCCTCATTCAAATGAATGGTAAGGCAGGACCTACATATTCATAACAATCTCTTTAATCAGAGAATCATTAGTGGATCCAGAATAAGGACAAAAATGACAATACATGACCTGAAGTAATGTCTGATACAGTTCTGTTTAGTCTGCAGGTAAAAAAACCTCACTAAATAACAGATGGGACTGAGTGTACCAGGCTTTGAGCTCCTAACCCCAGCAGCATAGGAACGTACCACTAGTTTAGAGGCCCCAAACCTGGTAATGGGTTCCCTTTTAGACAAAGTAAGGCAAAGTGAATGAAGCTTTGCCTCAGGACTTATGATTGTAAGCCAAAGAGCGTCCATCAATATGTCAGAAGAATTATTTCCCCTTCTTGGCTCAGTATTTGCTTTGTTTCTGTCTATTGCAATAACAAAAGGCAGTAGAATCAGGGATGACCTATACACGAGGTGAGCGGGACCAGGAAGAGCGACCTCCCTGATCCCAGGGGCCACTATTTTAGTATCACATTCTCAAGGATATAGTCTATTTGCACTACCTTTCCTCTGGTCTACATAACTTCACCCCTTCTATTGCAGTCTTTGAATACACCACTAGAGCAAATAGCTTTGTATTTCGTCTGTTGCTGTTGATGGACCTTACTGTCATGTCACATGTCCAATAAGGTTTTGCACATACATTTGACAGCCTGCAAACAGCACAGTCTGTATTGGGGTATGGTAAGTAGTTCTGGGGTTGGTTTACTTATTTGGTGGTAGAACCTAAACCCCAATATTCCAAGCTCAAGGGTGACCTACCAACAGGGGTGAACCATGGGTTTCTGCCGCCTGAGGCGGACGTCAGACGTCAGGCGGGGCTGCGCGGAGGGGGCGGGGCCGAGCGAGCGTCTTTAGCAGGCAGAGAGCAGGCAGGGAGAGGACCTGCTCTCTGCCTGAGCGTGAGGGGCAGCCGCTGAGCAGCGCTGCTTCAGCGGCCTTCCCAATCCACTGCTCAGTGACGGTGACCCTAAGCCAGTCCAGGACAGCTTGTCCTGGACTGGCTTAGGTCAGCAAAAATGCCGCCCTCCCCGGGGCCCTGGCATAGTGCCGCCTGAAGCAGTCGCTTCAGGTTGCCTCATGGGAGGTGCGGCGCTGCCTACGAACCTCTAACCATTGCTTTGTGGTTGGGACCTAACCCAAACTGGGTGATCATAGCCCATTATACAGTGGTCAGGTCAACCTTACTGGTGCTTTTTTTTTTTTTTTTCAATATTTTTAGGACAAAATCCACTTCAATATCCAAGTTGCATTAGATCTGACACCCTTGACTATAGACATATACCGTATATGAATGGTTGCTACTGTTTGGCAGCCGGCTAGTTGCTATGTATAAGCTGAGGTTTAGTCTATCCTACCTGTGTTATCACTACTGAACATTATAATCCTTGTTACACTATAAACAGACATTATACAGTAGCCAGCTGTGTTAGCGGACAGCTGTATATAGAATGGATCCTATCAAACAGGTTTCTCGCCGTCCGATCCAACATATTCGTATCAGGCCGTAACATTTTATGAGCAGAACGGGGCAGATTTATCGTGTCTTGCATGCCAAGGAAATGACAGGGGAAAGGCACAAAAGGATAAAGGCTTAGTCCACCTATATAATCTTAATGAAAACATTTCCTGCAGCCCCCGAGCAGACCTATGCTTAGGGAAAATCCTTTAAACTCTGCAAAATTTCTATTTAAGCTTCAATTATACCTGTAGGGAAACCGCCAACGTTTCCGTAGGTATAATTGACATGTGGCGATTTCCAAAACCGCAACGTTTTTGGAAATCGCAGCATATCCGCCGTGCGTATTTTACTGCTGCGTGTGAATGGGATTTTTTTTAAAAAAACGGAAAGTCAAAATACGCCTCACAAAGATCTATGATGGCCTTATGACAATGTGTAAAAATAAATTAAAAAAAAAAAAAAAAAATAGAAAAAAAAAACAATACTACCATGTCCCCGTCTAGCCCCACCCCTGGCGACACACAAAAATAATATAATAATTATCACAAAGAGGAAAAACTAATTTTTTTTTATTTTAGTCACAGAAAAGAAAAGAAAAAAAAATAGTGAAAAACAGAAAAATATTAAAAGAAAAAAAATATAGAAAAATAAAAAAATAAAAAATAAAGCCCTAGATGTTAAAATTATTTGAATAATCCAATGGAAAAATAAAACGTTATCTCCCTCAAAACCTCAAACACGAAAACGTCCCGGTCCTGAAATAGTTAAATGTGTGTTTTCCTAATCCATACGGCCCTGGAGCGGTTTTAAGAGAACGGTTGCTAAGGATACAGCACCTTCCAAATATAACCTCTTATATAAGGTGACTTGGCAGCTCTTCCCGGGACGCCATCCTATCATATCATAGATTAGAATGACCAAATTCACATTGGACAAGGGGTAAACAAGGCGCGAGCCGGTTTGGTGGGGCCGTACCAATGTCTAAGAATCTGGATTTTTTGCAAAATAACCCCAATAACGTCTGGGTAGAGCCATTTATAATGAGCGGCTATGGGAAGATCATGTATGTAATAATGTATACCTCCAGGGATCTAGGACACGTCTGAAGTCATCCCTTGTTCTGGCTGCTCTCGCCGTCTCACGCTGCGCTCTCTAATCACCTCGGCGGCTGCCTAGCAACAGTCTCTAAATGTTAGGAAATTTACAGCACAATCGAGATGTTATCCTGAAGCCGCGCACGGAGATTTACTCCTGAGCGCGCACCGAGCCGCGAAAAACGGAGGAAGTCAGTATGGGAAAGATCAGGAATCGTCTTTATGGAGAAGGATACAGTATGAGAGGGCGCCATGTGCCCATGGGATGGCGCCTCTTTATTGGAAATGGTTACACAATTAGAAAAAAATAATAATAAATAGAGATGAACGAGTACTGTTGGGATCAGCCGATCTGAACAGCACGCTCCATAGAAATGAATGGACGTAGCCGGCACGCGTGGGGTTAAGCGGCCGCCGTCAAAGCGGAAGTACCAGGTGCTTCCATTCATTTCTATGGAGCGTGCTGTTTGGATCGGCTGATCCCAACAGCACTCGCTCATCTCTAATAATACAGAATGGATGATGTTATTGAACTACCTGCGCCCCAGTCTCCGCTTTTAGGTTTCCGTCTTCTATCGACAGGAGACAGTGTCCGCCCCTGAGCGTTTTGTGGTCTGCGTGGCGAAACTGGTCCAGTTAAAAAAAAAAAATGGTTTCGCCACAGAGACCAGAAGACGCTCACGGGCGGACACTTTGCAAACTTTTTGCTATGTGGGGCCTGAGCTACCCCACATTTTGCAATACGCTATCAGGTTCTAGTTTGCAAGGAGCTTGGATTCTTACATACCACTGTCCAGGATCTTACCATTAGGATTAGATTTTTAATTTTTCTACGTATTTTACTGTAATTTTGTGTATGGCTCATGAAAGAAATCATGTTTGTTTGTTGCCCCTTTGCCCTGACGTCAGCACTAGGCGCCATTGTATCCAGTAGGGGTTATTGGAGGATGGACCCCCAAACTTAAAAATCATTTTGTGTGGTGGACTCAGGGACCCTCAGTCTGACACTATATGACTTCATATGGGGCTTTGCCATAATCTGTTCCCACTTTTTCCTTTTCTTACAGAAACAGCTTTAGGGTAAGGATGTTGGTGAGCAGAAGCGATTTCTTCCTGGAAAACTGTCTGACTTTCCAAAACTTCAGCCCGCTTTACAGCCACCTTGTTAGACAAAATGGAGCATGAAATTGAGTATAAGAACCTCTACTGAGTCTCCTTCTCATAGACTTAGTTGCAGAAACAGCTACAATATAGATTAAATGGCAATTCCCCAGCATAGTAGGTGTAAGTTATGGGATCGGGTCCATAGGGGCACACTCTGATGAAACTCTGCAGGACTAATGAAAGAACGTAATAACTAACCAGGAGGCTTCATAGCAAAACATGGATTGGGCCTTTGGATACTTTGGCACAACCAAGGTGCAAAACGGCCATGAAGAACATCCATTTTTCACGGCCATTGTGTACCCGAGGGGCACCCGCTTTCATGCATTCCCCATACATTTCAGTATATAGAGGGATCTGCTAAAAATGGAACACGGCCTACATTTAGACAGTCCATTGCAACAAACCATCAAGTTAGTGGATATGCGAATTCAATTCTGCCAGGTGACATCCGTAATAAAAAAATTGGACATCACGTTATTTACTGTGAATATAACTTCACTCTACTATGACCACTTTATGCTGCAGGTTCAGAAACTGAAAAGTGTAAAGTGTGGTCTTGTCTACATACAGGAAATAATGGATACAGTGATGTCACAGTACAGGATAATACACACAGTGATGTCACAGTACAGGATAATACACACAGTGATGTCACAGTACAGAGATAATACACACAGTGATGTCACAGTACAGGGATAATACACACAGTGATGTCACAGTACAGGGATAATACACACAGTGATGTCACAGTACAGAGATAATACACAGTGATGTCACAGTACAGGGATAATACACACAGTGATGTCACAGTACAGAGATAATACACACAGTGATGTCACAGTACAGAGATAATACACACAGTGATGTCACAGTACAAGGATAATACACACAGTGATGTCACAGTACAGAGATAATACACACAGTGATGTCACAGTACAGAGATAATACACACAGTGATGTCACAGTACAAGGATAATACACACAGTGATGTCACAGTACAGAGATAATACAAACAGTGATGTCACAGTACAGGGATAATACACACAGTGATGTCACAGTACAGAGATAATACACACAGTGATGTCACAGTACAGGGATAATACACACAGTGATGTCACAGTACAGAGATAATACACACAGTGATGTCACAGTACAGGGATAATACACACAGTGATGTCACAGTACAGAGATAATACACACAGTGATGTCACAGTACAGGGATAATACACACAGTGATGTCACAGTACAGGGATAGGATAATACACACAGTGATGTCACAGTACAGGGATAATACACACAGTGATGTCACAGTACAGGGATAATACACACAGTGATGTCACAGTACAGGGATAATACACACAGTGATGTCACAGTACAGGGATAATACACACAGTGATGTCACAGTACAGAGATAATACAAACAGTAATGTCACAGTACAGGGATAATACACACAGTGATGTCACAGTACAGAGATAATACACACAGTGATGTCACAGTACAGAGATAATACACACAGTGATGTCACAGTACAGGATAATACACACAGTGATGTCACAGTACAGAGATAATACACACAGTGATGTCACAGTAGAGGATAATACAGTGATGTCACAGTACAGGATAATACACACAGTGATGTCACAGTACAGAGATAATACACACAGTGATGTCACAGTACAGGATAATACACACAGTGATGTCACAGTACAGGGATAATACACACTGATGTCACAGTACAGGGATAATACACACAGTGATGTCACAGTACAGGGATAATACACACAGTGATGTCACAGTACAGGGATAATATACACAGTGATGTCACAGTACAGAGATAATACACACAGTGATGTCACAGTACAGGATAATACACACAGTGATGTCACAGTACAGAGATAATACACACAGTGATGTCACAGTACAGAGATAATACACACAGTGATGTCACAGGACAGGGATAATACACACAGTGATGTCACAGTACAGGGATAATACACACAGTGATGTCACAGTACAGAGATAATACACACAGTGATGTCACAGTACAGGATAATACACACAGTGATGTCACAGTACAGGGATAATACACACAGTGATGTCACAGTACAGGGATAATACACACAGTGATGTCACAGTACAGGGATAATACACACAGTGATGTCACAGTACAGGGATAATACACACAGTGATGTCACAGTACAGGGATAATACACACAGTGATGTCACAGTACAGGGATAATACACACAGTGATGTCACAGTACAGAGATAATACACACAGTGATGTCACAGTACAGAGATAATACACACAGTGATGTCACAGTACAGAGATAATACACACAGTGATGTCACAGTACAGAGATAATACACACAGTGATGTCACAGTACAGAGATAATACACACAGTGATGTCACAGTACAGGGATAATACACAGTGATGTCACAGTACAGAGATAATACACACAGTGATGTCACAGTACAGAGATAATACACACAGTGATGTCACAGTACAAGGATAATACAGTGATGTCACAGTACAGGGATAATACACACAGTGATGTCACAGTACAGAGATAATACACACAGTGATGTCACAGTACAGGATAATACACACAGTGATGTCACAGTACAGGGATAATACACACAGTGATGTCACAATACAGAGATAATACACACAGTGATGTCACAGTACAGGGATAATACACACAGTGATGTCACAGTACAATGGATAATACACACAGTGATGTCACAGTACAATGGATAATACACACGTTACAGTGATGTTATAGTATGTGGATAACATACAGATATAAAGATCGTTGTATAGATTATGACATCACAGCATATGAAAAGTTATAATGATTTCACCTACGCAACTTATAATATCCCAGTAAAGTCTACTTTTCCTTCCATCATCCATAGTTATCCCTAACTACACCTTAGGTGTAAGGGGGAGTTCACACGGAGTTACGTGCCGCATGATGTGGCACGTAGACGCCGCGGGACCCTTTGCGGGCTGTACACGCTCCCATTGATTTCAATGGGAGCGGGGATTGGTGCCAGGTCTCCTACCCTGTAGTTACATCCCTTCCCTTTTATTACCTCTTATGAATGAATAGTCTCCGGGCCGGTCTCTTAGAGTCCCCTGCAAATTACACATGTGGATTACAGGTGAGACACCCAGACCCGGCCATACCAAGTAAGCTAAACTGCAGACATATTCCTGCTGTGTGTAACCGCCAGTCCCCTTTGCTATATTATATATATATTTCATATTTATGTAGATTCATTAAATATAAAAGAGAAAATCCTCAGAACTCAAATATGAAAAAAAAGCCAATAAGACGTATTTATTTGCAGATACATCAATATTCCCGGCGCTATCACTGTACCACAATAAGACCTATACTGCTGGTAAAGGTCTTACTGAAAGAAACATCCAATCATTGAATAATAAGAAGCCATTGATAACATTGTGTCAGTACAGGCCCATCCATGAAGTATGTCTTATTAGCATTTTGTATATTTTGAGTGCATTGGATTGCTTTGTGTACAATCCACCATTATAGACTTCCTTAAACGTCTACAATTTATCAAATATAAGCCAACAATTTGACAACCTTTTTATGGTCTGTTGTTGGCTGTATCCCCCCACCATTGCTGATACATGTGACCAAAAACAGGACCCCTTGGTCATCCACGTAGAGAGAATGGGAGTAGATCCAGAACTGCCATTTTTTTTTTTTAAATGCTACCTGTTCACTTACACATTCCCACTTCTAACAACAGGGGGTGCTGCACATGCTAAACAACGTCTGAACATTGTGCCCTGATGTTGATCGGCATGGGGAGGTCATATACAACACATACCAGAGCCAAACAAAGTCCATTGGTCCAAATGGGGAATTAACGGGGATGGGGATACTGGAATAATCCATTAGGTGGGGGGGGGGGGGGCGCAATGCAGGGAAGTTACTGTGTGGGGACCAGTCAAAAGTTTGTTATGGGGACCAATAGACTATTAACAATGTATATTATATTGCTAAATTGGGCCTGAACTTGCCATTGTTTCAAGTTGCAAATCCAGAACCCCCATAACAAGTTGCAGTAAAGTTCCAGAGTCATCCGCGGCCAGACATGTTCATGTAATGACAATCGTAATGTTACAGTATGACAGTTTTTGGAACTTTTTGGTAAAATAAATATAAAGTGATCCTTTAATGCTGGATGAAGGAAACCAAAAGTATTGGACTATGACGAAGGGTGAGGCCCAGTAGAGAAAGGTTTAGCAGCCCCAATGTCGAGTTAGGAAGACTTGAAAGTTTATAAAAAATTGTTATTTAATTGATCTCAGTTTTATTCCTGAAGTATCAGTGTATAATTGCTGTAAAGTGATGTCCGTATATCGTCTAGATCCTTCCAACATGCAATTTACTCATCCACTTAAAATGCATTATCTCCTTCCAATGGCTTCCATGTGCCGAGACTCTCTCTTGCAGATGGAATAAAAGGCTGACATCAGCAGAAGTCTCTTATGTATCGTCTGCTTTATTTCCTAGTATTGTAGTCATAGAGAAACCAAAGTAAAGGTTAGAAAAGGCCGATGTAGTTATAAGAAATAGCCATGGGGGATTAAAGACCCCGGGGGGGAGGTTATAAAATTAGAAGAAAAAACGCGTTGTTGCAATTGTGCTTAGGACTCATACAGGGCCGTGCGCAATGATCCTGTACAGTGGAACAAAAACCACAGGAACTCCACATGGTGCCTCCATATGGTACTATAGTATTGTACAATGCCTCCAAATAATGTGATGGAACATGAATATAATAAAAGATACCTCTATGTGTATGTATAAAACCGGAGGTTCAATACATGGAGGGATAGTCTAGGCCAGTGATGGCGAACCTTTTAGAGACCGAGTGCCCAAACTGCAACCCAAAACCCACAAAATTTTCGCGGAGTGCCAACACGACAATATAGACTTAATACTATGCGGATCCACAATTGCGGACAGTTACTGACCAAAAATTACAGTCATGTGGGGCTTTACAGAGCTTTCAATAATACAAACAACGTTGTACTGAAATGTAAAGGTCTCGGCATTTGGTACTTTGAACAATTAATTTTCACTATTTACATCGCACAGGATCTGTTTTATAGTTACCGTGTAATATTCTTACATCCTGTACTAATATCACGTCTGCTATAAAACAGATACTGTGTGATATAAATAGTGAGGGGACCCCAGACAGTATTATATGCTCTGCAGTGGGCCCACCACACAATATTATATTCTCCACAGTACCACAGTAGCCCCCCAGTGTTATATGCTCCGCAGTAGGTGTCCCCCCCGCAGGATTATATGCTCCACAGTGGCATCCACACACAGTATTGTGTGCTTATAAATAGCCCCCCCCCCCCCCGTATTATATGCTCTTTAGTACACCCCCCAGTATTATAAGCCACCCCAGTATTATAAGCCCCCCCAGTATTATACACTCCCCCCAGTATTATAAGCCCCCTCAGTATTATACACTCCCCCCAGTATTATACACTCCCCCCAGTATTATACACTCCCCCCAGTATTATACACTCCCCCCAGTATTATACACCCCACCCAGTATTATAAGCCCCCCCAGTATTATACACTCCCCCCAGTATTATACACTCCCCCCAGTATTATACACCCCACCCAGTATTATAAGCCCCCCCAGTATTATACACTCCCCCCAGTATTATACACCCCACCCAGTATTATAAGCCCCCCCAGTATTATACACTCCCCCCAGTGTTATACACTCCCCCCAGTATTATACACTCCCCCCAGTATTATACACTCCCCCCAGTATTATACACCCCACCCAGTATTATAAGCCCCCCCAGTATTATACACTCCCCCCAGTATTATACACTCCCCCAGTATTATACACTCCCCCCAGTATTATACACTCCCCCCAGTATTATAAGCCCCACCCAGTATTATAAGCCCCCCCAGTATTATACACTCCCCCCAGTATTATACACCCCACCCAGTATTATAAGCCCCCCAGTATTATACACTCCCCCCAGTGTTATACACTCCCCCCAGTATTATACACTCCCCCCAGTATTATAAGCCCCACCCAGTATTATAAGCCCCCTCAGTATTATACACTCCCCCCAGTATTATACACTCCCCCCAGTATTATACACTCCCCCCAGTATTATACACTCCCCCAGTATTATACACTCCCCCCAGTATTATACACTCCCCCCAGTATTATAAGCCCCACCCAGTATTATAAGCCCCCTCAGTATTATACACTCCCCCCAGTATTATACACTCCCCCCAGTATTATACACTCCCCCCAGTATTATACACCCCACCCAGTATTATAAGCCCCCCCAGTATTATACACTCCCCCCAGTATTATAAGCCCCCTCAGTATTATACACTCCCCCCAGTATTATACACTCCCCCCAGTATTATACACCCCACCCAGTATTATAAGCCCCCCCAGTATTATACACTCCCCCCCAGTATCATACACCCCACCAAGTATTATAAGCGCTCCCCCCAACATCATATACACAGTGAGCCACTCTCATACTCACCCCTGAAGAGCCGCCGGCATCCACCTTCTTGTCACTGGCGGCGCTGATGACGTCATCGCGCCCGCGTCGGGGCAGAGGTCAAACTCTGCAGCCAGTGTAGGCCGCGGTCGCGCGATCCGCGGCCTACCCTGACAGCTTTCAGCTGTATGTGCATTTGCACATACAACTGAAGGCAGTGATCGCTCATCAACGGGGAATCCTGTACCGGATTCCCTGTTGGTGAGCGATCCGGGCGACCGCACGCGTGCCAGCATGGAGGGCTCTGCGTGCCCTCTCTGGCACGCGTGCCATAGGTTCGCCATCACTGGTCTAGGCCCATATAAGTCCTTGTATTGTGCCTTAAAGGGGTATTCCAGTCTTAACAAGTCACTTGATGACCTGCAGTTCCCTCCTCCTTCCCGATCATGAGCTCTGGGTGTTTTGCACCCCAATTTATATGCCTCAATGGGAATGGCCAGAGATGGCTGAAGATGTTGGTCTCCAAGTTCTGAGTAACTTAACATATAGTTAAAATGTCCATCTTAGGCCCGGTTCACATCTGTATTCGGGCCATACCGTTCCTCTAGCCGAATGAAATATGCGGAGAGAAAAGTCCTGCAAGCAGCAGATTCTGCATTTTTCATGCGGAATCCGAGTGGAAACCACATGGACCCCATTATAGTCTATGGGGTCCACCGTTTTCTTTAGGTAACCGCTTTTCTATGTGGATTGGATTCTATTCAGGGGTCCCCAAGCAGACACCAGAACGTAGATGTTAACCCGGGCCTGAGGTCAATCCCCACACTGCAGGTCCCCTACAGTATTCAAAGGTTGAAATTCCCACAGCAATAATGGACATACACAAGTCACTTGGCACTGCAAGTTTTAGGCTAAGACCATAAGTTGCGAAGACGCTGCTTTTTGTTGCAGATTTTTCTGCAGTTTTTTTAACTAAAGTCAAAGTTGGCTAGAAAAGGAATAGGAAATATATAAGAAGATCGAATACTTCTCCCTTCTTCTTCCACTCCTGTTCTATGGACATGATCCATGGAAACATGGACTACAAAAGGACGCCATGTGATGTGTGGTCATGTGCATGAAGCATTAGGGCGGAAAATGAAGAGTTTGACATCTGCCTCAGATTCCTCTTCATTTTCCACTCTCCTTTCTGGAAGAATGCCAATGAGAAGCAAAACCATTCGGTCGTGGCTTTCCACCACTGAGTAGGCCTAATCCACGGGAAGACTTAAGGTCAATTCATACGGAGGAAGTTGGTGCAGATTCTGATGCGAAACTCGCGTCAGAATCTGCGCGCAAAAATAAGGCTCCCATTGACTTCAATGAGTTCCATGCAGAAAACAGAATCCATTGAAGTCAAGGGGAGCCTTATTTTTCAGCACTGATTCCGCGTCAGAATCAGCGCCAACTTCGTCCGTGTGAATGGACCCTTAGACTGTGCAGCAAGATCAAGCAGGACACTTATGTTTTCACCATCCAGCGATCTTTACTTTCCATTGAAAGCAATAGGAGGTAGAATCATGGTGGAATCTGCTGCTGAATTTGGGCTGGAATCTGTTCCACAATCTGAGACAGGGCCTTAGCCTTATACAAAGTGATGCTACTGTAGCTGAGCAGTGGTGAGCCGCAGGCTGAGATTGCTGAATGCGGATATGGATTTATCACATTAATGGCCTATACTTTATTACATAATCCTCACTATCTGCAGGCTGTACAGGCTATACAGGCTATTGGGTGACAAAGTCATGAAACAACTCTTTGCATGATGCACATTATCATAGACCTCCTCCTCCAAGTCCATCTGCCTGGTGCTGACCATCATACAAGAAGACTGCACCATATATAACAATAGCCATACGTCATCTAGTAAATGGCTCCAAATAGCGCTATAGGTATCACTATATACAGGTCGGAGGAATTATCGAAACGTTCACATATATTTGTTGGGATGACGACGACATACAGTCCTATGAAAAAGTTTGGGCACCCCTATTAATTTTAATCATTTTTAGTTCTAAATATTTTGGTGTTTGCAGCAGCCATTTCAGTTTGATATATCTAATAACTGATGGACACAGTAATATTTCAGGATTGAAATGAGGTTTATTGTACTAACAGAGAATGTGCAATATGCATTAAACCAAAATTTGACCGGTGCAAAAGTATGGGCACCTCAACAGAAAAGTGACATTAATATTTAGTACATCCTCCTTTTGCAAAGAAAACATCCTCTAGTCACTTCCTGTAGCTTTTAATCAGTTCCTGGATCCTGGATAAAGGTATTTTGGACAAACAATTCAAGTTCAGTTAAGTTAGATGGTCGCCGAGCATGGACAGCCCGCTTCAAATCATCCCACAGATGTTCAATGATATTCAGGTCTGGGGACTGGGATGGCCATTCCAGAACATTGTAATTGTTCCTCTGCATGAATGCCTGAGGATTTGGAGCGGTGTTTTGGATCATTGTCTTGCTGAAATATCCATCCCCGGCGTAACTTCAACTTCGTCACTGATTCTTGAACATTATTCTCAAGAATCTGCTGATACTGAGTGGAATCCATGCGACCCTCAACTTTAACAAGATTCCCGATGCCGGCATTGGCCACACAGCCCCAAAGCATGATGGAACCTCCACCAAATTTTACAGTGGGTAGCATGTGTTTTTCTTGGAATGCTGTTTCTTTTTGGACGCCATGCATAACGCCTTTTTTTATAACCAAACAACTCAATTTTTGTTTCCAAAATGAAGCTGCCTTGTCCAAATGTGCTTTTTCATACCTCAGGCAACTCTATTTGTGGCGTACGTGCAGAAACGGCTTCTTTCTCATCACTCTCCCATACAGCTTCTATTTGTGCAAAGTGCGCTGTATAGTTGACCGATGCACAGTGACACCATCTGCAGCAAGATGATGCTGCAGCTCTTTGGAGGTGGTCTGTGGATTGTCCTTGACTGTTCTCACCATTCTTCTTCTCTGCCTTTCTGATATTTTTCTTGGCCTGCCACTTCTGGGCTTAACAAGAACTGTCCCTGTGGTCTTCCATTTCCTTACTATGTTCCTCACAGTGGAAACTGACAGGTTAAATCTCTGAGACAACGTTTTGTATCCTTCCCCTGAACAACTATGTTGAACAATCTTTGTTTTCAGATCATTTGAGAGCGGGCTGTCCATGTTCGGCGACCATCAAACTTAACTGAACTTGAATTGTTTTGTAGAAAGAAATGGTCCAAAATACCTTTATCCAGGATCCAGGAACTGATTAAAAGCTACAGGAAGCGACTAGAGGCTGTTATCTTTGCAAAAGGAGGATGTACTAAATATTAATGTCACTTTTCTGTTGAGGTGCCCATATTTTTGCACTGGTCAAATTTTGGTTTAATGCATATTGCGCATTTTCTGTTAGTACAATAAACCTCATTTCAATCCTGAAATATTACTGTGTCCATCAGTTATTAGATATATCAAACTGAAATGGCTGTTGCAAACACCAAAATATTTAGAACTAAAAATGATTAAGATTAATAGGGGTGCCCAAACCTTTTCATAGCACTGTATGCCCATTCAGCTCAACTTTACAACGTCAAAGACCCCAGTAATCCCAATTAAAAAATAAAGGGGTACAAATAGCAACCAATTTAGTCTTATAAGCCAAGAAATGCAAAATAAATGCGATAAGAAGGAATGTAATACTTAATGAATAGTTCCTGAACTGTCCGTATTCACGTTCCTCTTTTCTTACATCTCTGTTGTACCGTTCCTCTGTTATTCCTCTTAGAAATGTATGACTATATTAGCAAGTAGGTGTTACCAGAGTCTCTACACACTTGGATATTGCCCAGCCAGTAACAGCGCAGAGACACGAGCCTTACACAAGGAATATGGTAGCCCTCCATAGATTTCTAGGAGGAGTAACAGAGGAACGACACAACAGAGCGTTATAGGACAAGACGTTATTTCACGTACTAACTAATACGGACATGTCAGAAGTAGTGGCCTCTGTAATACAATAATATTACATCATCCAGCTATGGTTTGTATCAATGTCCAGTGTTAATACTGTATATGTCTGTCCTGTAAATGAAGGAAACTTCTAATACAGACTGTGATACAGTCGCCGAATGACTAGACTTATATACCAGGTCACTATATCATGGACATGGCTTCTATAAAAATTCTTAGGGCATAACGCTTAGGGCATACAATTTGTATACATCTTCCAGACTGACCGAGCTTTGTGTGAAGTTACGCACTTCAGAAAGGGCAGGTGTGCCCGAAACGCGGCGATTTTTTAGCGTTGTGCATCATTGTCTTTTTGAATAAAATCCTGTTGTGACCTGAGAGCGCCGTCTTTCCATTTCATTGAAAACGCTATCTTCCCCGGCCTTGGCCGGTGTCCATCAGACGTGCTGCCTCCTCCACCTGACGGTAAACCCCAAACGTAGTTGTGAGCGATTGTCACAACCTCATCAGGTGAGAGGCCATTTGGTCCTTTTAAATCTTCTGGTTATTTCCACCAAAATTTATCAGACATTCTACACTATATAGTGTGCTCGGTGTCTCTTTTGTTTTTTATTCTAGTCTCACATATAGAGTACGGGACAAAAAGTTTTAGGCAGGTGTGAAAAAATACTGCCAAGTAAGAATGCTGTGAAAAATAGAAGACGGACGATATTCTCGGCTGTACACGGCTGCATTAATATTAATTCATGTGAATAAGTATAAGAACTTCCTATATATTTCTAATTCCTTCTCTAATAGGGTTGAGCGATCGGGATCGGAAAAGATCGGATTCCGAACGGCGATCGAGTAAATTTCACGATTGCGATCGGAATTCCAATCCCGATCTTTTTAGGTGGGATGGAGGTCAGAATTTATTTCCCACAATGCTTTGCTACTGGCCAAGCATTGTGGGAAAAGCTAACAATGTTAGCTAGGTCCCATAGGAATGAATGGATGCAGCCGGCACACAGTCTGTGCCGGCGTCCGTCCGCTTAACCTCTTGTGCGCCGGCTGCGTCCATTCATTCTAATGGGAGACTAGCTAACCTCTATAGTAGCTAACACTTACCTGCACAGAAGCGCTGCCGCTGGTCCGGTCCCTGCTGTTCTTGCTCCTCTTCTCGCTTCGCTGCCCCCGCCTGCCAGGTTAATGTTACAGATCTAATAAGAAGGTAGGGCTTGTGGCTTAGGAGAGTGTGGGCGGGTACTGGGAGGGGAGACTTGAGTGATGCACTCACATCTCCCCGCCCTGTACCCGCCCACACACTCCTAAGCCACAAGCCCCGAATTCTTCCTAGGTCTGTAACACTAACCTGGGAGACGGGGGCAGCGAGGCGAGAAGAGGAGCGAGAACAGTGGGGACCAGACCAGCGGCAGCACTTCTGTGCAGGTAAGTGGACAGCAGGGGGACTAAGTAGCCAGAGGTTTTTTTTTAATCACTACACAGCATGGAGTCTAACAATTAAAGCATTCACTTTTTAGACTCCACGCTGTGTAGTGAATAGGATCGTTTTTAAAATCCGATCTTCGATTATTAAAAAAATCCCATTGACTTGCATTGGGATTGGAATTGGGATTGGGTTCGAATGGAAAATGATCAGAAATTGGATTTTAAAAACGATTCTGAAATCTCAAGATCTGCTCAACCCTATTCTCTAACCATTCTTGGCTTTGTCTAAAAAAACCACTGCAAAATCTGCAACCAAAAAAAAGCTGCTTTTTCGCAACGTGGGACCTTAACTGAATACTTTATTTTTGGCAGTTAACAAATTTAAGCGACTGAAGAAAAGAGGAATGTAAATCCCATCAATCTTTGGTGCGACCTTTGCTCTTCGGAGGAGGAGTCCTGGAAGTGATGACCCCGCCCCCACAGAGCCCTGATCTCAACAACCTCTAGTCAGTCTGGGATGACATGAAGAGACAGATGGATTGGAGCAAGCCTACATCCACAGAAGATCTTGGCTTAGTTCTCCAAGATGGTGAGAACAATGTCTCTACTGAGTTCTGCCAAGAACAGTCTGCAAGTACCGAGAAGAACTGATGGAGGGCAAAGGGCAAATGTCACCCCAAATATTGATAGGATTTAGACTTCTTTATTTACTTCACTTTGTTAATGGAAAAAAATGAACTATAAACACTTCTGTTACTTTGAACATCATATATATATATATATATATATATATATATTAGATATATAGACACACACCTTTACTAGTCAATTTCATCATACGCTATCATAAGAAGTCAGACTATTTACTACTATATCTTATAGTCCAGTCTCTTCTATATCCAACTACCTGACAATATATGATCACAACCATAAAAAGCTGCAGGACGAATGTGCACAAGGTTCTCCATAAAGGTCTACAGAACTACATACAGTCACAAGAAGACATATGCACATGTCCGAGGCACAGCGTCTCCACTGCATACATGTTTGCTGCATTGCTCAGACTATCTCACCATCACCAGCTAAAATCCCGAACCCCCCGGCACCTCCTTCCCAGTCTAGAGATCTGCAGAACACTGTGTAGTCAATGCACTCAATTTAATTATATGTGCCTTCAATTAAAGGGGAAGACAAGGTCTTGGTCACTTTGCAGCAGTGCAATTTTCTACCAAGACCTGAGTGCCCATTGACAGCATAGAAAGCATTAACCAGAAGCATAATGTACGCTGGTAATACACAAGAAATAAACCTTGCTTACAGGAGCTGCAGAGATGGGATATGAGAAAAGCTCCCTTCTGGGATTTCTGTGAATTCAGACCTGACAAAGGACCTGCAAAAAACACATATATAGACATAGGTTGTAAAACGGCAGCAGCAAGAAGGCAATACCAATAGAAAATAGCAACAGTATGGTCAAGGCTATCGAAGACTAGATAAAATATTGTATATCGGATCATAAAAAGGCATCATAACATGTAATAGATTGTAGGGCAGCATGCAGTGGTGTGCACGGCGCCTTATACATAAGCCCTGTACAGTAAGAAGGAAATGCTTACAGCCCTTACAGTGAGATAACATCAGGAAGGAAGGTGCGAGGAATAGTCTTGGCGTTTTCACATAAGGCATTGTCTTTGGTACAGGTGCACCAGGTTGGACATTTTGACTTGCTCGGTTTTCTCCCTTCAATCTGATGTATCAATAGGAGACCAATTGCAATGCAAAAGAAGAGAGCAAATCTTGTATGTAGCCTGGTGCCATTCCCCATCCTCCAGGTAATTTCTGACAGCAGCCAGTAAGACGGATATCCCAAACCATTAACAGCAGCTGTGGTCTTTTGTAAGGCCGAGGCAAGGGGCTCTGCTCGCCCCGAGGCTGTTCTTCCTCTTCTCAGTCACTGGGTTGCTTTGAGGAACCTGCAGCTGTATGTGTATCTGTATGGCGTGTGTGTGAGTGTGTGCGGTGTGTGCGGAGGAAAGACTAGTGCTGTGCTCTCAGATGGGGAATATCCCACTGCCTCGCAAGAAGGGCGAGAACAAGGGATACATGCATTGCCATGTAAATATCAAGCTCGCACAGCAGTACAATGCCAAGTGATGTCATTTAGAAAATGCACAGCCTGCTGCTTTCAAAGGGAGGCCCTTTCCTTGGGAACCAAAAATAGTACAGCATTATGTCTTGCTGGGGCTTCGAGGAGGGGAGGGAATTCATCAATTTGCACTGGATCCTTGCAGTGTTAAGTCCTATAGGGACGGTGTTTCCTATAGGACCGGACATAGAGAAAGCAATGTAGAGAAGACTTGAATACAAGTCACCCTGGGCATATAAGTGGGCATTGAGGAAGTCATCACTATGCAGTATAGTACCAGCGGAGACAACCACATGCCTGTATTGAGTGCAGGCAAGCAAGGGCTTTTAGTAAATTGCTGGTATAAGACATTAGAAATGACAGCGGGCGACTTCTTTCTGAGTTGTGGTTGAGAAGATGCACTATAAGGCGAGGTTCATACCTGCGCCTGGATTCTGTTCAGGGATCTTTCCCCAAATCCACTTGGAAATGCAGAGAGAAAAGTCCCGCAAGCAGGGTTCAGTGGGTAACCGCTTTTTAAGCAAATTGGGTTTCCATTTCTTGGGTCCCCATGTGGAGGGAAACCCTAATGCAGGTGTGAACCTAGCGTAACAGTATCAGGACATAATGGGTTAAAAGGATTAACACTGAAGTTAACCAAGATTCGTTTAGTTTCGGGTTGAGATGACTCGGATCCCAGATTTGTTTTGGGTCTAATAAGTTCAGATAGAACCCGAAGTGAAATTATTATTAGAGATGAGCGAACACTGTTCGGATCAGCGGATCCGAACAGCACGCTCCCATAGAAATGAATGGAAGCACCTGTGACGCTGACTTTGCTGGCGGCCGGCCGGCTTCCATTCATTTCTATGGGTGCGTACTGTTCGGATCGGCTGATCCGAACAGTGTTCGCTCATCTCTAATTATTATACTCTGAGGTCTCTTCAGACCCCTGCGAATAATAGGTGGAGGCCCAGGGGAGGTGATATAAATTGAAAAACATTTACACCCCCCTTCCCTCACCTATTCTGGGCCTCCCTGCGGTGCCCAGCACCCTCCTGGTAACATCAAGCACCTGGTTTACTACTTCAACCTGTGATGGGGCCATAGCAGTGACATGGGCACACCGAATACTGTGATGTCATGATGCTCAGCATGCCCATGTCACCGCTGAGGTGTGTGATGTCACCAAGGAGAACAAGAGAGAGCGCTGGATGCCACAAGGAGACCTAAAAGAGGTGAGGAGAGGTGAGTGTAAATGTTTTTCAATTTTTAACACCTCCCCTGAGCTTCTACCTATTATACCTCGGGGTCTGAAGAAACCCGAAACATCCCATGCATGGAAGGTTTGGCCGACCTGAAGCGTAACATGTACGTCCACCATTATCCAGAATACTTAGTACATTTTCACTTCATTGAACACTATGTGCTTCTCTACTCTGTTAATCTTTTACAGTAAAATCACTAATTATTGGAATAGACGTCTGTAATATCGTACACCCGGGTCCTAGACACGCCGTGACCACAGGCCAGCTGGGTAAAACATGTCTCATTGTATGGGATAAGCACAAAAGATAAAAAGTGAGTAACACACTGGGCCGCTCAAATATTACACCCAAAAACAATAATGTCATAACCATCTCATTGGCCGATAACCCGCTGATAAAGTGGCCATAAAGTGAAGAATTGTACGGTTTACAAAATTGTGTAGAATTTTACTGTATAAACGCCGCTGTTACGAGCGCTCCCATTGAAGTGAATGGGAAGTGTTTGGCAGTCTGCCGTAACGCCGGCGTGTAAGGCTGTGATACACGCCCGGCGTTACTCCGTGTGAATGCCCCCTTAAATCAGAAGCACGTGATGATATTGGAGAATCCCTTTAAGTCTAAGATACAGGTTACGAATCATGAGGCCGCTTTCCAGCTGGTTGTATTTTTAGAAAAATCTGATTAATAATGCAGTCGCGTCATCGGGATGAGATTATTGCCAAATGGCTTTTCGCCTTCAGTGCCAACCTGGCATTGAGTTGTGTTATAACTTACGGGATTGGCTGCTAAGGATAATCCAAGGCTACGGCAGCTACAAACAACACAGCAGCAAGAAAAAAATGCTGCAAGAACACTTGTATTTTTCGCCGTGTTTTATTTATTATATTTTATTTTTATATATTGAATTTGAGAGTTGCAAAAATTTCTTCAACAAATCTGGACCATGTAAATGTATCCTAAAAATTCCTGAAAACACAGCTATGAAAACTAAAGTTTAATTGAAATGAATAACATTGTAGACTCTGTCTCTCAACGTTGCGATGCAGATGGTTCCCGATGGGTATAATGTTTAAGTGCTTTCAAGGTCTCTGCCCTTAATGCGGAGACGTGGACATTAACTGGTATTAAGATTTCATAGGAAGACGCAAGTGTAAGGTGAGAGAAGGAAATACATGCAGGCGCCAGAAACATTAGACCCAAGATTTACTAAAAAGGCCAAGTTCAGAACCGCAGTAACAGATGCTGCAGCAGCTGGGGGTTTTGGATTGCTCCTCTCGGAGGGTGGTCGCTACTATTAACATCTCGTGCCCCTGAGTATACAGGCATCTGGTTTCATAGTCTCACATTGACCTTGACAGGTTGTAGCACTATGTAAAACACTTCCTAATACTGGGTGCCAGGGCAGGGGTACACGTCCTCTACAATCCTATTACCCTCTACAAGACCCTACAAAGTTTTACAAAGGATGGCGGGATCTGCAATGCTCACTCATGTATGAGTTACTGGTGCGGGGTCCCATTAAGGTATATTAGATACTGTTGCAGTAACTCCTAACCATCCCAATGAAAGAGGCACTGCAGTTCCCCCCTTGTAAACAATGGCTGTGGTCATGTAAAAACCTCTAATTCACTGAGGTCCCCCCACTGACCTAGAAATAATGTTCTACCTTAGGTCTTACCCTTGGTTCACATCTCCGTTTGGTAAACCATTTGGGGAACGGACTACCGAATGCATTTGCAAGCGGTGTGCAGTAAAAGCACATGGACCCATAGACTATAATGGGGTCCGTGTGCTTGGCGCAAAATCTCTGCACGAGTCATGTGGACAGAAAAGTAGATTGTGAGATCTGCGGAGATCTGGTGGTAAGCACATGGACCCCATTATAGTCTATGGGGTCCGTGTGCTTTCACTGCACACCGCTTGCAAATGCGTTTGATAGTCCGTTAGGGGGGGGGGTCTCCATGCAGATGTGAACGAGGCCTTATTCACATGGCAGTAAAAAACAAACATGTGACGCCTGTTTTCTAACAGCCTACAAAGCCGACATGTTTTGAAAGACACAAAGAACAATAGAAAACTAATGGATGTAAAAGTTCTGAGCCTGATTTATGACTGTTAAAAATGGATCAATGCGTTGGGTAAAAACAAAAAAAGTATGTTAAAAATTGATTGAAAACGGATGACACTCAGCTATCAAATACAAACAAATGGGAACACAACGGGCTCAAAACGGATGTACAACGGCTGTTCGACTGACCTGTCTATTTTTCTCATCCAAGAAATGGACACAGTTGTGTGTAAATATAGCCTTAAGGTTTTCGGTTAACAGATAGTTGATAACCCCTTTATAAGGTGAGGGCCCCACGTGGCGTAAATGCCACAGAAAAAACCGTGGCGTTTTATAGTCAGAACAAAGTGGATGCTAGCGAACCCCATCCACACTTTGCGGAAAAATACACATACTGGACTCACTGCGATGTTCAAAACCGTTGTGGTTTTGAAAATCGCAGCATGTAAATTATACCTACTGAAACGCCGGCGGTTTCCCTATAGGTATAACTGAAGAAATCCTCTGCGGACTTTCTGCGACAAGCTCTGCGCTTTTTTGCTACATGGGGCTTTAGCCGAAGGCATGCTCAGTACTCAGTACTAGTGGAATCTCGCCATACAAATGGCCGCTCACTGTACTATGGATTGGGCTGGTTGATCTTGATCCTGTTGCTCATCCATATTACTCCAGAGAAAAGCAGTTTCTAGTAATTTACTACATATACTTTATACCTTCATTCAGATTGTATCCAGAAATCAATAGATTTTTGCTGGAAATGTTGTTTATTCTATTAGGCACCTAATAACTTTCCAGTAGAAGTGGTGAAGTGCTTTGTCGGCAAAGGTTCTGGAAGTCGGCTTCTTGGATCCTCTCCAGCTCCATATCCATTGAATCGGGAAGTCTATTGGGAAACTATGTGTCCGAAATATGATGACTGTGTCACTACGTAAGGAAGATTTACCATCCAGGACGTGCGATAATGTGTTTTTCTATCAATTAAAACATCTAGGGGATAATCTGCACTGTAGGTAGTGGCGGCGAGTTTGCTGCTGCAGACTCGACTATTCTGCTGCAGTGCATAGACGCTTTTGCAAAGCTCATGCATTATATTCGACAAAAACCTACAGCATAAAGTGTTTTCATATGAAGTATGTCAATGATGTTGTGGGTTTTCCCAATGACTTGATAGTGATGGTTACGGGTGCTAAGGAGTTTAATGAACCTTAGTGCGATCTGAGAGTCTCCTTGGCTTATGGGCCAGATGGAAACTGCAATCTCAATACTGATGCCAGTGCTTATGGGTCCTGTTGCAACTGCACCCTGTGCACCCCCTCAGGTTACGCCGCTGCACCCTGCCCCGTTCCGCACACAATATCGTCAGCAAGGCACAGAATTGGGGTTGTGGTGCATATTTGACCTTGCATCAAATGCACACCACAATATCATCCCTATAGAAAATTTGCATAGACTGAATTAATAATTATTTCCCCCCAATGTATATAAAAAATACATGTGCGGTTCATGTCTTTATTTTATTTTTTCTACAATTGTAATGAGATAAATAATATGCTATAATTTCTCTGGGAAGACATTTGGTGATAGATTTTTTTTCCTGGCTTCACATTAAATTAATTTGTTTTTATGTAGCCGGCCAAGCTGCAAGATGGATGCCAAATATCTGCCGTCCTGAATAGAACATGAGTTGTATTTCTGTTCTAGCTTGTTGAAAGCTTCACATCAACTTTCATTAAAAGTTCTGCCAACTTAATTAGTAGGAAACCAACAAAGGATTAAGCTAAGGACATCTGCGATAGCGCTTGTGGTATAGACCACGCCCAGACATACAATAACATAAAAGCAGTTCTCCCGTAAGTAATGTATATATTCACCATGCTATTCCATACAGTAAAGAACAAAGTATATTCTTGCCAAATGAACACAGGAATTTCGGCATCGAAACTGTTTCAATTTACCTTTATTTTGATGACGTTAAAAAGTCTTGAAACTTTGTGATATCAATTAATATTGATGACCGATCCTTAGTATCCAATTAGTGGGGGACCCAACAGGGTGAAGGGAACAAAGCAGGAGTAAGCCAGAAAAGCTACTAGATCGTGGATGGAGCCATCATAGTCCAACTGGGTAGTTCTAGTAGTGTCGGACCACCACTGACTGATCTGATTTTGATGACCGATCCTCAGGGTCAAATCAATAGGGGACCCAACAGGGTGAATGGGAGCAGAGCAGGAGTAACCCAGCAAAGCTCCTAGATTGAGGATAGAGCCGTCATAGTCCAACTGTGTAGTCCTAGTAGTGTCGGACCACCACTGACTGATCTGATATTGATGACCAATCCTCAGGATCAATTCAGTGGTGGACCCACTACACAATGGATAGAACTGTCATAGTCCAACTGGGTAGTTCTAGTAGTGTGAGACCACCACCGACTGATCTGATCTTGATGACCCATCAATGTCTAAAGGCTGGACAACATCCTTAAAGAAGACCTTTCATGGTTTGGGCACAGGCAGCTCTATATACCGCTGAATTCAGTGCACTGTCGGCTTTCCCAATCTGTGCCCCAGCTAAAGAGCTTTCGGTCCCGGTACCATAGCCCTTTACAGTCAGAAGGGCGTTCCTGACAGTCAGTCAGGAACGTCCTTCTTCAAAGCAGTGCCTATTGCGTTGTACAGTGTGAGCGGGGAGGAACGCCCCCTCCCCTCCTGATAACATTGGTCAACAGCCAAAATGTTTCGGGCATCAAACCAGTTGTTCTTAACTAATTTTGGGGTGCTGAGATTGAAATTAATGCTAAAATTTTAAAATTGGCTTTACTTTTCATGATATAGACATGCATTTTATATTTCTATTTATATTAAGTTAAGAAAGCCTACCAACTGTATTTTGGCTGCAAAATAGGCAACCAGGAAAAGAGTTGGGCTCCACACATATGCTGTAATACATGTTCTTCAAATCTCAGACAGTGGTTGAACCGAAAGAGACAGTCTATGCTGTTTGCAGTGCCAATGGTCTGGAGAGAGCCATCTGACCTAGTGACAATTGCTACTTCTGCAAGGTGCCTCCAACTGGGAAAGGAATTTCAAAAAGAAAGAAGTGGACTTTACAGTATCCGAATATTCCATCTGCGATACGCCCAGTAGCTCATTCTGAAGAATTGCCAGTTCCAAATGCTCCAGAAACATTTTCGCTCGATTCCACTGACGAGGAAGAAGAAGGAGTTTGTCATGAACCATCTACCTCGTCAGATCCAGACTTTCCTGCATCGCTCCCCACTGAACCGCACCTTATATCGCAAAGTGAACTTAACGATCTTGTTAGAGATCTAGACCTGCCCAAGAGTAAGGCCGAGCTCTTAGGTCCCAGACTTCAACAGTGGAATCTGTTGGCAGATGATGTTCGAATTTCTTTCTTTAGGAACCGTCAACAGTCTCTTGTTCAATTCTTCTTCATGGAGGGTGATCTTGTTGTATGCAGTAACGTTTGTAGTTTAATGGATGCTCTCAAAATCAGCTATAACCCCGATGAGTGGAGGCTATTTATCGATTCATCAAAGCTAAGTCTTAAAGCTGTCTTACTTCACAATGGCAATGCACTACCATCAGTTCCAATTGGTTATGCTAGTGCTTTGTCTACAGGGAGGATACACCAAGTACTGCTGCTTCCTATGTGAGTGGGACAGTCGTGCAAGATCAGAACACTACAAGAAAAAAGACTGGCCACTCAGAAAGTCACTGCAGCCAGGGGCTAAAAATGTTATGCATCCAGCACTTGTTCAAGCAGGAAAGATTCTGTTACCTCCTTTACATATCAAGCTTGGTCTTATGAAGAATTTTGTAAAGGCAATGGATAGAAATGAAGAGGTATTCAAATATCTCCTCTGTAAGTTTCCAAGGTTGAGTGAAGCGAAGATAAAAGCAGGAGTCTTTATTGGTCCTCAGATTCGTATGCTTCTTCAAGATGACGAGTTTTACCATTTGCTGCGTGGCAAAGAAAAGACTGCATGGGAAGCATTCAAGTTAGTCGTGACTAATTTCTTGGGAAACACCAAAGCAAATAATTATGAAGAGTTGGTTGAAAATCTCCTGAAGGCATATAAAAACCTGGGATGTAAAATGTCTTTAAAGATTCATTTCTTACACTCTCATCTAGACTTCTTTGCATCAAACTGTGGAGCGGTGAGCGATGAACATGGTGAACGATTTTATCAGGAAATTGCGACTATGGAAAAGAGATATCAGGGTAAATGGAACCCATCAATGCTTGCAGACTACTGCTGGACAATTATCAGAGACAATCCCATGTCTGAATACAAGAGACGTGAGTAAAGGAGCCGAATAGCAATTCAATAAGGATCTACGTTCCAAAGTTCAATAAACATACTTCATTTGTAAAAAAATTCTTAGATATGACTATAAATTATAGTTGATTTTAGATAGAACTAAGTTTCCTAAGAATATATTTCCAAAATTTTAAAAACAGTAAACTTGCACCTCTATTATTGCAGAAGTAATAACTATGTATCATATTCTATACAATTCACAAAACAGTAAAATGAGAACTCTTCGATATCATAGAAACTAGAGCCAATTGACAGTTTTCCTTGTGATATTTAAATTCAACACATAAAAATCATTAGGGAATGACTCATTTCATTTCAGAAACAAACAACTTTTGAAAATTTGTTGACCAGTGTAATACTCGTCTATGGATGAGCACTGTGAGCAGAGGAAGAGGGCGTTCCTCCCCACTCATACTGTACAGCGAGATAGGCTCTGCTTTAAAGAAGGACGTACCAGACTGTGAGGAACGCCCTTCTGACTGTAAAGAGCTACGGTACTGGGACCGCTAGCTCTTTACCCAGGGCACAGATCGGGAAAGCTGACAGTGCGCTGAATTCAACGCACTATTGGCTTTCCAGCAGTATATAGAACTGCCTGTGCCCCAAACCATGAAAGGTCCTCTTTAAAGGGAATCCGTTAACTTTGTCAGATAAGGACAAGTAGGATGTATTGAAATGTTGGCTTGGTTGAGCGCATATGCTGGCACAAGAACAATACACTGTTAGGGTAGGTTCACATGTAGGAATTTGCTGTGAATTTGCGGGGCAGAATCTTTGGCAGATTCCACCGAATCTGCCTCCGATTGTTTTCAATGGGATGCAGAGAATGCAGCAGAACGCTGAAAAAAAAAAAATCAGCATCCTGCTTCATCTTGCTGTGGAGATTCTGCCATGAATTCCACGGCTCGGGACTCCCTGCTGATAAGGCCCATTCATCTGGGACTAATGATCAGAGAAAAGCATCGTCATTGTGTCACAGCCATATGGCGAGCCTCTTACTAATGCTAGCGAGTCATGCAGCTATTGGGGAATCCATTAAGACTGGCGTATGAATCCCCAACCATAATACCCCCCGATATTGAAGAGCTATAACTTTGGTATACCTTACCTTCAACCTAGAATAAGGAATTCCATAGAGACACAAGGTCAGAAGATGGTGCAGGTCACAATAGTTAATAATTACCGATGTGGATCTGTCACCCTTGGGACTTCCTAATGAATGCAGAATTGATTTACTGCTAATACTTAGTGCCGGCAAAACTTATTACTTGATGCTAATATCCTGTACACAAGTATATATAACTAAGTGCATGCAAAGATCAACCAGCCAAGTAAACCAAGACCAAACATTGGAGAGGTGATGCTGGATCGGTGACAGATTCAATATGTTAGAAAGTTTTTATGACTTTAACTTCACAGGCAGGAATCTGCCTCAAAATCAGCTTCACGTTATGTCCATTGTATTTAGTGTGAGATGATGACTGAAGAAGGACACTGGAAAAAAATAAGTGTCTTCCTTGATCTTGACGTGGATTTCGAAGCCGATTCAGTCACACTACTGTTTTTCCAATCGTTCCATGGTGGAAAGTGGAATGTAATTGGAGGTAGAAGGCTGCTTCAAATTCTTCTTCACTTTCTGACTTGTGAACAACCCTCTAGGCCCCATGTACATGACCCTCTAGGCCCCATGTGTTAGCCAAATTTTCAACAGTTAGCACATTGACCTATTACTTCCTATGGTCTCATGCACATGCCCTTGTATTATCACAGTTCCATGCAGGGGGCCGTGATCCTGGGGACAAAACTCAGGGCGGGTCTATTGCGTAACACAAGGGGATTTTCAGGATTTTAGCAATGATGGTGTATCTATAGGATAGAGCACCAATTACTGGTTGGTGGGAGTACACTAAATATAATGTGAATGCAAGGTACCCTTTTATTATTTACACGTAACCATTGTGGGCTTATCCACATGGAGAGTGGCTGCGTCCGCTACTTAAGCTCATACCAAGTGTGCTAACTTGGTCCCATTCTCAGATGTCTGACATCCACTCCATCAATATTAGCGTACTGGAAAATCCCTTTACATTTACCTTGCTCTACCCTATCTGCCTTACCTTGCTCGTAGACGGTTCAGATAAGGTTTTCCATCTTGGGCCAAAGGATCAGCCGTGACTACTACTAAGGCAAATCATTTCAACAGGCGTCATGTCTTGTGCTTGTAACTGGACCAAACCTTGGGGGGTGCCAGGAACTCTTAGCTACTCTAAAAGAAAAAAAAAAAGGAGCGTCATATGGGATATCCTGCAAGTGTATAGACAAGATGGTACAATGATGAGTCAGAGGTCAGACAGTCTCCATAGAGTCTCCTATATATTGTACTGTGTCTTCTCTTATACCATAGGACTCCTGTACATTCTGTTATGTAAGCATCTCATTAATGCGCCCACTTTAGGCTGACACGTCAATAGAAAATTGTTTATAGCAGAAAATTCCCAACTAACAATTTTTATTGACTAGTTTTTATTGAATAGGGGTATGAAGAATATCCATCACAGCAAAATGACATTGATTTTGCATTTCTTCAGTTGCTGATCCTGCACAGCCAATAAATAGTAGTTTATTCTTTCCAGCGCTCGGACACAATAATGGCGTCTTGTAACAGAATATGTAGTACCAAAAAAACCTAAGGGCAGATACCCTGTATATGTATAACATACAGTGTGAAGGGGAGTCTGTGTGTCAGTCAAGGAAGCCATGTGATAAAAGGGATAATAGTATTATAAATACATGAGCAAACCGCTTCGTCACAAGCCGGGGCCAACCACCATATCTCATAGTGATTAAGTTTGGACGAACTAAAATGAGCGCATTGCATTAAATTATTATTCTCTGGGGTCTCTCCTCTTCAGACCCACGGGGCACACATGGAGGAAAATGGTCAGGATTTTGAGGCGGAATCTGCCTCAAAATCCACCTCCTCACCATAGAGGAGGCCATCCTCGAAGGTGGTGGTCTATTTTCTACTGTTCATTTCGTGCACTGGTCTGCATAACCAGTTGAAGTCCTAGTGACTGTGTAGCTCTCCTTTGAAGTTATCGCCATGTCTTTCTTAGCTTCCATGCTCTTCCTAGATGTTCCTCTCCTCCAAGCTATCTGCCGACAACAAGAAGTCCTCCTGCTCCTGCCAACCATCTCTCCACCTTCCCTCTGGCCCCCATGAAGTACTGAGCCATATCTTGCCCTGTGTAGTCAGGATAATACCTGGCATCAGCGAGTCACACCATGGCGGAGCAAAAAAACAAATCACAAAGAGTAACTCAGGGGCACAAATCAGTTTGGAGCCAGTGCCGATACACACAGGTTATCCCTCTGCCATCCGTGCCCTCTTACCATAGACAGGGCACAAGCACACGGTCCCGTGTCTGTAATCTAAGGCCGCCATCCTGGATCCAACAAAAAGAAACTCTACTTTATCCATTTTTTTTTCCTGGACCATTCAGAGACTATAAATGGGTGAGGAGAACCGTAATGTGACTTTTCCAATCTCATTGACTTGAGTCTTCTTCCACCTCATTGCTGGTCTGCTCACATCTCTTATCCCATGACCTTTGTGTTCACATTTCACTGCCAAGTTCTTTCTTCCCCCAACTCTATTACATCACCGACGTCAGAGAATAATAGTCACTAAAACGTTTTTGACCAACTCCTCCGGTCTTGTCTCTTCCTCCACTGTTGTATCTATACACAGCGAGCCTCCGCACACTGCCAGCACCACAACATCAATTATCACAAACTGAGGATTGTGCTCCATTTCTCAGCCGTCTCAGCACGGTTTCCATGGCAACTCCAACACCATTGTCCTACGAATCAATTACCGGAGTCAAGCTGGATTTTTTTTTTCACCAGGATGTTGGCGACTTAATATCAACGGCGGACGTCTTGACAGAAACAACACAATATATTTAGTACAGATGCTACGTTGGTGAATTTTCATGGCATTGATGTCTACGGAGATGACAGATGAACCCTCTAAGCTATGCAGGCAATTTTTAGCACCGCGAAGTATCAGTAATTTTTAACCATCAAAAATCGGAGGAAAAAACTTTTTAAGCTGCTAATATCAAAGTTTCTTGTAGTCTACATCAGACTTTCCTATTATCATTATGGGCACTATTGAAGTCATAGGCCATGTTCACACAGAAAATTGGCAGTGAAATCCAATGCTGAGGTCTGCACGTAGTTAAAGCCTAAATTGCGTGTAGTCAAAAATAGCAGTAAAAGCCGACCGTCCACTTCTAGGTATTCAATTGTGCTTGAAGGAAAATCCTCAGTCCAGTTTTCCAATGGGTACACCAGAAAATTGCCCTACAACACATTGCAAATTGTGGTGCCACTGGAGCGACATTTGCTCAAAAACTTTGCAATTTTTTTCTTTTGTTGCACTCCCCGCTCATCAGCACCCACCTTCCAGAAACGTACGACGACTTGGCTTACCAAGACCCAACCCAAACCAGAAACTGGTGTAAGCTTAAGCCCAAATCTACGCTGGGTCCTCTTGCTGAATTTGCCAAATCTTAGGCTAAGGCCCCACGGGCCGTATCCGCAGCACTAAAGCGCTGCAGGAAGAACCGCTGCGTGAACGCATTGCGGTTCTTTCCACAGCTCTTTTAAGAGAAAGTTCAGAGTTTTCCGCTGCTGACTTTCTCTTAAGGCTGGGGCCCCACGGGACGTAAAAGGTAAATGCCGCGATTTGCCCTCAGCGGAGATGCTGCGGGAAAAATTTCGGCGTTGTACAGTGCAGGCAAAGTGGATGGGATTCATGCGAATCCCATCCACAGTTTGCGGAAAAGATCGCAGCGCGGACACAATGCGATTTGCAAAGCTGTTGCGACTTTGCAAATCGCAGGATGTCAATTATATCTGTGGAAACGCCAGCAGCATTCCCGTAGATATAATGTTAAGAGAAAGTCCGCAGAGGTAAACTCAGTGAACTTTCTCTTAAAAGCGCTGCGGAAAGAACCGCAATGCGTTCACGCAGCGGTTCTTCCTTCAGCCCTTTAGTGCTGCGAATACGGCCCGTGGGGCCTTAGCCTAAGATTATATCTACGGGAAAGCCTCCGGCGTTTCCGTAAATATAATTTACATGCTGCGATTTGCAAAGCCGCAACGGCTTTGCAAATCGCAGCGTGTACGCGCTGTGATCTTTTCCTTAAAGTGGGGATGGAATTCGCATGAATCCCATCCACTTTGCCTGCACTGTACAACGCCGCGATTTTTCCCGTTTCTGGACCGTGGGGCCCCGGCCTTACTCCAACACGCATGAAGCACAGGTCTTAGTAGGAGCACTGCTGCCTGCACTTGCTGGGTGCATTTGTATGAGGGGACACAGTTTTTGGTTTTCAGAAGAATAATTCAGTGATTTCGGTCCACCGCTGATTTTCAGAATAAAAGATCTCTTTAGAGCAATTGATTTCCCCTGACACTGCTTAGAGATTTCTGTTACTGGAAATCTGACATCGATCTATGCAAGGGACCATTAGAATCAACGACGTTTTACTTAGAAGTCTGTGCCTCGATTCCAATAATAGAAGTGTCCTAGAGAATTTTTGGGCTTTGGATATGGAATAAATCATTTTCTCTCCAGAAAATTGTGGCAGTCTGATATCAAATCATTTGGAATTTTAATTTCTCATCAGTTATTTCTCCAGATGGAGAAAAAAACAAGCATTTTTTTCTCCAACAAATTTACAAATGACTATTTTAGGTTATGGAAATACAGCTTTTTTTGTTGCAGTTTTTTTGGCATTTTTTTGAGCCAAAGCCAGGACTAGATTGAACAAAAGTTAGAAGTATAAAGCCAGGTTTTTTTGGGCTGGATTTTGACGCGACATCCGTGTCAGAAGCTGGCTCAAAAAAACACCTCCTACTGAAATCAATGGGAGCTGGTCATTTCCGTTTTTTTTAGACGGACACAAAGTCCTGCATGTCCGACTTTGTGTCCAGCTAAAAAAAACAGTTTCCCCGCGGACAGGAAGAAGGTACACACAGACGGTCACCTTTACAAACCCATTCAAGTGAATGGGTTTTAAAACTGACCGCTGGGTTTCCGTCCCCTGTCCAGTTTCGCCAGGGGTGAAGACAGAAACCTGGAGGAATGCACAAACCGGAGAACGAGCGCAAGTGTGAAAGCCCCCTTAGGCAGAATCTACGGTGGAGTCTCCTACAGCGACACCAACACGGATGTGTGAACCTAGCCGACCATCAAAAATTGGACAAGTCCTATTTTTGTCTGTATACACAAATCCTTCTCAAGTCTATGAGGGATTTGTGAAAACGGATAAGCCACGGTTCTTGTGAAAGTTTGGCCCAGATCCTTTAGAGAATATGGAGCGTCTATTTCTTTACAGTACACCTCATCCATGACCAAGAGATGTATTCATAGGAAAAACCATCTGGACAATCCCGTCTCTAAATAAGGACCAGATGGCCGGCATTCGATCATTGTGAGTACTGCAGATGAAGCGACAGATGAAAAAGCATTTTTGTCTGCTAGAGGAGGAAAGGATGGAGTACGTACAGCGAGCCCCAAATCTTTTTAATTTTTCACTGATGACCTACCAACAGGTTATCACTGGACACATGGACCCCGTTGGCTATAATGGGATCCATCAGGGGTCCATTCTTTTCATTTTGTAGCACTTTTTGGGCCAGTCTCAGTGCTATCAGTGTCAGACTGTGTAAGGGCAATGGGCGTACTAAAAGTGCTAGGAACAGAAGAACGGCACGACTTAGAGTTCCTACTAAGGCCTAGTTCACACGGAGTTTTTTGGATCAGAACCTGAGGCGGAGGCTGCCTCAGGTTCCGATCCATAAAACGTGTTGCGGAACTGAAAGCCGGTGCACGGCACCGGCTTCCAGCTGCGCACCCGCCTCCGGATCAGGCTCAATGAATGGGCCGAGTCTGGAAGAGGGTGTGTCTTCAGGCTGACTAGCGAGGCGACTCGGCCGAAGAATGAACACCTCGCTTCTTTTTTCTGGGAGGCGGGAGAAACGGCTCCCGGGAAAAAGCTCCTGCGCAGCTCCCATTGATTTCAATGGGAGCCGTCTTTTTGGTCCGGGTTTTGAGGCGTTTACGGCCTCAAAACCCTGACCAAAAAACTCCGTGTGAACTAGGCCTAAAGGTTCTCCAGACAGAGTTAATGGAGAAGACAAGTATATATTAAGACAGACATATCCGCAGAGGTGAGAGGTCTTCTTTAAGACAATACATGGAAGATCTGACAATTTGTATGCACCAGTTATTGTAAGCTATTTGGGATGGGTAACTGTAGTGCACTGTTCACACATAAATGACTTTATTATTCTGATGATCTCACTTGTTACAGCTTGTAATCCACAGCCCTTATCACCTCAATGTCATTTACTATATCCACACAACAGGCAGGGCCATTGCAGCCAAGCTAATGTGAAACAGCTTGTTGTAGCTGTGAGACAGGCAGAACCATCCAGGCGTCCTAAGGCGTATCCACATGACAGTCCGTCACACGTCTGTTTTGAGAACACATTGGGGCACATTTATTATGCTACTTGCACCTTTTTTGCCATATAATATGCCTTTTAGGTCTTTTTTTGCACTACGGTTCATTTATGAATTATTTGCGCCTCTTTTTTGCTCTCACTAGTTTTGCTTTTTGCAAGAAAAGGGGCGTGGTCTAAATAGAGATCCTTTTTATGCTGTATAGGTGTAAATGTCTTCCAGGATATGAGCAGCAAAAAAGAGCCCTGGATAGTAGGAGTGCTGAGCAGGGACTTTTTAGATGGGGGCAGGCGCCCCAGTTCCGTTCTCGCAGTGCTTGGCTGGTGTTCGCCTCTGCTGGCAGGTGAGGTGGACGATGATGGGATCCTGGGTGGAGGACACTGCAGGGTATATGTGGAGTAGCCGGGGACCGCTGAAAGCTGCAGCTGTGGGGTTTGGTATGGGCAAAATGTCCACCACCAACGAGGCAGAGTTGGAGAGGACAGAGGAGTCTCCCCTGGGAGAGTAGTATCACTCCCCAAAGCAGTGCTGGCATCAGAGGGATGTAGTGGAGACAGCTGGATGTGACTACTTCTGCTGGGAAAGTTCAGGCTGCAGGTCCTGGTCAGCGCCGGTGTAGTGAAGGAACACGAGAGACTGCCGGCTAGCTCTGAATCAGCAACACTGTCGGCTTTCTTCCAAGGGGAGGAAGAAATTGAAGATAGGCACGTCGGGTGTCTGAACTGTAAGTGAGCCCCCTGCGACTCTCCTCAACCAAGTTTTACCACTTTCAATTTTCAACACTTGCACCTTTTTGCACATAAAAGGTGCAAAGTGCACATGGCCAAAAAGGGCGCATCTAAACTAACTTACACATACAACAAGGAGGTGCGCTGGCATCATAAATAAGCACCACTATAAAACTAGTCTAAAAAAAGAAAAGGGGCAAATGATAAATTAACCCCAATGAATGCATGTTGGGGGGGGTTTATTGACAGTGGTGAAAAATGCACCAAACACACCGGCAAGCAGTGTGCCAGTGTAAGCACACGGACCCCACAGAATAATCTGTGTGCTTGCCGCGAGATCTCCGGAGGGAACATGCGGACAGGAAAGTACTTCACAATCTACTTTCCTGTCCGCATGTTTCGTTCGGAGATCTCACAGCAAGCACACGAACCCCATTATAGTCTATAGGGTCCATGTGCTTTCACTGCACACCACGTGTAAATACGTTCGGTAGTCTGTTCAGAGGGTCCAAACTCAGATGTGAACCAAGGGTAAGTTGGTAACCTTCCCGGTCAATCCACATCTATTTATTTCTTCCCTGCGTTGAGGTTTCCAATCTTCGGGTCTGTTTCGGGACCCAAAAAATGGAAACCCAATCCACTGAAGCAGCGGTTCCCCATGGAAACCAATGGACCCCATACACTATAGTAGGGTCCATGTCCATAGTGGGTTTCCCTCTTGCAGGACTTAACTCTGCAATTTCCCAAACAGTCATCGAGTGCATGTGTGAACCTAGCCTTAGTTATTCAAGTATCAGGCATGATGCACACGCCAAGGTGCAACATGATAAACATCCATTTTGCACCCGAGGGGCTTCTGTATTCAGGGATCCCCCATACAGTTCAGTGTAAGGAGGGATCTTTCAAAACATCCAAAAACAGGACATGACCTATATTTTATCCCAGCGTCAAACTGGTTAGGTGGGCTGCAACCTCCATCCCCTTATACCTACCCCTGAAAAAAAAACAAGCAAGGATATAGTCACACGTGATAGATTACTGAAGAATAAGGGTTGTTTTGCAGCTTGTGCTTGAATCTCTGCAGACCTGATTCTGATGAATGGGACAGCCAAACAGATTTCTGCCATGTGTGAACATAGCCTGGAGACAGTCATTTCCATTTTCTATGATCTCAGATATATGTAGATTTTCCCAGTAGTTTCAGGGTTAAAGAGAAGACAGCCCGGACCAAATTAGCATGTCCTGTAGGCGTTCACCAACTGTTCTGTGAAGGGGAATTGTGATTCCAAGAAATCTCATCCATCTTCTTGTTATGCAGCATCAATTTGGCGTGTGTTGTATTTGTTACAAGACTTCTACTAGAGGACATTGTGACGTTACTGACCCCATCCTGTCACTTCTCGCCCTTTGTGTCTATGGATATCATGTAGCTCTGAATATTTTTCACTGTCCAGGGATATGACACAAAGCTGCGCCCCCGAACATGGTTTTATCAAATGCAGACACAGCGAGACAAAGTTAAAAATATTGCAAAAAATATTCTATGTCGCTGGAGCACAGCGTGAATAATCCAAGGCATGGAGGAAGAGAAATGTATCCAGGATACAACAGGTGTAATCGTGGCCGGCTCCAGGTTTGTGTGGGGGCTTGGACGACAAAGTCCCAGTGGGCCCCTTTTGGAGTAACTAATGCACACTGCAGCAAAAAACAATCGAAATTGGGTGTTTTTTTTGCTGAGAAAGACCTACTGGAGACCTACAGTCCATTCCATACATATAGATAAAACCTGTTCGACATTGGAAAGTATAGATGACGCTTAGGCGGACATCTGCCTCGGATTCTTCATCTTCTTTCCCCGGCTCACAGAGCAATGCATCAGTATTCTGTTGCAGTTTTCCACCGCTGATAAGGTACAAATGAATGAGTCTAACCAGTGGGGAGTCTCAAGCCACGGCCTCTGAATCAGCGGCAAGATCCAGCAGGATGCTTTTTTTCCAACTTCCTGCTCCAATTAGAGTCAATAGGAGGCAAAATGAGGGAGGAAAACTGCTGCTGATTTATGTGTGAAAACCGCTGCAAAATCAGTGCCAGATATCACCGTGTGAACAGGACGTGATACTGTAGATAGTGCCACGCTGCCAAGGACGCCACACAGTATCATATGCTCCACAGTGGCTCCCACACAGTATCATATGCTCCACAGTGGCCCCCACACAGTATTATATGCTCCACAGTGGCCCTCACACAGTATCATATGCTCCACAGTGGCCCACACACAGTATTATATGCTCCACAGTGGCCCCCACAGAATATCATATGCTCCACAGTGGCCCTTCACAGAATATCATATGCTCCACAGTGGCCCCCACACAGTGCCCCTTGTAGATTATGATGCATTTTTTTCCCTCTAGCTGAAAAATCAGAGGAAAAAAATCTGCTATTGACTCTTACTGGATTATGCCTCAAAATCCAACGGCAAAAACTCAGCGTGAACATACCCTTCGGGTGCATTGCTCACATAGTGGCAGCCACATTCTGCTTGGATTCCGCAGTCAGTAATCGCTAAATTATACTATAGTAATGCTTTGTGCAATTATTGGTGGCTGCATGTGGCTACCACTATATAAATATACACCCTGAACAGTCTTACGCCCCTCATGGCCCCTGCTGCTCTGGACTTGTGCTGGTTAACTGGTTTGACACCATTAATGATCCCCTGCAGCCCAGGACTGGGGAGTCGATAGGTCAAATCACCAAGCCTGACTCCTCTGTTTCTACAGCCCAACTCCTTCATAGCTCTCAGAATTCACCCTCAGGTTAAACACATAACGGAAGCTTTCTTCTGTCCTCTCTTCTGTCCCTTCTTCTGTCCTCTCTTCTGTCCTCTCCTCTGTCCTTTCTTCTGTCCTCTCTTCTGTTCTCTCTCCTGTCCTCTCTCCTGTCCTCTCTTCTGTCCTTTCTTCTGTCCTCTCTTCTGTCCTCTCTCCTGTCCTCTCTCCTGTCCTCTCTTCTGTCCTTTCTTCTGTCCTCTCTTCTGTCCTTTCTTCCGTCCTCTCTTCTGTCCTCCCTTCTGTCCTTTCTTCTGTCCTCTCTCCTGTCCTTTCTTCTGTCCTCTCTTCTGTCCTTTCTTCCGTCCTCTCTTCCGTCCTCTCTTCTGTCCTCTCTTCTGTCTTCTCTTCTGTCCTTTCTTCTGTCCTCTCTTCTGTCCTTTCTTCCGTCCTCTCTTCTGTCCTCCCTTCTGTCCTTTCTTCTGTCCTCTCTCCTGTCCTTTCTTCTGTCCTCTCTTCTGTCCTCTCTTCTGTCCTCTCTTCTGTCCTTTCTTCCGTCCTCTCTTCTGTCCTCTCTTCTGTCCTTTCTTCTGTCCTCTCTCCTGTCCTTTCTTCTGTCCTCTCTTCTGTCTTCTCTTCTGTCTTCTCTTCTGTCCCTTCTTCTGTCAAGTTTCTTTACTTTTGTAACAAAAGAAAAAGCCCCTTATGCCTCTGTCAGAAAAGCAAAAATCCTGGAAGAAGAAAGCTTTTGTTATGTTTTGTATAAGAGAGTGAATGTAGACGACACTATATGGAGGGGCTCTGCCTGCATCAGTTGTCAATGTCTGTTGCTCTCATCCTATAATGGTAAACAGCAATAGACATTAAATATCAGTAATGTGAACCCACCTTTAAAGGGGTTTTCGAAACTTACATTGATTTTTCATCAATCAAAAAAGTAGAATCCGGCCTCTCTCCGATATAAAATTTAACCTTTATTTAATTCCACATCATAAAATAACAAAAAATGATGTAAATGAAACAGACAGAACCAAAAAATTCCCCCTAAAAAAACGCAGACGCGTTTCGGAACATCAGTTCCTTCCTCAGAGCGAAGGAACTGATGTTCCGAAACGCGTCTGCGTTTTTTTAGGGGGAATTTTTTGGTTCTGTCTGTTTCATTTACATCATTTTTTGTTATTTTATGATGTGGAATTAAATAAAGGTTAAATTTTATATCGGAGAGAGGCCGGATTCTACTTTTTTGATTGAAGTCTATTCGCACTCAAGGGATAGAGTGTGCCGTGCACCCCGAAGCCACATGTGAAGAAGCCGACAAGCTAAATACATTTGGGTGAGCTAAAGAAAAACTTTTTTTCATTACTCCATTGATTTTTCATACTGACCTAACCGCAGCATAGGCCATCAGTATATAATGAGTGGCTGTATAACATGGCGCTGATGAAGCAGTCAGTCAGTCAGTGCCTCACTCTCTCCTCACAGGGAAGGGGGCAGCACAGCTCTGACCGGCCGGTGACATCTCCCTCACACTCCTGGGGCTGGGGCCTATAGTCACTTACTCAGGTCTCACCATTATACAGCCTGTAGCAGGTCCTCAGTCACATCACATGACCCAGGCTCCTTCTCCTCAGCTCTCTGCTAATGGCTGGCGCCTTATTCACACCTATGTACCTTACGTACCGTATATATGACGCCGTTTCCTCCACGGGCGGTAGCCATTCACTTCATTGTATTCAGGCTGTTACACAATATCCATATACATCATATTTTTTTCTGTTTATCTGCAAAAAAAATATAATGACCACAAAATAACTTCACAAAACCTCCCGAAAACCAAACACAAAAAAAAATAAAACTGTGACAATACGCCGGTCATGAAGTGGTTAATGTGTGCCAGCCTGAAGCCCCCACAGGTGCCAAGTAACCCATAACCCATCCCTGAGGACGCTATTGTTCTCTGGTATCTGCCATGTTATGAGGCGATTACAAACAGGCGGGAATTTGGCTCTTTCTAGATGGTGGGACAAATCACAGCCAGGCCAGGACCTCTAGTGGCTGCTGCAGGTACTGCAAGACGCGGAACTGAGTGCTGAAGAGATTGTTTCCGGCGGGAGTGTTTATGGTGAGGCGCACACCGTGCTGTGTGCAGGAAGGAGGGAGGACCGGGCTGCCGGGGTAAACATGGCCGGCTACGTGAGTATACAGGGAGAGATTGTCAGGCTTGGCTGTGACATACTGCTGGCAGGGCATTCTGGGACCTGTGGTTCCTCCATAGCTGTGCAGCTGCTGGTCTGCGGACTGTATAAGTACGGTATATAATGCACCTATATATATATTAGGCAGCAGCTCCAGGTACAGGTGTATGTATGTATATATACACACCTACAGCAGCTCCAGGTACAGGTGTATGTATGTATATATACACACCTACAGCAGCTCCAGGTACAGGTGTATGTATGTATATATACACACCTACAGCAGCTCCAGGTACAGGTGTATGTATGTATATATACACACCTACAGCAGCTCCAGGTACAGGTGTATGTATGTATATATACACACCTACAGCAGCTCCAGGTACAGGTGTATGTATGTATATATACACACCTACAGCAGCTCCAGGTACAGGTGTATGTATGTATATATACACACCTACAGCAGCTCCAGGTACAGGTGTATGTATGTATATATACACACCTACAGCAGCTCCAGGTACAGGTGTATGTATGTATATATACACACTTACAGCAGCTCCAGGTACAGGTGTATGTATGTATATATACACACCTACAGCAGCTCCAGGTACAGGTGTATGTATGTATATATACACACTTACAGCAGCTCCAGGTACAGGTGTATGTATGTATATATACACACTTACAGCAGCTCCAGGTACAGGTGTATGTATGTATATATACACACTTACAGCAGCTCCAGGTACAGGTGTATGTATGTATATATACACACTTACAGCAGCTCCAGGTACAGGTGTACCCCATTATATGACTAAGTGTGTGAATAAGGTCCTACCCTGACAGTCCTAATAATGGTGGAAATACTTCATGAAAACAGATCTGTGCTGGGATGTAAAGGGCTTTCCCAAAATCTGAGATGTCTAGTGTCCCTGGGGCCCCAATCATAAGCCCTGGGGCCATGTGTAATGTGTACCCTGTTTAATAGAACAGCTGTTGGTCAAAAACAGAATCGGTGAGACTTTTACATTCTGTGAAAACCCTTTTAGAATGAGTGTGTAACCAGGGTGAAGCATTTTAAACCAGTGGCAGAGTTAGGCAGGTCAGACTTACCGGAACGTAACGCCTTTTTCTTCACAAAAATTCTCCATCATCTCCATCCCTGAGATATTCAGTATGCTCCTTTGTACCAAACTGATATGCCCCATAACGTAAGAAGACATTTCTCAGCATATCTTGTGGCCCCTGTCACTCCCCAGTGTGGGGCGTAGCAGTTTAGAGCAATGGTGCCCACCTCATTTCTCCAAACTGCTCATTATATCCTGTACCCTAATGATAGACTCTCTTTAAAGGGAATCTATCTGGGTTCTGCTATTGATGGCCAATACTCAGGCCATCAATACTAGATCTGTAGGTTCTGACACCTGGGACTCCTGCAGATCAGTTGTATGGAAACAGCGTGGCTCCTGCTGGTGTTTGCATCATGGGAGCCCCCCGTTACACACTTGCCATACAAAGTGTAATTGAATTCTATTGGCTGGAATATGAACAATACCGTAAGCAGTGCTTTTCTGGTATAGCTGATCTAGGACCCCTATAAATCTAATATTGAAGGCCTAAAGATAGGTCAGCAGTAGCAGAAAGTAGCGGCTTTTGCTTCTTTGTTTGTTTCTTTTTAGCCAAAGCCAAGAGTGCGTTTAGCAGGAGGGAAAGATATAAGGGCTAGTTCACACGGGGTTCTGCGTGAACACATTCCATCATGGCCTCCACGACGGGATGCTGATGCAGTGCACTGGCATCCAATCGCGGCTTTCCGCTCCGGATTAGGCCCAAATGAATGGGCCTAGTTTGGAGGGTGGTGTCGCGAGGCGGACGCCGCAGCTGGATCAGCCGCAGAATCTGCCTGAAGAAAGGGCATGACGCTTCTCTTTTCCATGAGCGGAAACAAACCGCTCACGGAAAAAGGAAATGACCGGCTCCCATTGATCTCAATGGGAGGTGGCAGGATTTTGATGCGGATTCCGCGTCAAAATCCTGACCATTTTTCCGCATATGCACTAGCCCTAAGAGCTCATTTCATATTTATCATTCCTTCTGAAGCCACTTTTGGTGTTGGCTTAAAAAAATTGCTGAAAAATCTTAAAAATTGGGTCAGGTCTTCTCCTGAGTTACCTGTACTATGGGGGTTGGCTTTACTATTATACTGTATTCTGTCAGCCTCTATAGTACAGGTAACTAGCAGTGAACCCGGGAGAGGAGGGAGAAGGCAGAGCGACTCTGGGGCAGGGTGCTGGATCCGATCATGTCACCCGGTGTCAGAATCCGCTTGGAAACTTATGGTTTGTGTGTAGTTTAACTTGGGAAGCAAGAATTGAAACCCTTATGGGGCTATTTGTATAAGCTCACCCCTGTGCCAGAGTCGCTGAAAATCAGTGGAGAGAAAAGTCCTGCATGGAGGACTTTTCTCTCCATCTGTTTCAGTTTTGATACGGCAGAGTTAATGGAGTCCGCCATTGTCCATGGGTAACCACTAAAACAGCGGTCTAGCTCTCAGTCGTTCGAGGTCCCCAATGTCGGAGAGCCTGGCGCAGATGTGACCCTAGCCAAACCTGTACTACAGGGGCTGACTGACTAGATATCACAGTCAGCCCCATAGTACACTGTACCCAAAGAGGAGGAAACCACAGCACCCAGCAATGACAGGACCTGCACTGGAAATGGGTAAAACGTAGTCCCCGGATAGCACCTTAAAGAAGTTAAAATGGATATAAGACTTGTTCTTCATGGAAATGTTTCATCGCATTAAAATTCTGAATGACAATGGTGCAGAGGATTTGTGCGACTGTCGCAAGCTTTCCATTAAAATAGCTACGTAGGGAAACATCGTGGTCAAGCGTTGCTTGGGGTAACCCATGATTTTGACACAGTCTAGTTGCCGTGAAGCCCTAGACTTAAAGGGGTTTCCAGAATTAGGAAAATATGGCTGCATCCTTTGAGCAACAGCACCACATCTGTATAGAGGTTGTGTATGGTACTGCAGCTTAGCTCTACTGAAGTCAGTGGGACTAAGATGTTATACTAGCAGCCTCCAATGACACTGCAACACCCAGCATACTGAAATGAAGTGAATGGAGCATGCTGGGAGTTGTATTTTCACAGTAGTTCAGTGCCACAGATTGCCGACCCCTGTACTTCACCCATCACATAGGTGGCTAAGTACGTATAGTTTATTTTACCTTAGCACCATACTCTTTTTATTGTAGTCATGATGAATGTTTACAAGGAAGGGTTAATGCTGAGCCTTTTTGTTTATCGTGCAGGCCCGTGGTTATGATGCCTATGACTCAGATTTTAGTGGCGAGGAAGAAGATCCTGAGAGAACTGTCCAGAAAAAACGGTGAGTGTTCATGTCACATGATAGGAGTAAGGGGTGAGGGAGTCCAGTCGGAGCCGGAGAGGGGGGAAGAGCAGCTCTGTCTCTGGAGACTTCAGTGTGACCATCTGTTACCCCATTGTGTGACATAGCTGTGCTACTTTATTGACCCCCCCCCTTATTGACTAAAACGTGGATGTCCTGGGTAGTTACCCTCTTTAAATGCCTTTGTTTCTTTGCAAAATGGCTGCTGAGATCGTGACCTCTTACTCAGATCTAAAGGAAGTGATGCTACAAGTATTTACTAAGACACGTGAGGAAGGAGTGACAGGTCCTCTTTAAAGGGGTTATCCCCTCTTAACACTTACACTAAGTTCACACTAGCATCGGACTATCCGTTGTTCTGGTCCATCAGTAGCAGATAGTCAGACCACCATAACAGTGGACACATATGGAGCCGGACGGACCCTATTAACTACAATGGGATCCGTTGGGTGTCCGTTCTTTTAAACACTGTTTGCAGCACTTTTTTGTATAGTGAATTTTAACACTCACTGCGATGGAGTCAGCAATGCAGATGTGAACATAGCCTTATCCTATATAGAAAATACCTGTCATATGGCTGGGACCCAAAGGGGAATGCTGGTCTGCAAATGCCCTATATGTTGTCATCACTTAGGTGGTACAGAGTATCGATCTCCAGCAGTCCCATAGAGGTGACTGGAGCAGTGGACACACGTAGGCGGCATGGCTCCATCTCCCCAGGCCCCTTGGAGGTACGTCCCCCTTTTCACATGATCAATGGGAGTCAGTCCAATCATTTTTTTGCTCAGGTTCTCTAAGCATCTCAATGGATAAACCATCCAGACACTAGAATGTCCCCCATACAGACACCACATGTGTTAACTTTTTGGTAACTATTTTTAACTACTAATTTACATAATACCAAAAAACACATTGAAGTCATCTGTCCCACGTGGCCTGTTATCATATTTGGACTTTACAGGGGAACGGCTCCTTATTTCTCAGACCTTCTACACGGGGGAATAACTTGCTGCATAACCAGGGGTTAGAGAGTCTGGACCCCCAATGATCAGCTGACTACTGGGGTTGTCTAGATGTGACGTTCATGTAGGATCATTCCTATAATCTAGAAGGAAATATGTTGTGGCTTCTCCAATGACCGGACTGATGAGTGCAAGCTCTTTATTAAAGGGATTTTCCAGGACTTACATGTTGATGGCTTATATTTTGTATAGGTCATCAATGGGGGTCTGACACCCAGGACCTCCGCCGATCAGGCTGCTGTGCTCATAGGGCTGCTCTTCCCTGCACTGACAACATAATATTCATCGGTCACATGGTATAGTGAAGAGGCTACAGCAATCCAGCTGAACGCTGCAACCTCCTCTAACCAGCTGATCAGCAGGGGTCCTAGTTGTCGGCCACCCTGATCAAATATTGAATCCCGTTTACTTTGCAGGTACTATAAAACATAACGTTTTTTGCGGCGGCACCTCGGCCGCAACCGAAACGCTGGCTTTTCACAATCTAAAAGTCTTTTGTGGTGTTACTTAATTAGGTTTGTGGTTACTAATGCACTTCAGGGATCTGTTATCCTGCCAGTTTACAACCCACAGAAATCCCTTTTCATCTTTTCTTATTTTATTGGTCAATTATACTTCATTATGTACTAAAAAAAATAATTAACTTTGTAATGAGGAATTAGTCTTCAGTTATGAGATGTTGGCCGTGGCGTTGTCATCACGTGGAGGCCTGTGCGGATTGTGACGTGTGTATATTCTCTAATCATTGTCATGATGTCTGATATTCCTCTAGTCTGGAGCGTTTGCTTGATGGAATCGAGACAAGACACACTGTAGTTCTGTACATAGACGTCGGAGCCTGGTGTATTGCTTTGGTCTGTTTTGGGATTTATTATGGGAGTTTTATGTCTTCGTTGATGGTTATGTACAGCTGGACTACAACAGAATGTCATGTGTATATGGCCTGACACGTGACAAGAAGCCACTTCTGTTGTGATTTATGACCAAGAGTCACTCCTCCATCCATGTACAAGAGAATCGGTTTGTGGATCAGTATTAACCAGTTCCATGCTGTTCATTTTTCAGAAAAAAAGAAGATGAGGAGCTGCTTAAAAAGCCCTTCCAGAAGGATAGACGTGGGAAGGTGGCGCACAGACAGGTGGCGGAGCAGGAATGGGACAGGTATGACACGAGCATCTTATCAGTCATTGCATACAGCTTATGTACAGTACTGAATGGCTTCTCCTTCTGTCTACCTATAGGGAGGAGGCCCGAAACCAGCGCTTCCACCTCATCTCTATGGACGCCGTATCCTTGGTCATTATGGGAACTGCCGCTCCAGTTTATTTAGCCAAAAATTGCAGATTTGGGAGATTTCACAACAGAAGTAATAAAGAATAATAGTAATGATATTCTGAACCACGATGTAATAAGTCCAGGATAGGTTCACACATAGGAATTTGCCACAGATTCCGCCCCTGAGTCTGTGGTAGATTCTGACCCAAATCTGTCTCTCATTGCTTTCAATGGAGGGCAGAGATTGCAGCAGGACTGTATGGCGCTCATAGGGCTAGTTCACACCATTTTTTGCAGGCGGAATCCACCTCAAAATCCGCCTGCAAAAACGGCTCTCATTGACTTCAATGGGAGCCGCTCACTTTTTTCTTTCCCGTTAGCTACCCTGTTTCTCTGAAAATAAGACACCCCCCCCCCCCTTCACCTTCTGGATCACATACAACCGGCAGTCATGCCGGCAGTCATGCCGGCACTCTGCTAATTGTTCCCCGCTTTGTTTGCCGATTGTTCCCCGCTCCAGCCGCTGCATAAAACATCCCCCAAAAATAAGAAAGGTCATATATTTCGTTAGATAATTAATTATAAGAACATGTCTTATTTTCGGGGAAACAGGGTTGTAACGGAAAAAAAGAAGCGAGATGCCCTATCTTGCTGCAGATTCCCTGGCTCTAGACACGCTCCTGTTTAGGTCCATTCATTCAGGCCTAGTCAGGAGCGGACATCGCGGCTGGCCACGTGGAATGTTCGCAAGGCGACCAAGGTTTCCGCGACCTTTTCCTCCGTGTGAACCTACCCATAGTGTATTGTGCACGACCTTGCCAGCTATACCAAGTGTCTTCCTGCATCTCTCCATGATCATCGGATTGGGTGGGAGATTGCATATATAATAATCCTGTAACTCACAGTCTGACCGCATCGTCTGCTGTCATGAAGTTACCATCCATGATTTATCATGACTACACATGATAGCGGCGCGCTTTGCATCATGGCTCATAACTTCATCTGGACGACTCCGCTTTCTGCCTCTGACAGGTTTTCTGTTCCACATTATACAGTGTTATGACATGCATAGAAAATCCATAAAAATGTGCTTTTGGTTTGTTACATAAAGATGCCGTCATATCCTGTTATTAGATAATGTTCTCCAGAACACGATGATCTCATCGGGATCGGTCTGCAACTCATGTCACTGCCAAACCAGCAAGGCAGGCTTGGAAAACCTCAAAGAGAAATTTTCTTGTGATTTTTAAGCAAAAAAAAAATCAAGCAATTTATATCCAGATTTCCAGCCTACATTATTGGCTCATGCGGTGACCTGATCTGATGGCTTTGTAAGAGGTTTTGGGGAACATTCATTGTTATATGGCCTGTGAAATGGAAGCGACACTCGCGGCGCCCCAATGCCGATCCATGTGCCCGTCGGCCGATTTTCGATTGATGACCTTTAATGACATTATCATTAAATGTATCAGTCTAAAACCTCGTAGACTTGTACGGGCGGTTTGTAGCCACGTCTCGGACGTCCATCAGCTGCTGCATGAAACTCGGTCCTTATGGGCTGGTAAGTAAATTTACTGATTGAAGTTTTTTGCAGAAAATTATTATTTTATTAACATAATTGCTTCCACAAGGCTGGAAATAGAACATCTGATTAATATGGTTTGGAACTTTTACCATGTAGAGGAGGATAAAGGAGAGAATACAGATCTGGGGCTCTTGTAGGGTGAGAGATTTATTGCTCATAACCGGCTGTTGACATAATAATAGTGCATAATTATTATTTGCCTTATTAAGTGCATTTGTATGATTATTTGCACTTTATTATTATTGTACTTGCTGTGTATGACATTAAAGGGATCCTAGCATTGGAATGCCTTTTTTTCTGACTAACATGTAGGAATAGCCTTAAGAAACGGCTCCGCACCGCCGTTTGGTATAAATCCCATTTTTCCTCGGTATGCAAATGATTTAACTCGCAGCACTGGGGGCGGACCCCAGCGCTTAAACAGCACTGGGGGCGTCCCCAATGCTACAAGTGAACTCTCCAGCGCCACCTCCATCTTCTTCTGGAACGCCCTCTCCCAGTGTCTTCTTTCTCCCTGGTTTTCAATCTTCTAGGCCTCGGGCAGAGCCGACTGCGCATACCCTGGCCACAAGAAAATGGCCGCTTAAACCAGCTTACGGTTTAAGCAGCCACAAGAAAATGGCTGCTTACACAGCTTACTGTGTAAGCGGCCATTTTCTTGTGGCCCAGGCATGCGCAGTCAGCTCTGCCTGAGGCCTAGAAGATTGAAACCGCTGAATCCATCAATCTCATAGAAGTGAATAGAGCAGTGGTCACACAGGTGACTAGTGGGCCCTCACTCTAGACTTCCAGCGGTCATATACATCATCTTTATACGGTATTGGTGGGGACAAAACCCTTTTAATGAATATATTGCCGAGTTTTTGGTGCAGATTCTGTGCTAGAATCCTGCAGACATTGAACTTTAATGGATCTGATCCACTTACAGATCTGCGTATACAACGATATAAAGCTGCAGCACATGTTTGTAGAGAACTCCAGAGTGGATTTGCAAATCCTTACTGTGTGATCCTTCATTTTATCTAGCCGTAGTAATATTAGATGAGCAAAGTAGTAGACGCTCCCCCTGTAGTTCTCGATCCCGCCTGTGCATTGCTGTTTACTGATCTCCCCTCTGGGCACACTGCCATCTTGTATTGTACTATGACTGTGGTTTCCTTAACTCTAAGCCTTTCAGTTTGCCAGACATCAGAAGTTTGTGAACGACTACATTCTGTATTATGGAGGAAAACTACAAGACTTCCAGCTTCCCAAGTAAGTGCTATCCATGGGCCGAGGGGATATCCTTCTCTTCGGGATCTGCATTGCGTGATATTCTGTATATACCTGTTTATTGATCATAATATCATAAAGTCAGATTTGCATACGAATCAAGAGATGTCAAGATTTGCTTTGAAAAAAAGAAAATTCTACAGTTTCTTAGTCTACAGCTCCCAGGCGGGTCTATGAGTCCCCTAAGGCTTCAGAAGGTTTGTGTTTAGCCTCTACCTAGTCCTACAGTCATGTCAAGTAGGGGCGGGCGGGCGGTCGGTTGGTACCTGTTGTTTGCATTATAGACACCTCTTCATGTTATATACACTATTTGCTTCTGATAGTCTCCTTTATCATTGCAGAGGGAATCGTAAAACAGATTTGGATGTTATACGAGAAAACCACAGGTTCCTTTGGCAAGAGGAAGATGAAGAAGACATGACTTGGTAAGTAAAGTAAGGTTCTTTCATTTCCTTATAGATATACAACCCACAGTATAAGGGCTAGTTCACACCGGGGCAATGAGGCAGATTTCGCTTCAAAATCTGCCTCCATACAATGGTGGTCTATGGAGACTGCTAGCTTTTTTTTTTCTCTGCTAGCAGTTTTTTGTTTCTAGCAGAAAAACGAAGCGACATGACCTTTCTTCAAGCGGATTCCGCCTGAGGAAAGCAAAAGAAGTGAATGGGAGGCGAAAAACGCTTAGCTTTTTTTTTTTTTGTGTTTTGTTTTTTGCAAAAAAACAGCGACTGAAAACGCCTAGCGTTTTTTTACATTCCATTCACTTTAGTGAGGGGAAAACCGCCTGGCATTTTCTGAAGCAGTTTTTACCAAAAACTGCTCCAGAAAACGCTCCAAAACACGCCTCAAGGTCAAAAAAACCGCTTCCTACTTAGGAAGCATTTTTTTCAAGACCAAAATAAGCCAGGCAGATTTTACGTGTGAACTAGCCCTAAGTTTGCTGGGTTAACCTAAAACACGATGTGACCAGTTTATTGGAGTAGGAGGGGGTTTTCAGGACAATAATTTTGATACCCTATAAGTCATCAATACCAGATCAATCGGGGTTCAACACCTTGTTTGAAGTGGTTGAAGCACTTGGACAAGCGCTGTTTCCGCTTCACAGGCATCAGTCACATGGCTTGTTTTCAGCTCCGTCTCATTCAGTTGAATGGGACTGAGCGGCAATATCAAGCACAACCAATAGACATAAACTGTGAATTGGCCACAGCTCTCAAATGAACACTGCAGCCTTTCCTAAAATCTGATGGTGCTGAAAATAACAGCACAAATTGCTCAGGAACGGCAGGGGCTTAATAGAGAAATTTCCATTTTGTGGCGGAAACAGTGGAACATCACCTATATAAAGAATTGGAATTGGTGGAGCCCCTCTTTAAGGATAAAGCATCACTACTTGAAAGGTGGATAACCCCTTTAATCTTCAGTGACATCTAGGACATTGTCCTAGCACAATATGCAATGTATACATGACATTCAGAGACATAAATAGAATCTTTTTCATGAAATATTCATTATTACTTCTGCTTAACACCCCCCCCCCCCCCATAATACAATGTCAATACGTACGTGGAAATTTGACTTTTTCAGCCAGAATGTTTATATTATGTATTTTTTTTTGTGCTGACAGGGAGAAGAAAATCGCAAAGAAATACTATGATAAATTATTTAAAGAATATTGTATCGCGGATCTCAGCAGATACAAGGAAAACAAGGTTTGTGGGTTGTATAGAAATAGTTTCCGTTGTTCCATGCATTATGTAGGAGCTTTACAAAGCCCTGTTTTACGATCACATGGAAATGATTTTACTTACCGTATATACTCGAGTATAAGCCGACCCACCTAATTTTACCACCAAAAACTGGGAAAACTTATTGACTCTAGTATAAGCCTAGGGGGGAAATGTAGCAGCTGCTGGAAAATTTAAAAAATTAAAATGGCCGAGTTTTTGGGTGCAGTAGGTGCTGGGAAAGGGGAGGGGGTGTTTTGGTTGTCTGTCTGCCCCTTCCCTGAGCTTGAGGACTGGGTTTTTTACCCCCAGTTGGAATTCAGCCTGGCTGAATATAGGGGATCTGCAGTGCTCCTATTAACCCCTTCCCGACGGAATAGGAGCACTGCAGATCCCCTATATTCAGTAGACCGGGCACTTTCAGACACAGGGATATCTAATGTGTATGTGTGTCACAGTCATTTTCTACTTTGAGGGCAGGTTCACACTAGCGCCCAATCTCCGTTATGCATAACGGTTTCGCCATGGGCAGCAGAAGACGCTCACCAACAGACACTGAATGTCGGTTTCTGTCCTCTCCCGACAGAAAACGGAAACCTGCATAACTGAAATCAGGTGCTGGTGTGAACCCGCCTTTATATGAATTATAGGGAAAGGAGTGATTTAGAACTTTTAATTTTTTATTATATATATTTTTTTTAAACTTTTTTTTTTTTTTTTACAATTTTTTTAGTCCCCCCCCAGTCATTTGATTGCAAGTCCCATAGACGGCAATACAAGTGTATTGCCGTCTATGGGAGATTCTCTACATTACTATTACGGCTGATCATAGACCAGCCGTAATAGTAATATAGCGATGACAGGCCTGGGAGCCTTCATTAGGCTCCCGGCTGTCGTCGGAACAGGTCGGCTACTGCGAGCTCGCTGCGCAGGAGCCGGCCCGCATCTTTAAAGGTATGGGGCAGGCCTAAGGGGGGAGGACATCTCCGGAGGGGGGAGGACATCTCCGGAGGGCACCTCCGCTGTAACGCTTACAGCGGAGATTCCAAAGCTTATGCCTACAATCAGAGATCGCAGGCATAAGCTTCAGCATCTCTGTTGTAAGCATTACAGCGGAGGTGCTGGTTTCTATGGCGACCACTCTGCAGAGCGGCGCCATTACATTTACAGACCCGGCATCCAGACTGGGCAGGTGCCGGGGCCCACAGCATCGGCGATGCTGTACATTAAGAGCTACAGAAGTACTTACGGTCCAGGAAGCAAACACACGCCGGGTGCGGGCCTGAGCTTACGTGGCCACGTCACCCGGCGTGTGATGGAGTGGGGGCGGGGTCTGCTATCCTGGCCTGCTAGCAGAAAATTACCGTAATGACCCGAATATAAGCCAAGGAGCACTTTTTCAGCACAAAAACTGTGCTGAAAAACTCGGCTTATACTCGAGTATATACGGTAAGTATTACAAATTCTGTTTTATATACACTTTTCTTTCATATATTATATTAATATCTCAGCTTACTGCTATGTCTGTAATGAATGACACCTGGCTAGTAATATCTAATTGTAGGGACCCCCAGTGTTCAGTAGAACGAGGGGTCCTGACCACAATGAGGTGTTTGAATGGAACGTTGGTTGAGCATAACTGGTCTATTGAACGTCTATAGGACTGGCAGAAATGGCACTCTGAGTACAACAGTGAACTATTTTTGTTGGCCCTATAACCTTTGAATGGCCCCGCTCCACCAATGGGGCCACAACGACTTTGGTGATACTAGAGATGGCGCATACATATTATCTATGCCTTTATTGTGTCTTCTGACCTTATGGGTAAGTTCATGCTTTGGCAAATATACAGGAATTTGAGACCGACATCAACCTCAGATCCCTTTTTATTTCCTGCTACCCCTTTTCCCTTTTCGGCTTCTTGCATCAGGATGTCGTAGCAGAATGGACCGAGCTAGTGGTGATTGTCGCTCAACAGTCTCTGCGGCTGAAGCGGCCTCGGAATATGTGACAGGATGGAGAGGGAGGCTTTTATTTCTCCGTGTCCTGCTCCAAACTCTCAGGGAGTGTACAGCGTGTGTGTGTGTGTGTGTGTATATATGTATATATGTATATATGTATATATATATATATATATATATATATATATATATATATATATATATATATATATCTGAGAATCCAAATAGAGAAGACGATTATGTCTTACAAACAAATCATTGGGTTTTTGTTCTGTATGGTCATCTTGTTATCTGTTGGGTCCAGTCTATGTTTCCGCTGTTCTCTGATATCCTTCATGTGTTTCTTGCTGCAGTTTGGATTTCGATGGAGAGTAGAAAAAGAAGTGGTCTCCGGGAAAGGTATATATTTTGCTATATGGTAATTTTTACTATATATATCCCGTAAAATTGAATGCGCTCCCTCAGGGAACCCCTTTATCTGATCCTTGGGGGTCCTAGCAGGCAACACCCCCAACAATCGGCTAGAAGGAAAGAAAGTAAGTGTCTTTTGTGAGAAAGCTCCTTTAAGAAAAAGTACCGTAGTTCTTCTGTGATTGTGATGCTATTACATGATGGAAGAATTTACGATGATAATATTGTACATGTTATTGGGAATATGCATCACTCGGCTGTTTGTGCTCCTCACATTGACTTCAATAAGCGGGTGCCAGAAGCAATAAAAGATGCGTTTTACGTCTCTCCAGAGCATTTGCTTTTCTTCAGCTAATTCTGCATAGTCTGCACTTACAGGCTGTACTGGATGATGGTTTCTATCATCCCATAGACATTGAATAGAACAGCAGATCACATCATCTACCACCACACAAATCCCCCTTCACTGTAATCCTGTAGTGAAGTCAAATGAGAGCTCAGGACCCCTATTCTAGTGATGTTTGGGTGTATCACTTATCCATTGTGGGAAAGCACTTAAAAGAATATAACCTAAGATGATAGATAGATAGGATATAGATAGATCGATAGGTAGCGTACATGTGTGTGTTAAAAAAAATAAAATAATATATATATATTGAACACTAGAGGGCACTATAGTTTAGGACAGAATATTTTCTTATTTCAGGATTGCAGCGGCACATTTTGCTATGACAGTAATCTCCTCAGACATTATTAACTCGTGTAGGATTTGTGGCATGTATCTTGGCCATGGTGTTTGCAGTTCTGACTTGTATACTAACTCTCTTCTCCCAAGATGTCTGAGAAAGACAGGAAAGACCTCTCAGGGCCTTAAAACTGATTCATCTACTGTAGATCTGTTTCATGAATCTGCAGTCTTATGTCTGGATGAAAGTCCCAGGACTTAAAATTAACTTACCTGGTCTGGCCGTACTTGTTCCAACTCTGGTTCATGTGACCTCCAGGTCCCATAGCCACAACAGGTAAGTTCATTTCCAGGTCCCGGACACCCCCTTTAAGTGCGATCCAGACATCGGACTACACATTCATGAAACAGATCTACCGTAGATGAATCACTTCTAGGTCCTTCAAGAGTGAATTCACATTTGCCATATATGTTTTAGAAATTGACAGACGTCTATTGCTTAAAGGGGTTTTCTCACAGCACTGCTCCATTCACATGGGACATTTGCAGACCCCCATTAATGATCACTGGGGGTCTCTGTGGTTGGCCTCCCTGCAGTGTTGCAGTATATAATTTAGTTTATTGTGAATCTTCTTTCTGAAGAATATCTGACTAAATATTGTCTTTTTTTTTTTGTGGGATTACACTAAATAAAGGGGTAGGTAGGAAGTTAACTTTCTCTTTTTTTTTTTTTTTTTGACCCCTTATAATCGCTGCTGACAATATCATCGGCCAGTGACAAGTCAGATGATAAACAGGATAAGTGTCTATAAGCAGATTATACGATCTTCACAAACACTAGTCCTACAAGAGAGCGTATATACAAAGTACACCCAGTTAGGCAGCATTCACACTACTGAGAACTGGACATCGGAAATGTTCACAGCGGACGCTGACAAATCCGTTTTGTTTTGTTTGTTTTTTTAACATTCTCGATTTCTAATAGACAAGAATAGGACCTGTCTTGAGTTTTATTCGCAGCCCCATACACAACATCATGACAATACACAGTTGTGTGTATGGGGCTATAGAAAGGAATGGGCCAGTGTGCTCGCTGTGAAGAACACGTCTAAGACACCGTGTGTCATATGGACCTGTACTTAGGGCAGATTTGTTGCAGAAATGATGGCAGTTCTCCCTTGATTGCAGGAATCCACGTACTTGCTTCAGAAACAACCCCATTAAGTTCTACACAAAATAATTTTTCTGTCACAGAAAGTTCTGCTAAAAACAATTACCCTAAGGCACTGCAAACCATGTGTGACTACAGCCTCACCGCAGCCTCTCACTGACCAGACACGTGTGCACACTGGGTCCCCGGCTCTAATAAGATCAGTTTTGTGACGGCGTCTCCTATGTCAGAGGAGATGATGTGTTTGCCGGGGGATTGTCTTAGATGAAAGATCTAGAGATCAGCGTCCAAAGATCGCCTTAGTGAGTTCTCTTATGTCATTGTGTAAAGACTGGTCATCTTCCCACAGAGATCAGCGGTGCCCGAGTACAAGCGCCAGGAATATGGGTCATGTGCGCTTACACTGTTACTGAATGCCTTTAAGCTGGAATCTTACATTGCTGGTTTTGTGGCCGTTTTCGGAGACAAATACAAGACTATATACAGCGTGGCAGAGCAAATTTATACCTTTTACTACCTTTCAGATTGCCTCAAAAATTGCATGTGAGATTTCAGCATTAAAGGGGTATTCCAAATACGCATAAAGTTATGACATGAGACGGCTCCATTCTCTGTGTAGTGGCCGAACCACGTCATTGCAGTTTAGATCCCAGTGTTTCTGATTTGCCCGACATCTGCTGTATATTGTATGGCATATGCCGCGCTTTAAATACAGGTCCCTGCGTCAGGAGCTGCGCCATATCCTCTCTGCTGTCTCATAGACATCTCTGATCACAGTCACTTAACCCCTCAGTTGCCATGTTCAAATTTGACCGCATCCCTCATAGTGTATGGAGCACTGATCACGCATGTGCACTAGCACTACCTTTGCAAGACGGCTTTGCAACCTCCTGACTGCTTGGACACTTATCTCCTGTCCTGTGGATAGGGTAAAAGTGTCCTTAAAGACACAACCCCTTCATGTCACCCCGCACACCCGGCGATCCATTCCATGCAGTCTTTCTCCTCCAGCCATGATTGACACCTCTTCACTGTGCTCAAAACGTGGAAACTGCATCAAGTAGATCCGACCCCTCCAGCACCAGCTCACTGAACAAAAACAAGTTAAAATCCAAAATTGTTCCAAAATTTTATTTTTTGGAGCTTTACTTGGTGACAAATCTGTGTTATTAGTGATTTTTGTGTTTCTGAAAGGAAGTAATGTAGTGAGCAAACCAGTTATAACACACTGGGATGCCCACGTAGTATACATGTATACTGTATATACCTTGAGCTGTGTATATAAGGCTCTGCTTCCTCTTCGCCATTACTAAGCCCCCAGTCTGTATTGGTCGTGTCCTGGCATATGCTGCAGGCGTAAAGCTTCCAGGGGGCTATCTGCCAGACCTACCTGTTAGCCGCTTAATCCCGAGCACTTTCAGGCTAATCTCCCAGAAAAACTGCTGGGATTTCTACTCGTGAGGCAGGACATGGATGTCGCAGCATCGCCTTGTAATTCTAGTCCCTGGCGCCTCCTGTTCTGTAAGACGTGCAGCGTAGAAGAAGTAGAAGTCATCCTGAACACTGGTGTAGTAACAGACCTAATGAAAGTGTAACACAGCCAGTGCTGCGGATATCCGATTATTGTTGTGTGTTTACTGCCTCATTGCACTACTCTGTGATTTACATGGGACTGCTGGTTTCCTGGGCCAAACCTAGTTAGGAGACCAGGACAACCTTACACCATAGTGATCTGTGATATTAGGAATCCCTGGCTCCTTGCAGCTCTACTGTCTTGTCTCTGAACCACATTCAGTCTGGGCAATATATAGTCTGGATTTTCTGGACTGTATTTGCAGTATGCATGGGGCTCAAGGGATAGCAGTGGAGTGATGGTCATGCAGGGTGCATGACTGAGAAAATTACATATTAATGCCCCTGGGGCCACAATTACAAGTGCCATGGAGGTGATCGCTCCATGTGCACTGTGCAGAGGTCTTTGCACTGAAGGCAGCCCAGCTCTGACTCATATACAAGGGAATGGCTGGGTGTATGCAGTGCACAGAGCTTACACTTGCAGCACTAGGAACATTAAATGTGGGTCTCTCGGACAAGGAACCTGCATGACAGTCACCTCTGTTATATTTACACTGGCCTACCCATGCCACAGGGGTTAGAGACCTCATATAGAGAGGTCACACGTAGCAGTACGGCCATATGACATTGTCACCCTCTGTTTCCTGTGCCGGTTGTCCGGACGCTACTTAGCAATAAGAATCCATACATTTATGCAGCCTGAAGAGCATGCTGATAAATCATTACAATGCCAGATGAGCGTTTCCCTGGGATTTTTTTTTTTTTTTTTTTGCTTAGCATAAGGTTTATGAGAATTCTGAGTATAAACCCGCTACCGGTGAAATATATAGACAAGCCCTTAGCATTAGTACGATACATATCGAGCAGTCATGGTTGCAGCATTAATCTCGCTCCACCTGTCTCTGTGATCCCTTCTGTATTTATAATATAAGGTCAGTTTTTCTGCGGGAACAAGCGCTGTGATGAAAAGGAAGGGCTGAAGAGTTGGGAGGTGAACTTTGGTTACATGGAGCAAGAAGAGAAGAGGAATGCCCTGGTAAAGCTAAGTAAGTTATTATTATCATCATTATTATTATGAGCTGTACTCTGGGGAGGCAGAAAGTTAAAGGGGTTTCCAGGACTTTCAAGCTGATGACTGAAGATCCGTGGGGGTCGGACACTCAGGACCTCCATGGATTAGCTGTTTGAAGCAGCAGTGGCGTTCCGTGAGCACCGCTTCCTCTTCTCTGTCCATGTGACGTCACATTCATCAATTACGTGGCCCAATCACAACTCGGTACCTTGCAAGTGGTTCAACGGGCTGAGCTGCGATACAACGCACAGTCACTGTACAAAAGTATGGCAAGGGTGCTTGGTAAGCACTAAAGAGGCTGCAAGGCTCATGCAAATGCTGCAGTCTACTTTAACAGGTGATCGAAGGGGGCCCAGGGGCCAGACCCCTAGCTGTCTATAACTCATGATCTATACTAAGAATATGGGGGGAATGTCACTCCTTAGGGAGAGACCATCTTTTCAGGTGTGTGGAGACTTATACAGCCATAGTTGCTCCACTGCAAGGGAACATGGGAAGAATATGCAAATCTGTCTCCCAAGATGTAAACAGGGAGACAGTGCCTCTGTTATGCCGCCCTCTATGGGAAGCACCCTGAACATCATGCCCGACTTTCTCAGAAGTCTTTACTGCATAATGCGGGGTTATAGCCAAATCAATATGTCATCAGTTAGTAAGTTCTCTAACACCCCTTTAACAACCATAATTACTCCAAGCTCCACATTCGATGCAGCTTAGAGATTTGTTACTGGAAATCTGACCCAGAATTCTAAGCAAACTGGGTGATCCAAACAGACTCGTGGTTATACTATCCTGCTAATATTATAAATGTGAAAGTTTGGCTGTTTGTGCGTTTGTTCCTAAATCACACAAAAACGGCTGAACAGATTTGGCTGAAATTGGCACATGCATGGATAAGAACCCCAATTAAAATATAGGCTACTTTTTATCCTGGTAAATGACGTCACTACATGACCGTTAAGCCCGAATGTAGACACACATTACATTTGAGGACCTTTGATGACATCATCACAGGCCCTTCAGCCGTCCCATAGGATGGAGCTATGTGGTGGGTGGGGCTACACACTAATTTGGGAGCGGAACTAAACAGGAGGGAGCCGGACAGTGTGAAAACTGAGGAAAATGGAGTCTCATAGAAGATCAGGAGACTACAGAACATGCAGGCTGTGTCTGGACAAGAGGAGTATATCGGGCGTAGAGTTTCAGTAAGTAGGACGGGGAATCTGTTGTTCTGCCTCGGAGGGGGGAGAACTGTTGCACATTTCAGCAACATCCGTTCAACCGTGTCTAACACACAAGCTGCTAAGACACTCTCACACAACACAAACCCTGTATTCAAAATTAGCAGATGTAGCAGGGCTGAGGCAGCACGCTAGCAGTTTGTGTGTGTAACACAGGGGCATCTGGTCTTCAGACTGTGCTGGGGGGAGGGCGAACCGTGTCAAATTTCACCAGCAGCCATTTAGCGTTTCTAACACAGACGCTGCTAGGATACTCAGACAAGACAACCCCTGTGATCCAAATTGCCCGATGTAGCTGAGCTGAGGTAGCGCGGTACCCCAGCTTGCACTGCTCTTCATACGGATGTGCATACAGCTGGGGCTGCTGCGCATATGCACAGATGTAGCAGAGCTGACACACGGGCGCAGGCGGATCACTGCCAACCACATTCGGCTAATTATAAGCGACTCCTCGCCAACAACAACCCGCAGGCGAAGTCGCAGGCACAAGCGAGTTGGTTATATTTTATTATAGGCATTCTGAGAATGGGTTAAAGCTGTTCTTATGCCGCTCTACTGGTATCTACCTACTGGTCCCATCTCATTGAAGGAAACAGTTGCTCAGCTTAACCCTTTCTGTTGTGTAGGTCAGTTCCCCTTTAAGTAGGCTGCTTTTGGCAGGATCCCATAACCCTAAGTAATGTAATCCTTCAATTATTCTGCCTTTCTCTGTCCCATACTTCTTGGTACCTATGTTTAAGAAGTAATTGTCAGATGAAGACTGTACAAGGTTTGTTGTCTGTTACCAAGGATATGCAAAGGAGCTGTAGCCAGAGAAAAATCACAGATTTATAGACTATTTGCTTAATTTTAAATGCTTTGGAGCACTGACAAGGACCCGTCTGACCAGCCCCATGACATGCATCATCACCGAGGCATTGTCTCTCTGAGCAACCCGGAGGAACTACAGGGTTACCGCCCACTTGACTATTAGACCCTTATCTGCTTCATCATTGAAACGGCTGAACGGATTTAGATAAACCAAACCTCATAATGCTCAGGGTGACGATAGATGTCATTGGACTTCCCAGATCCTCTTTAAAACATTTTACAAATCTGGATTTAGCAGAAGGAAACCACATGTAAGTTAATATCAGTGCAAGCAAAACACAGTGCAAGGTATGGAGAGTTGTTCAAACTTCCAATCCAGACTTTTTATACTGAAGCCTTGTCAGCTGTGTCTGGTTTCTTATGTAACACCATTACATATACAAAATACTATATACACCCGTATTGTTGGAACCATGCCTGTATTACACTGCGCTAGTCTGCAGCTGTGACAACAAGGGTGACCACGGGACGTCCACCCTGCGGTCACTTGTGATCTGTAAACACATGTCTATATGTTCTGGCTCAGAATCCGTGGACAGACGTTCCTGTTGCTCCAGATATTTACTTCACATGATAATATACAGCTGCAGGAAGTGACAATGTCTCTGTATACTAGAAGGGGTCTAGTTCTGTCTATTAATTTCTGAATATTGTAACGTTTGAGAATATTGCTGGGGATTTGCTACAAGATCCGTAGCAGAAAATCTCTGGCACGTTTGCACTTACCCGAAGTGTTCTTAATATGTGTTGGCTTACAGTATACTTGTCACTTGTTCACACCTATGCAGTATTTGTACTGTTTCTTACTCTGCGTCCATACCCGTTGGCTCACTGTGTCACCTTCTTCCAGGGCTGTGTCCTGAATGTTCATACAAGTTGAATTTCCACCACAGGTAAGTGAAAGTACATAGCAGGTATGTACTGCCCTTTAAAGGTGATGTCTCATGTACTTAAAGGGGCTTTCCAGGCAAAGTGGAACAAAAGTTAAAGGGGTTGGGGTAAAATAAAACCCCCCAAAAAAAGGTCTGCTCCTCTGCTCCTGGTCCTCCATTACAGCATCATGTCCACCATCCTGTCCGCTGACAGATCTGAAAGTGAGGCAGCTCGTGTGACCGCTGCGGCCAGTCCCCGGCCTCGGGGTTTCTTTTACCCCAGCCCCTTACTTTAGTTCCATCATGCATGGAGTCTGCTTGGCTGCTGTATGTTGGGTCTCTAGGTGTTTCATATATGAATGTGAATTTACTTAAAATGCAGCCTAATAGGCAGCTTGTGGACTCAAGTGTGTCTCCAACGCGTCCCCTCTGGGAAGTTTCTTAAAAAGTTGGAAAAAATCACAAACACATGTATGAATAATGTTTGCACACGTGTCACAGTGTTTTAACACCAGAAATTAGATGTCTTCATAAATCGCCACCATTCCCACTGTTTTTGGGTAAATATGGCGTTCACAATTGCCTGCACCATGTTTATAAGGTATTTGTGGTCATTGTCTATTTGCCTGATCAGTGCCGGAGGGTGCGGTGCCACAAAAACATGCAACATACATGACCCCAACCACATGGTACCTGACCCTCAACCAAGCGGTTATCTGAAGATGGAGAACCTGTTTGCTCTATGTTCACATCTGTGCCCGAATGTCTGTCCGTCAGAGGACTAGATCGATGCACACATGGATCGCTAATACAATGGACGCCAACGGTGCCTGGCAGACCCTCTGAACTATAATGTGATACGTCCATTGTTTTATACTGAAACCAAGTCTGACTTGCAGCACTTTTCTTGATATGACGATCACTGCAACATAGTTTCCAGCATAGATGTCAACCCAGCCTTAAGCTATATTCACACAATGTCACATGGCCACTTTGAATTCATTGTCGGTGAATGGGAGCTACATGACTTTGGGCACTCCGCTGCACTCTGCAAAGATAGTAATCTGGGTGCTGGGAGACCCTCATCTATAGAGTAAGAGGTTTATCTAGTACAGTCAATGGACTGTGAAAAGTTTTCTATCCCAGAATTACCCCTTTAAAGGGATTCTACCATTAAATTGCTTTTTTTTTTATTGTGCTTTAGACATCGGAATAGCCTTTAGAAAGGCTATTCGTCTCTTACCTTAAGACGTGGTCTCCGGGGTGCCATTCCTTAGAAATACCGGTTTTAACCGGTATGCAAATGAGTTCTCAGCAGCAATGGGGGCGGGACCCAGTGCTCAAATGGCGATGGGGGCGTCCCCACTGCTGCCAGAGCGCTCTCTTCAGCGACGCCTCCATTTTCAGCTGCAACCCCACCTCTTCAGTCTTCCTTCTCGGTCCAGCCTCCGACGCCTGCGCAGTACGCTCTTGTATTGGGAGGCCGCTCTTGTTCTTGTAGTTCAATACAGGAGCGTACTGCGCAGGTGTCGGAGGTTGGACCGAGACAGGAGACAGAAGAGGCAGGGTTGCAGCTGAAGATGGAGGCGTCGCTGGAGTGAGCTCTCGGGCAGCAGTGGGGACGCCCCCATCGCCGTTTGAGCGCTAGGGCCTGCTCTCATTGCTGCTGATAACTCATTTGCATACCTGTTAAAACTGGTATTTCTAAGGAAGGGCGCGGCAGAGACCACGTCTAAAGGTAAGAGACGAATAGCCTTTCTAAAGGCTATTCCGACGTCTAAAGCAAAAAAATTAAAAAAAAGCGATTTAGTGGTAGAATCCCTTTAACCTAGAAAAACTAAAACACAAAGATTGTTCGGCGTTAGAGATGAGCGAGTACTATTCGAAATGGCCGTTTGGAATAGTACTTGCTCCTCTCTATTCGGCGTATGTCAAGGCACAAACTGGGCAAATAATGTTAGTGAAGAAACCTCAAATTATTAATATTGAACAGAAATACTTTGATCTATTTCATCCTTATTTGTCCTGTTAGTTTTAGCATTCAGGGGGTCTCGGCAGTCAGACCCTCATGAATCGCACAATAATATGACATAGAAGTATTCGGTAAGAGATCTCCTTTAAGAAAGACCACACCGGTTACCAGCTCCTTAAAGTTACAAATTCTTATCTTGTCTTCTTGAATTTAAAAAAAAAAAAAAAAAATTCTTATCTTGTCATTTTTATTACATTTCAATCCTAGGAGAAAAGAGGTCCAGCCAAAATCTCGGAAACGGAAAACAGCCGACGAGGCAGGGGAACCTTCCAGAAAAAAGTCTAAAGGTTTGCAAAAGAAAAGAAAGGTCAAAGGTAACCTGATTCTATAGTACTGTTATTATTAAACTGCGTGTCCAGGGCTGGTGTGCGGAGTATGAGTTTTTTACAGGCGGATTTTGACGCAGAATCTGCAAAAAAGGCTGCAAAAAAGGCTCCCATTCGCTTGGGTTTTTTTTTCTGGTAGCATGAAAAAGAAGCGAGATTCCCCTTCTTCCCACAGATTCTGCATCTGAGATAGCCGTGGTGTCCGCGGCGCGAGGCTATCCCCTGATTAGGCCCATTCATTCCGGCCTAACCAGAAGCGGGATGCCGCGACTGAATGCCGGTGCACTGCATCATCATCCCGTCACGGCTAGCTGCGCGGAGCGTTCACACACCGTAATTTGGTTTCCGCCGTATGAACATACCCTATCATGTATGTTCTATCCAGTGGCAGATGTTAGACAAAGCAAATATAAGAGGTTTGTGCAAAACTTTTAGACAGGTGTGGAAAAACTGCTGCAACATAAGAATGCTTTCAGAAATAGAAGGGTTAATAGTTTATTTCTGGTAACGAGCAAAATGGATTGAATGAAGGAAAGAGAAATCTAAATCCCATCAATACTCTTGGAGGAGGAGTTCTGGAAGTGATGACCCCGCCCCCACGGAGCCCTGATCTCAACATCCTCCAGTCTGTCTGGGATGACATGAAGAGACAGACGGATTGGAGCAAGCCTACATCCACAGAAGATCTGTGCAAAGTTCTCCAAGATGGCGGGAACAACCTCTTAGCAGAGTTCCTTCAGAAACTGTCTGCAAGTACCGAGAAGAATTGATGGAGGGCAAAGGTCACACCAAATATTGATGGGACTCTGATTTCTCTTTTTTGTTCATTCATTTCATTTTGCTCATTGAGAAAAATAAACTATTAACCCTTTTTATCTCTGGAAATATTCTTAGTTTGTTTTTCCCACATCTGCCTAAAACTTTTGCACTGTACTGTATATGAAGTCAGAGAGACCTTCAACAAAACAAAAAAAGTTTTATGGTTGGTGGGCAGTTCAGGAGATCTCGACCCACTAATCCAAAAAGATCTGGGTGTTATTACAAACCATTCCTTCCCGGCTCCTTCCTGGTCTCCCTGATCTCTATACTCCCTGCTGCAGTGACGATGCCCCCAGTGGACATGGAGGTCAGAGTTGAGGGGAGGACCAGGAGGCAGTGGGGGGTGGGATGGATTAAAAAAAATAAATTCTACCGTTCTGAGTTGTTTTCAAAACCCTTATTACATTTGATCCATCCAGCTCGGCTGCCAGCGTGTAGATGTTGGGGGTTGTTGTGCTCTACCCTTGTAAGCGTTCCTGCTGTCTGTATTCTAGGTCAGGGGTATAAACCTCGTTGACCTGTGCACTATGTGTGTCCTCAGCCAGAACTTTGCCCCTTCGCTTTATGTAACATTCCAGATAGGGTTGGTTTTTTTGTTAGCTTTTTAGGCACTGTGTGTAATAGGCTGATTTTTAGGACGACAAGCCCAACAGACTGTGATATAATGTTTAGAGAGGACCCATCCTGAAACCTGACATGTTTGTCTTAGAAGGTAGTCCATGAAATAGGAGTCAGAGACACCCAGCTTTCTGAAGGATCTGAATGGTATAGTTCCTGCACTGAAAATAACGGTTCCCTACCTCTGCTGCAGCTTTGCTGTATTGTGTATGGCCGCTCCATTGCGATGCCAGTGTCATGTCCATTCACTAAGTGTTGGAAGCTTCATCCGACCTGTCTGAGTTAATGTAGGACTAGTCCAGTTACAGTGACTGACGGATGGGACATAGATATATGTCCATATAGAGCTTCTGACCCCGTAACATGATTGTTAGCTTTCCCTGGATCTATGGAGAGCTCTGTGTTTACTTCTACAGGGCTGGCGCTTCCCCCGCTGTGTCAGAAAATACATTTACATTCGTAGCCTTAAGGGAAGCGGTTTCATCTCTGCAGCGTGGCTACAGGGGGCGGCCGCCATGGACTGTCACCCATTGCCTCTGCATCACTGACTATCACACAGCAGGCTATTACTTAGGTTTATGATTTTGTATATCTTGTTTTTTTATGTATAATATATACAGAAGAAACGTAAAAGAGCGAAATGGCTCTCATAATAAATTTATAGCATAGGCATAATGGCTAAGGTGGGCATATACGTTATTATTAAAGGAATATTCCGGGGACTTTGTCTGCACTTAGCCCGCTATACTTTTTCGGGTTGGCTCAGAATCAAAGTTACCTGATCAGTACCTGAGTCGCTCTGCCTTCTCCCTCCTCTGCCTGTACAGTGTGTATTATTTTTAGTAAGGGGCTGGGTTTACCATGATGCCCCCCCATAATACTGGTAATATATACAGAACAGGTAGAGGAGGGAGGAGATGGAGTGACTCAGGTACTGGTTCGCGTTAGGTGATCCTGATTCAGAACCCCAGCCTGGTAACCTGAGATTCAGATTCAGACTAAACAGAATCTGACCCAGATCTACATACATACAAAGCCCCTGGTCACAGGCGTGGCTACATGGGGTGCAACAATTGCTACCACTAGTCCTTTTTGCCCCTAAGGTCCCTCTGTCGCTTAAAATTTACCATTATTCTAAATGGTTGGTCGAGGCCCAATTTTAGATTATGTATTGGGACCCAGAAGCTACAAGTAATGGCTCTGTACCTAGATGACCTCCTCTAAGACACACTCACCATGTGTATAGGAGTGATAGGGTCTGAGGCTAGGTTCACATTTGTGCAATGACCCAATGGCTATATTGGGGTCTCCCATTTTCCTCCATACAGGACTTTTCCCTTTGCCGGTTTCTGAGGGTTTTTGCAGCGGAGATTCCGGCGCAGATGTGATCTTCGCCTACAGTGTACGACCAGCTTGTGATGCCAGCTGAGAGCGGTAGTTTTTCAGGAAGTCATGGGTTACAGTTCCCCTTCAATATTTTTAGCTGAAAACTAAACAGGAATTTGTGCAAAGCTTTAATGACTGAAGATGGAGGATCATGTGTTTATGGTTAATTTCTTAATTTCATGCTTTGATAAACAAAAAAATAAAACCTATTCCGGCCAGGAGCCTTGTTTATTAGAAACCATTGTACATGACTTTGCGAGGTCTCTGACTTTAGTACACATCAGGAGTAGCCCGATCTGCTCCGAACAGGTCAAGAAGTTCTGCTGATTTATGTCATAACCTTAAAGTGTTGTTTTTTTTCTCCCCTCCCCCCCCCAGGCACATCTTCAAGTAGACGTGACGACTCCAGTGAATCAGGTAGAGACATTTGTTAGATGGTTGGTTGGTGATCTAGCAAAGACCCTATTACACAGTCAGATTATCAGGCCAGTTATAAGGAACGGGTTTGCCTAGGATCGCCCATTCCCGATAACTGGCCATTGTTGATGTACCCCTAATCACCCATCAAGCAAGAAAACTCCTCTTTCGAGTGACCTCCACCTTTATGCAGCATGTTCGATTGTCTGCAGCATATTACCATCTGCAGACAATAAATAACACCATACAGAGGAGGAACAATCGCAATAGCAATAGACCCGCCCCATGTAGTTTATATGTAAAAGACACTGATCAACCCGTCCAACAGTCTTCGTACTGCAAACAGACCCTTACTAGAGATGAGCGAACACTGTTTGGATCAGCCGATCCGAACAGCACGCTCCCATAGAAATGAATGGAAGCACCTGTGACTCTGACTTTGCCGGCAGCCGGCCGGCGTCACAGGTGCTTTCATTCATTTCTATGGGAGCGTGCTGTTTGGATCGGCTGATCCGAACAGTGTTCGCTCATCTCTAACCCTTACCATTGGGTACACACAAAGTCAGGGTGGTGGAGTTTGTTTAATTTGTCCTATAGGAGAATTTGAATTGAGGTTTTGGGTCCTGAAATACCTCTTTAAGGAGTTGTATGACGACCTATGCTGATGGAACGATCAAGAGAAGGATGCCCTTTAGCCCTGATGGGTTTCTGAATTGGGCAGATCAGAGAAGAATTGGGACTTGGGGATTGTGTGGGGTTTTATGTAAGTAGGGCAGGCCGAGATGCCGCTCCGCCATCTTGTCATGAATAATTTGATCTCCAGGACCTTAGGTGTATGGACACAATGTAATTGGGCACCATCTGAACCTCCTTATCAGTTCTACCCATGTTGGAAAGATTTTGCCTGGGACCTGAATTCACAGTTGACTTGTAGGTCATTGCCAAAGAGATTAAATTCAATTCAACACCCGAGAGAGAGCTTACAATGTGACCGAGGTTGCAAGGAATCCTCTTACTTTTATTGGTGTCCTCTATCTTCTGCAGACACAGATGACAGTAAGGAAGACGATGCGGATGATGATGGCGAAGCTTCCAATGAGATCTGGAAAGGCCCCCAGCAAGAAACAGATGAGAAGACCAGGTGACTTACCATTGGACAGTCTTATAAATGTGGCATTTGTAGTGTAATGAAGTGTCTTAACCCATTCTTATTTCTCTTTTAGGGAAGAAGAGTTTGATGAGTACTTCCAAGATATGTTCCTGTAGATTATCGCCTATGGTTTTAATAAAATCCTATTTTTATAATTTGGTCTTTTTCTTATTGTGGTCATTTTTTTTTTCTTCTGGTACAAACCAGAACCTAAGTGAGAGAAGTCGCCTTAGGTGGGCTAGTGGTGACCTGGACCTACAAAGCGAAAAGCTCACATGGACATATACCCAAATAGCCATAGCCTTGAATAGGGCACCCGCTTCTGAAGAATGTACGGCAAATGTGTAGGATTTGTCAAAAATGACTGGTAGGTGAGCAGAATGGCTACCATCATCTGTCTCATTCCATACTCTTTAATGGAGATCGCTATATGTACACTCTGTTTCACCAACCTTGCTTTTTTTTTTTTTTCTTGTATACAGTTGGTGGCCACTGGCGGAGACCCTTGTCCTGAATGGTTGCGTCCCACCGCTCCCATTTATCAGATCGCAACATCATTAGGAAACCATACAAACTGCAGATGTAGTCCATGGTGAGAATCGAGAACCCAGGACGTATATTCCGCTTGATCATCTTGGTCGTATTTCTTCCTACAAGTAGTTACTCTATAAATATTCCTATATATTGTCCTTTCTCGTGTCCTTCACAGCTTGAATTTTCTCTTTTCGCTACAGTATCCAGCAGATGGGGATCTGTTCAGAACAGTGTGATTCTCATTGAAGGAATGTCCGTCTCTAAAGAGAACTTGAGGTTAATTCTTTTCCATCTCGAAAGCCCTGTTAAAAGCCAAATCCAATATACAACAAGCAGCTTATGTTTATGTAAGTCATCTTCTTCAGCTCCTGTACAGCCGCAGCTTCTCCAGGTGCAAAGCGGAGACCTGCAAAATGACATTTATTGCTTTCCCTTTAAATTATGGTTCAATACACAGCAAATGTTTATAGGACGTGATAGAGACTTCATATGTATAATCTATGCTGTAAATGTTCTGAGGAGGAGTGTGGCTTCTCAACTTGTACTGACTAGCACATGCATAGTACATGTGTTTGTGTATCGAGACCAACAGAGATGAGGGAGATGGAGTAGGTATGAGAGGTAGAGATGGATATCAGATTCAAGATGGATGGATCACCCTCCATGAAACCGAGGTGAATATACTCTCTTTTTTATCGAAGAAAGGCCTCCAAAGCAACCTGCGAAACCTTCTGAAGACAACGGTATCCTCATAAACCCCATTGATAGAGCATCAATGCTCCCAATCCTTTATGGTACTGGAGGCCGCACACGTCCAGACTGGTCAAAGTGAGATTCCTGCTCAACAGAAATATTTTGCCTCTAAATTCTTCAAATACATCAGAGAATCTCACAGTGAGGTGAGCTAAGTACATATCCACCACATCTCACAATTCAGAAGAGGGCGCTATCCTTCTGAGATTATTTACATAGTAGTAGCCCGAGTTTCTAGCATTATAACACCAATGGGCATTTGACAAACCAGGCACCCTGGAAGAATTCGCCCAGTCTTAAAGGGAGCGAGTCACCAGAACTCATCAACCCAGTCCTGCAGTGGTTTCTGCTTGTGGATCGGTGTCCCTGTTCCTGAGATATCGTCGGTTTTGGTGTCCTATTTGTGTGGTTGGGTTCTGGTGACAATCCTTTTAACAAAGCATCACTCAGCCTAACAAAAGCTGAAACGAAGAGGAACGTGTCTGTGACTGAAGGAACGATCTAGGAATATCAAAAAAATATGAAAATATAGGTCACATAATGAATAAACGTGACAAAGGTGTCTTGTGAACGGGAACTGCCGCAGCTAATCTATAGACTTGCGTATCAGACTACCACAGATCAGATACCAATTACCTACCTGAAGGATAGCTCATCGATATTTAACTCCTTTTTCTTAGATGTAATGTTTACACCCAAAATTAACTCCCAAAAATCTTGCCCCCCTAACAACCCAATATCGCCTCCTCAGGGGTGAACCTACCTGTTTGGCGGCCCCCCCCGGAGGAGGGGGCGTGGCGGAGCGAAGGGAACGTGGCGGAGCGGCGTTAGCAGGCAGGGAAAGGACCTGCTCTCTGCTTAAGCGTGAGGGGAGGCCGCTGGAGCAGCGCTGCTCCAGCGGCCTCCCCAATCCACCGCTCGGTGACGCTAAGACAGCTTGTCCTGGACTGGCTTTGGTAAGCAAAAATGCCGCCCTCCCCGGGGCCCTGGCATGGCGCCGCCTGAAGCGGTCGCTTCAGGTCGCCTCATGGGAGGTGCGGCGCTGCGCCTCCTCACCAATAGGTGTTGTAATGGTTACTTGTAAATACTCATTGGATTAGGGCTTCATACAAAAGGATTAAGATCAAGCACAGTCTTTCAAACGTATATTTTTATTATTTTTTTTCAATAGTCCTTTCCATTGCGTGAAGAAACTTGAGGCAAAGTAATATCTGGTGATATCCCCATCACTTATAATGGTGGGAAGATCCTATTGCTTTTGTCTTTACATAAATGTGGCGAAAATGTTTTTTTCCTATAAATTTGCCATCACTTCCTACTTGGAGAGGGACTGGCATAACCTATCCTGGTCCTCAAAATAATGGAGCCTTGGTAAGGGTTGGACATGGGCTGGGGAAAAAAAGGTCCCATCAACCACACCAGGATTGTCCTTGGGATGACTGATACTGAGATTATAGGGCTTTTGGGGCTTTCGGATCTCATGACCTCTGCTTAGGATAGGCCATAAATATCTGATTGGGTTGATGGCTCAGGCGCTCTTACTATACAATACAAGACCAGAAGCAGGTAGCCCTGGTACCTGCATAGTGGCCAGTGCTGCATCTCCGATCCCATTGATGCCTGGCCACTATACAGGGCACAGAACCAACACTGTACAGCCCTGTATTGCGTAAAGTATATTTATGGCCTAAACCCTGGACAGCTTCCATAAAGGGGCACTCCAATCTTCCATTGTGCCAGTGACGCCCTCCACACCCCTTCCAAAACCCTACACAGCTAATTCCTTGCCATCCAAATAATAGACACAGCTCTCCAGTCTGTGACATTGGGTTTTTCCCTCTCTCCCCATTGAAACAAAACATGTCCATTCAGCCAATAGTTCTTGAATGTGTATGACCCCCATTACGCACGTAGACACACTAAAATGGTGGAATATTTTTTTTCTTGTGTATATACACTCACCGGCCACTTTATTAGGTACACCATGCTAGTAACGGGTTGGACCCCCTTTTGCCTTCAGAGCTGCCTCAATTCTTTGTGGCATAGATTCAACAAGGTGCTGGAAGCATTCCTCAGAGATTTTGGTCCATATTGACATGATGGCATCACACAGTTGCCGCAGATTTGTCGGCTGCACATCCATGATGCGAATCTCCCGTTCCACCACATCCCAAAGATGCTCTATTGGATTGAGATCTGGTGACTGTGGAGGCCATTGGAGTACAGTGAACTCATTGTCATGTTCAAGAAACCAGTCTGAGATGATTCCAGCTTTATGACATGGCGCATTATCCTGCTGAAAGTAGCCATCAGATGTTGGGTACATTGTGGTCATAAAGGGATGGACATGGTCAGCAACAATACTCAGGTAGGCTTTGGCGTTGCAACGATGCTCAATTGGTACCAAGGGGCCCAAAGAGTGCCAAGAAAATATTCCCCACACCATGACACCACCACCACCAGCCTGAACCGTTGATACAAGGCAGGATGGATCCATGCTTTCATGTTGTTGACGCCAAATTCTGACCCTACCATCCGAATGTCGCAGCAGAAATCGAGACTCATCAGACCAGGCAACGTTTTTCCAATCTTCAATTGTCCAATTTCAATGAGCTTGTGCAAATTGTAGCCTCAGTTTCCTGTTCTTAGCTGAAAGGAGTGGCACCCGGTGTGGTCTTCTGCTGCTGTAGCCCATCTGCCTCAAAGTTCGACGTACTGTGCGTTCAGAGATGCTCTTCTGGCTACCTTGGTTGTAACGGGTGGCTATTTGAGTCACTGTTGCCTTTCTATCAGCTCGAACCAGTCTGGCCATTCTCCTCTGACCTCTGGCATCAACAACGCATTTCCGCCCACAGAACTGCCGCTCACTGGATGTTTTTTCTTTTTCGGACCATTCTCTGTAAACCCTAGAGATGGTTGTGCGTGAAAATCCCAGTAGATCAGCAGTTTCTGAAATACTCAGACCAGCCCTTCTGTCACCAACAACCATGCCACGTTCAAAGGCACTCAAATCACCTTTCTTCCCCATACTGATGCTCGGTTTGAACTGCAGGAGATTGTCTTGACCATGTCTACATGCCTAAATGCACTGAGTTGCCGCCATGTGATTGGCTGATTAGAAATTAAGTGTTAACGAGCAGTTGGACAGGTGTACCTAATAAAGTGGCCGGTGAGTGTATAACAAAATCAATAATTCTTCTTCTCCCCAAGAACAACATTTCAATAATCCTTCTCAAGTCTTTTAATAGCAGTTGACACCCAGTACATAAAAATAGGGTCCTGACAACTATGCTAAATTCTAATTCCGGGGAACCCGCCCATCCGGGGACATTATAGCCTCGCACTTGGTTCCTTGTTCTCTTAGCATCGTTTTCTACAAAACTGTACATGTTTTTGATTTGCTTGGTCCGTTGTCTTCAGCAGTTTGGTCTTCATCTGTAAAAGCAAAAAAAAAAAAGGAATGTTAAGAGCAGTGTTCAGACTACCCCCTGTCCTTATAGATTTGTGAGAGTCTTCCTCGAATTGGTATGTTTTCCTAGAAATCAGACTCCTTTCCTCCTGGCACATTCCACATTTCTGTCCTAAATATGATCAATTGTAGTTCACCATGTACTGAATAGACACCCTGACATTGAATATACAGTGATCAAGGAGTTTTGGTGCCAAGTCCTGAGTACAGATTAAAAATTATACATGTCAATACCTGTATTTTCCTCGGATCCCTGGCTGCTTTATACGTAGAGCTGTAATCTGTGACAATACTGTTTCCTTACCAGCGACCACTGAGGCCAGTGATTGGTCTCAGCGGTCACGAGGCGTAGGACTTAAGGAACAGTGATCACCTGGACCATTGCGTATGAAACAATTGACAAGTCGTGAAGGTGTCTCTGCAGTTTAATACTGACAGCCCTGGCAGACAAGTAACATCAGTTGTCAATTTTGCTTTCTAGGAGGAATAACAGAGGAACGGAACGACACAGAGTATTTACACAGTAAGTTTTTACGGAAACGTAGGGTTTTTTGTGTCAGATTTGGCAATGTAATGGTCAAGAACACATTGGCCCAGATTTACTACTGGTTAGACAGTGCAAATTTAGGAAATCTGAAAATACGCCATGTTAGTCACAGTGGCCAATACTGAGTGATAATTCTGGCGTATCATTAGACTTCTCCGTCTACATTTATACCACCTTTTTCCTACTTTGAGACAGAATTTTAAGATAATTCAGAAGAATTTTGGTACATCTTGATGTATTTTAAGATGTACCACATTTACACCGGACTCTAGTAGTAACTAGTAAATCTGGACCATGGTGGGCAACAATCCACTCTTTTTTTTCCCATGATTCCTTGTGTCATGTATTGCCCCCCACAGGCCGTGCACTAGGATCCACAAGGTTCCACCAATTCATATTCATAGTCATCCATTATGTTCTCAGGGTGTTTACACTGAGGAGTTGATGTCCGCTTTATGACCGCCTTAATAACTCTCATCAGTTTTCCATGATAGTCTATTGGCCAATGTTTACTGTGTATTCGCTGCCAGAAAACAGGTTGACCTGACCTGGCCAACTTGACATAGACATATAAAGAAAGCTGGTATGCTGTAAATGCAAAATTTTTTTTTTTTTTCCATGACATTTTGCATGTTAATAAACTTAAAGGGGTTATCCCGTTTCTAGTATTGATGGCTTTTTCCTAGGATTGGCCATCAATATTAGAGCTTCAGGGTTCCTTGGCGTCGGACCCCTTTACCAAAACAGCGTTGCAGTTTGCATGGCAAGTGAGCAACTTGTAACCAATACCTATCTCAAGATGGAGATCCCAGATGTCGGACCTCACAGATCTAAGGATAGGCCATCAATACTAGTCACTAGATAAACCCTTTAACTATAATGTTCTAGAAACTAAACTTGACTTGAAGATACTTAAAGAAATATTAAACCTTCACACAGTGAGCTATAAGCGTCCGTCCTTGCCAGTACAAAAAGTTGAGAGGTATGTAATGGAGTCCATTCTGCTGCAGGATAGATGGGTGCTGGAGGAGTCAAGAGAAGTAAACATCAGCTCGTATACTTATCATGGCCTGATCTATTGAACCTGATGCACTCCTACTGAGCAGAGACAGAGCTGAACGTGTCTGTGGAATGTGGGATAAAGGTAACAGAGTTTTTTTTCTAAAAAGTACCAAAGCGCGTGAGTTACACAACACATTCAATTGTTAATTCAATTTTGTCACTCCTTCCTGGTCTTTCAGTTATTTTTTTGTAAAGGTGAGCACTGACTGATGTGACCCTAATGAAAAATTCAGAATTCAGGGCACCATGTAGAAAATCTGGAAAGATTCAACAGCTACAAAGACATTACCGCATTCCAGTGCAGGTAGCACACACAGGTCTAAAGGGGGTTTTATGACATGTTGGAGGGGCTTAAATGCTAGGTTAAAAACAAAGTTTTTTAGCGAAATTAAACCTCAAAACTTGGACCATGTGATGTAGAATTAATTTTGTGCCAAGTTCGCCGGTTCAGGATCCTGATTTATTTCAGGCCGAACAAGTTTGGTACAAACCACACATTAAATTGGCTTAAAACATAATGTAGAACAATGTCAGGGCTCCTAGGAACCTATCTGTAATACGTAGTGTATAAGACTGTCAGGGATTCTAGGAACCGATCTGTAATACATAGTGTACGAGAACACTAGAATTCGTAGAACACTGTCAGGGCTCCTAGGAACCTATCTATAAAACATAGTGTATGACACTGTCTGGACTCCTAGGTCCCTATCTATACAACATAGTGTAGAATACTGTCAGGGCTCCTAGGAACCTATCTATAAAACATAGTGTATGACACTGTCAGGGCTCCTAGGAACCTATCTATAAAACATAGTGTATGACACTGTCAGGGCTCCTAGGAACCTATCTATATAACATAGTGTATGACACTGTCAGGGCTCCTAGGAACCTATCTATAAAACATAGTGTATGACACTGTCAGGGCTCCTAGGAACCTCGCTATAAAACATAGTGTAGAACACTGTCAGGGCTCCTAGGAACCTATCTATATAACATAGTGTATGACACTGTCAGGGCTCCTAGGAACCTATCTATAAAACATAGTGTATGACACTGTCAGGGCTCCTAGGAACCTATCTATACAACATAGTGTAGAATACTGTCAGGGTTCCTAGGAATCTAGCTATAAAATATAGTGTATAACACTGTCAGGGCTCCTCGGAACCTATCTATAGAAACATAGTGTAGAACACTGTCAGGGCTCCTAGGAACCTCGCTATAAAACATAGTGTAGAACACTGTCAGGGCTCCTAGGAACCTGTCTATAAAACATAGTGTATAACACTGTCAGGGCTCCTAGGAACCTATCTACAGTCCTATGAAAAAGTTTGGGCACCCCTATTAATCTTAATCATTTTTTGTTCTAAATATTTTGGTGTTTGCAACAGCCATTTCAGTTTGATATATCTAATAACTGATGGACACAGTAATATTTCAGGATTGAAATGAGGTTTATTGTACTAACAGAAAATGTGCAATATGCATTAAACCAAAATTTGACCGGTGCAAAAGTATGGGCACCCTTATCATTTTATTGATTTGAATTCCCCTAACTACTTTTTACTGACTTACTGAAGCACAAAATTGGTTTTGTAACCTCAGTGAGCTTTGAACTTCATAGCCAGATGTATCCAATCATAAGAAAAGGTATTTAAGGTGGCCAATTGCAAGTTGATCTCCTATTTGAATCTCCTCTGAAGAGTGGCATCATGGGCTACTCAAAACAACTCTCAAATGATCTGAAAACAAAGATTGTTCAACATAGTTGTTCAGGGGAAGGATACAAAAAGTTGTCTCAGAGATTTAACCTGTCAGTTTCCACTGTGAGGAACATAGTAAGGAAATGGAAGACCACAGGGACAGTTCTTGTTAAGCCCAGAAGTGGCAGGCCAAGAAAAATATCAGAAAGGCAGAGAAGAAGAATGGTGAGAACAGTCAAGGACAATCCACAGACCACCTCCAAAGAGCTGCAGCATCATCTTGCTGCAGATGGTGTCACTGTGCATCGGTCAACTATACAGCGCACTTTGCACAAGGAGAAGCTGTATGGGAGAGTGATGAGAAAGAAGCCGTTTCTGCACGTACGCCACAAATAGTTGCCTGAGGTATGAAAAAGCACATTTGGACAAGGCAGCTTCATTTTGGAAACAAAAATTGAGTTGTTTGGTTATAAAAAAAGGCGTTATGCATGGCGTCCAAAAAGAAACAGCATTCCAAGAAAAACACATGCTACCCACTGTAAAATTTGGTGGAGGTTCCATCATGCTTTGGGGCTGTGTGGCCAATGCCGGCATCGGGAATCTTGTTAAAGTTGAGGGTCGCATGGATTCCACTCAGTATCAGCAGATTCTTGAGAATAATGTTCAAGAATCAGTGACGAAGTTGAAGTTACGCCGGGGATGGATATTTCAGCAAGACAATGATCCAAAACACCGCTCCAAATCCTCAGGCATTCATGCAGAGGAACAATTACAATGTTCTGGAATGGCCATCCCAGTCCCCAGACCTGAATATCATTGAACATCTGTGGGATGATTTGAAGCGGGCTGTCCATGCTCGGCGACCATCTAACTTAACTGAACTTGAATTGTTTGTCCAAAATCCCTTTATCCAGGATCCAGGAACTGATTAAAAGCTACAGGAAGCGACTAGAGGCTGTTATCTTTGCAAAAGGAGGATCTACTAAATATTAATGTCACTTTTCTGTTGAGGTGCCCATACTTTTGCACCGGTCAAATTTTGGTTTAATGCATATTGCACATTTTCTGTTAGTACAATAAACCTCATTTCAATCCTGAAATATTACTGTGTCCATCAGTTATTAGATATATCAAACTGAAATGGCTGTTGCAAATACCAAAATATTTAGAACTAAAAATGATTAAGATTAATAGGGGTGCCCAAACTTTTTCATAGGACTGTATATAACATAGTGTACGACAATGTCAGGGCTCCTAGGCACCTATCTATAAAACATAGTGTATAACACTGTCTGGGCTCCTAGGATCCCATTTATAAAACAGGGTAGAACACTCTTAGATCTCCTAGGAACCTATATATCTAATTTCTAGCTCTCTAAGGCAAACACAGCCAAAGTTATGTGAAAGGGACATTATCATAGTCCCGAGAGTATAATAGGTGGAGGTCCATGTCACTACTGAGGTCCAATCACAGGTCTCAGAGGTGACCCAAGGCTCATGACATCACAGAAGAGCACTGGACGTCACCAGGAGAGACCACAGAGCCATTTCAATTCGGGATATTTGGGTTGAATCCAAATGAATTTGCCCATCTCCCCTGTTCATCAAAATACCAGTAATTGTCACTTGTCACAAACTGAGATCCTACAGTACCGCAATGTCAGCACTGTTCAACTTTGCATGTTGGTTTCGGGAAAAACCAAAGAACTGGGATAATAGCAACAGGGGAACACTGTGTACGTCTTTATGGACAGATCATATGATTTGAAGATTGTCACCCAGTGTACATTCTGTACTGCCAATTATATTGGACATCATATCCCTAGCCTAGGTTGGCAATCGGTGTCAGCACAAACCATGACATGATGTTTGCCCGAAATTTGGCTACAAACCAGATGTCCAACTACAGGTGTCCCATTGACCTCACATCACCACTCTCAAAGGATATCATGGTTCACATCAAGATGTCAAAAGAGGCCCGAATGGAGGTCTATCCTCTTCAGCCATGAGCCCACTTTTTATCTTGGATGCAATGATAACTGGAGTTTGGTCTGGAGACCCAGGACTATGGAGATGAGTGGCATAATTTATAGCCAAACTCTTCCAGTCTTTATTTCAGGTACACTACCAGCTTAGTGTTCCGTTGATATTGTCATGGAACATTTCTCCAAAGTTTTTCAAGAGGACCGTGCCAGGCCACATGTTGTTTATGTGCTGTGAGGAGTCCGTGCCGCCCTGTGCAGCCTTCTAATGGATTTCCTGGAAACTTCTCAGGGCCCCATGTTCTGGATCCCACGCTGACAATACTATATGTTGTATGCATGAGGAGTTTTCGTGCTGTTTGCCAGGTGTCCATGTTTTGGCTCTTTTATCAATCTCCTGATCACATTTAACAAATAGACTGTATCCCCCGCACTTTAGACTTTGGATCCCTTTGCTGAGATCACTTGTTATTTAGACCATGACCTGAATTCATTCTCTGTTACCTAACCTAGAAAAATCAGTTACGTAGCCAAACGATGGGACAGCTGGGCAGAAGACTATTATCTTAGTAATTTACATGCTCTTACATTTGGGCTCTCATGATAACTTAGGTAAAAGGGTCCAATGAAGAAGAAACCTGATCCAATGAAGCTCACCTTGCATGATCAGATCATTCTTCTCAATCTAAGGGTTGGTTGGTTTGGTCATAACTTTGGTTAAGGCTGAGACCCCACATGTATGGCGCTGTGCTTGTAAGCCAGGATAAGGCCATGGCATTTGTCCAAACACTGCAGTCATCTGATCTGGACCCCCAGTGATCTGATATTGAAGATCTATCGTAATGACAGGTCCTACAGAGCCCCTCTAACATCTTATAACTGTCTTGGCTTGTTCTTGCTACTACTGTAATACTTTATCAATCTGGACAGAAAGTCCATAATGTATCCACTATATGTGAGCATGCCGATACCTAGTCAATGTACATAGGGGTCTTCGGTCCATCTTTCACAACACCCCATCAGACAAGGAATTGGTTTTGAACACATTCAGATCATAAGGTAGGTTCCAGTCTAGGCAACCTGGCAGTTTATCTACTCAATATATATGTATGGGTTCCATATGACAAGAGCCCTGGCAATGCTCTATGCAGAGTATGTGTTGGGTTTTGGCATTATTGGGGTTCTCCCATTAGGACAACTATTTTCCAAATAGAGTATCCCCTACAGAGTACCTACCATCGTAGGTGAACCCCCTGTGTAAATGGCGCCACAGTATGCAAGGCCACTTTTCTATTCACTTCTATGGGGCTGATGGAGCTCTGTAATTGGCTATCTCCATCAGTTCCATAGAAGTGAATAGAGAAATGACTGTAGCACATGGAACTAGACCCTGTCCAGAGAAATTTGTTGGGCATTGCACAGCACGAGCCACATATTAGACATCAGTTACCTTTCTTAACCCCCACATCGTTTTCATGTTTCTTCTGCTGTTCTTCTAAAGCCTTCATCTTTTCGTCATAAGCGTCAGCTTGTGTTTTCCACTGAACTCTGTTATTCTGAAGTCCGTCATACATGGGGGTGATCTCTTTATGAAACCGTGAAAATTCCTACAAGCAGGAATAAAATGATTACACATATCAGTCATTACTTGACGTGTTCTGGTGCTTCTTTAAAGGAAATTTACATTTCCAAAATCGCGTCTAAACCATTTACCGTATTTTCCGGACTATAAGACGCACCGGTTTTAGAGGAGAAAAATAGGGAAAAAAAAATTTCAGGCAAAAAATGGTAAAATATTTAATGTATGGGAGTTGTATTTTTGAACAGCTGCAAGGCCACATTGACAGGTGACCCTGCAGCTGTATGGGGATGTATAGGGCGTTTTTTTTGTGGGGCCAGGTGTACTTTTTAGTTATACCATTTTGGGAAATGTTTATTGCTTAGCTCACCTATTATTTAATTCAGAGGCAAAACAGAGAGAAAAACCCGGCGGTTTAGCACTTTTGATTTTGACGTTCACTGTACATAAAACTATTAGTAGACCGGGCATTTTCAGATATGTATATAATGTATATGTTTCACAGTAATGTTATACTTTTATATGTATTCTAGGGAAAGGAGGTGAACTTTTATTTATTTTATTTTTTATTATATTTTTTTTAAGTGTTTTTTTTTTTGTTTTTTTTTTTTTACTATTTTATTATCCCCCGCCTAGGGGGCTTGAACCTGCAATCATTTGATTGCAAGTCCCATAGACGGCAATACAAGTGTATTGCCGTCTATGGGAGATTCTATACATTACTATCGCGGAGTGTCATAGACCAGCCGCGATAGTAATATATATCTATGACAGGCCTGGGAGCCTTCATTAGGCTCCCAGCTGTCATCGGAACAGGTCGGCTCCTGCGGCCTCGCCGTGCAGGAGCCGGCCTGCATCACTAAAGGTATGGGGCCGGTGGGGACCGGCCCCGGGGCTAACTAACTGCCGGGACCTGCGGAGGAGGAGCGGATTTACAGCATGCCACCGCTGGTTTTCTTCAGCGGCAGGAGCGTGGCAATCTGCAGGCCCCGGCAGCTAAGACACTCCCCGGCATCTGCTGTAATAGACCGGCAGATGCCGGGGACTGTCTTAGCTGCCGGGGCCTGCAGATTGTCACGCTCCTGCCGCTGCAGAAAACCAGCGGTGGCAGTAGCGCGGCCATGCTGCAAATCCGCTCCTCCCCCCACATTCAGACTATAAGACGCACCCTCATTTTCCTCCGAAATTTGGGGGGGGAAAAGTGCGTCTTATAGTCCGGAAAATACGGACTATTGTTTGTCACATAGTGAAAGTAATATACGTTTTATTTGTGTCAAAGTGCACAGAAAATTAACTTCTAGTCTTTCTGCAAATTAAATTTGGTGCACCCGGTGAGGTCTTTAGCTCTTATGGACATGTACAGTAATATACAGTATTAGGGCCTATTGAATGTATGGCCCGTGCTGGCAAAGATTACATTACAATTATATATGGACAAGTACTTGATCGGTAAACTTAGAGGTTGGATCCAACGCAGGAGCGTAACTACCATAGAGGCAGCGGAGGCGGCTGCCACAGGGCCATTAGGGGGCCCGGTGACAGCCGCTACCGCTGCGTTTTTTGTGTTTTTTCTTAAATCGGCCGTTACGGCCCCTATTCACTTGCCGATCCTGGCTGGGCCGGGATCAGCAAGTGACACTGCGGGCCCCACAAATGCTATCATTATACTTGGGGATTTTTGCAGACTCCCCAGTATAATGATCGGCGGATTGGGAGAGGTAAGGGAACATAACAAACACTGTTACTTACCTCTCCACGATCCTGCCAGGCCTCCTTCCTGACGTCCTTTCTGACGTCACATGAACCCGGCTTGCATTCCGGGTCATGTGACATCTGACGTCATTTCATAAGGACGCCAGCGGAGAAGACAGCGTAGGAGCCATAGACAGGTAAGAAACAGTAATTTTTTATGATTATTATACTCTGGGTGTCCACTATGGGGTATAATACTGTGTGCAGGGGACACTGTTGGGGATGATACTGTGTGCAGGGGCCACTATAGGGGATAATACTGTGTGCAGGGGCCAGTAAGGGACATAATACTGTGTGCAGGGGCTAGTAAGGGACATAATACTGTGTGCAGGGGCCACTATGGGGTATAATACTGTGTGCAGGGGCCACTATGGGGGATAATACTGTGTGCAGGGGCCACTATGGGGTATAATACTGTGTGCAGGGGCCACTATGGGGGATAATACTGTGTGCAGGGGCCACTATGGGACATAATACAGTGTGCAGGGTCCACTATGGGACATAATACTGTGTGCAGGGTCCACTATGGGACATAATACTGTGTGCAGGGTCCACTATGGGACATAATACTGTGTGCAGGGGCCACTATGGGACATAATACTGTGGGCAGGGGCCACTATGGGACATAATACTGTGGGCAGGGGCCACTATGGGACATAATACTGTGTGCAGGGTCCACTATGGGACATAATACTGTGTGCAGGGGCCACTATGGGACATAATACTGTGGGCAGGAGCCACTATGGGACATAATACTGTGGGCAGGGGCCACTATGGGACATAATACTGTGTGCAGGGTCCACTATGGGACATAATACTGTGTGCAGGGGCCACTATGGGGTATAATACTGTGTGCAGGGGCCACTATGGGGGATAATACTGTGTGCAGGGGCCACTATGGGGTATAATACTGTGTGCAGGGGCCACTATGGGGGATAATACTGTGTGCAGGGGCCACTATGGGACATAATACAGTGTGCAGGGTCCACTATGGGACATAATACTGTGTGCAGGGTCCACTATGGGACATAATACTGTGTGCAGGGTCCACTATGGGACATAATACTGTGTGCAGGGGCCACTATGGGACATAATACTGTGGGCAGGGGCCACTATGGGACATAATACTGTGTGCAGGGTCCACTATGGGACATAATACTGTGTGCAGGGGCCACTATGGGACATAATACTGTGGGCAGGAGCCACTATGGGACATAATACTGTGGGCAGGGGCCACTATGGGACATAATACTGTGTGCAGGGGCCACTATGGGACATAATACTGTGTGCAGGGCTTACTAAGAGACATAATAGAGTGCGGAGGAGGGGGTCGGTCGAGGTCTTCGATGTCGGTTGGGGGGGGGGGCATGTCAAAAGTTCGCCACGGGGCCCCGCCATTCCTAGTTACGCCACTGATCCAACGTACTCTAGTCCAACTCTGGAGGGCTGAAGCGCAGTCTATAGGTGGGTAGCGGGCATAGCTTGGGCAAGTTACCAGTATAAACATCCAGTTTATGATTATTTTCAGAGATTTCTGTGCTGCAACTATTCACAAGGATCACTTACCTTATACACAAATGTACATACAAAGTCAATGAAACCGACTTGAAGCTTTGGCAGCTCCTCACCCTTGTTCCTGTCCATCATTGGCTAAAGGAACAAGAAACATCGGCAAAATAAAAATCTCAATTATTCATTGCATTCTACTAAAAGGGCACACTAGGCGACTGAATATACAGTATCACATGGACATGAGGGGTGTTACTGTGTTACCACGAGACATCTCATAATAACATTATTTTATTACTGTATTTTTACATCCTGATAAGACCTGACTGATAGTTTACATCTATTTTTATTCTTATAATTCTATTTTTATGTATTTTATGTTCTCGATACATATGGGATGAGTTGGGTTATCAATAGGTAAGTTTTACTGTTGGATGTTTAGGAATGAAAGTAAATCCAGTAGTTAAAGCTAGAGTTAAAATTGTCTATTACTTATAATAACCCTATAATCTTACAATAGGCTGTTGTTGAAGAACTGTCCTCTCCAGGTCTCCTTGTTCCCAGAATTCATTAGCCACCATAAGGGCCACCTAAAGAGAAATAATTCCATTGTTATTTATGGCATAGAAGAACAACCCTGTTATACTAAAAGTTGCATTGGGTATTTTGAGATTTATAGGTCAACTTGACGTTATAACCATAGTAGTAGGAGAATACGACAACATCTGCAAGGAGTTTGTATGTTCTCCCAGTGTTTGCGTGGGTTTCCTCCGGGTACTCCGGTTTCCTCCCACATATCAAAGACATACTGATAGGGAATTTAGATTGTGAGCCCTATATGGGACAATGACTGTCAATGTTTGTAAAGCGCTGTGGAATATGATGGCGCTATATAAGTAAGCATAATAAATAAATACTGACAGCCAATGCTGTCCCATATAAAGTTGATGGAGATGGGAACACTTGGCCCTATCCAGTTTGGTATAGGCAATGTGCACTTATGTCCCCCAGGAGGACCATAGGACATTACTATAGTTTTCACTTTGTACACAGTCCCATAAATAGGGAAACCCAAAACCAAGCTCAGGGGAATCAGTAAGTGTATTACAAAATTTTACAGTCCATCTCAAGATCCTGGAAAACCCATTGAACTTTCTAGTTGAAACGTCCCTACTTTTTCCTGTATAATTTAGGGGGAACCAACTTTTTTCTCCAGAAATATTTCTCAATATTCCATTCCAGTCACTTTGCATAGAATAATACCAGATGTGCTTTATAAAACATGAAGAGGACAAGTTCTAATGAACTGAATATTTGCTGTTTAGAAATAGATTCTTTGGAACCTTGAGCATAAAAGAGGAAGTCAAAGTACTCGATACGGTAAAGGCTCGGAAATGGACGATTGTTGTTATATTAACCATACGACAAAGGACTAATGCTGCAATAAAAAAAAAAAAACAGCAATATCCAATATCACTGTCTCATGTTAGTAGACACCTACCTTACTTTGTACTTCCCAAGGCTTAGTAATGGCTGACAAGTCGCACCCTGTCATCATCATGGCCCTGTAATGAAAAAAAAAACACTAAATCTAAAGCATAAGAACTTACAATATCAATTACTGGTATATGAATATGTCAACGTATCTTAAATTAATTATCATATTAGGTGCTGAAACAAGCAACATCAATTGCTCAGGAATGGTGTGGGCTAGAGAAAAAAATCCCAACATCTTAAATTAATTGTCATATTAGGTGCTGAAACGAGCAACATCAATTGCTCAGGAATGGTGTGGGCTAGAGAAAAAATCCCAACAGTGTCAGAACCACTGAAGGATGCAAAACGTTGGAACTGGTGAAGGTTCCTCTTTATAATTTCAGTGTCGAGTTGTCTCTCAAGTCCTGAAGAAGGAGATCCCACTAATCCCATTGGGCTATTTACTTAATATTTCCCCAAAATCGAAGGACATCAGAAGTTTTGAACATATGACTACCCTCCAGAATGATATGCAATATGAGATGTATTTTGGGACACACATAATCTGTAATCCATCATCTTGCTTGACAGGAGCCTATATCCTGGTGTCATTCCTTTTCTGCACATATTTTCCCTCCGTGTCTTGGCTTGTCTTGTTTTGTTGCTGTCTAGATGACTGTCTTGTGTATATATCTTTGGTTAGGTGTAGCCTTCTTTTAACTACTTATGGTTTGTATATTTTTGAGACTTTTCTTCCACTGTAATATTGAAGATTCTTGTTTTTGTGCTCTTTGCTTGTTCACGTAGCTGGAAGTTGCAATACACCTATAGTGCTTTGTTTTCTTATTGACTATATATAGCTTTAAAGGGAACCTGTCACCTAAACCCAGCCTATCAACCCAAACCCACAGATAGATAGGCTAGGGTAACCAGAATGGTGTTAACTCATTGTACATCATTGCTCCGAATAGCTAATTTTCAAATTGACAAAAACAGCGATATCTTATGAATGGAGGCACCAATTCAGCCGTAATTTTTAACCGTATTGCAACCTATGGCTTACTTACTAGGGGAGCTACATAGTTAATCCTGGAGGATGATTTGGCACATTGGGGCACAGGTTGGCCTCCCTAAAGGTAAGCTATTGGCTCTTGCAGGTGAGCCAGTGAATATTTGGGATCCTTGTGGAGGAGAATGATGATAGTTTGAATTGCAAAGTTAAAAAAAAGTAATTTCTTACCAACTAAATGGCCTCTCTGAACTCTATCCCTGCACTCCAGGGTGGGAAATACATTGACATAGAGACTATTATGACACAGGGCCAAGCACTCACATGATTATCTCCTTTTTAGTTGGGTCGGCGATAATATATTTTATGATTTCTTCTTCTGACTTCATCTGCTCTGCCGCATCCACTATCTTCTGAAACATCGTCCTCTTCCTGTGTCAAACCAAAGTGATTAATTGTCAGTATATTAAGATAACACCTTAACAATAAAACTAACACACTCGCACGCTATGAGCACCATCGTAGAATGCAGGCATTAAGTTTTACAGCAATAAACGGCCATGTGTCAGTATCTAGTAGGAGATGGGTTTTGGTGTTATCCCCAAATTCTGCTTATGAAAGAGTGATGGCCATAGTGTAATATGTAATGTATATAAAGAATGAATTGCTATATGTTCCTAATACCAACTGACCTATACAAGGGTAAGTATTCTGTAGAGGGAGATGCTACTCTTGGTCCTATGTCGGGATGGGCACTTCATAGTGAATGTTGTTAAGAGGCCCCTCCAGCTGCATAGACACTAAAGGGGACTGGATCAGTATAGGGGGACCAGTACTGGGGGTCAGGATCTCCTCCTCTATCATACAAGTCATGGTGGAGACCAATAACTCTATGGCTACCCTTTCCTATAAAGTTGATAGGACAACTTTTGCTTTTCTGGCAGTATTCTGCATTGCATGTAACTCCTACAAACAGATTACATGAGCGGGGTGCCTCTGCATAGTACCCCCCCCCCCCCCCCAAGCAGTCAAGGGGGAATATGAAGTACCGCGCCTTACACCAATCCAGTCTATAATCAACTCCCATTGCACGGTATGACTTCTTATTAGGTCTAATGACTTGTACAAAGAGGTCAGGATTAGCAAAGAGATTATACAGGCCTGGGATTAACACAGATTTACAAAGCTATCTGGCTCACTCTCTACCTACTACTTTTTGCGTAGGGCCACCAGTAAACGTGATTCCATAATCAACGGCATAGATCCTCGTGTCCACTGCCACCCACCAGTCACCCATACAATTTCCCATATATCCAAGAAACTGTTTCATGTCCTCCCTAGGGAACCGCCAAATATAGTGCAATGGAATGAAAGAGGTCACTAGAAACGTATCATTCACCCTCCATTCCCACCACAGATTATACAATGTGTAGACGACTGTACACGGGTAGGGAAATTACATGACTAATATTTTACATAAGGATCATCCTACACCCCTTCCCTTATGTGCCCGACAATGATATGTAATGAAGTAGTGGTCAATGATGGCTCGGACCACTATATAGATAGGACCTAGATATTTTGAATGGTGGTCTAGTCTCCTGATGTTGGATACATAAGAGGTTAACATTTAGGTTTCTAGACCGGTTTTTAGGAATTTATGCACATTATACAGAAGCCACGTATGACTGTAAGCCTCCGTTTCTTGCGCCATATAGTTAAGGGTTAAGCCTGTTACTGGGTATTGTATATCAGTGGCGTAGCCTTACAAGTCTTGTGTGTTGTGTAAAAACCACTTGTTACTAAACACATTATCTAACCAACTTCACTTGTAACCCTGCCAGCGATCAGCCGGCCTGCGTGTGGTAGCTGGCATCACAGCGTGGCGGCACACGTCCATGGTAACGGGCACTCACTTGAAGTACAATGCCAGGTCGGTAGCGATGATCGCCACTTCAAACAAATGAATCACATTCTCGAATTGTCTCTTGTTCAGATTCTGGAAAATGTTTAAACTCTGAAACAAAAAAAGGTCATCAGAGGACAAAGAATGGACGGCACGATGCCAACCCATAAATCCAACTATAACTACGGCCTGTGCCCAAACAATGGAACGTCTCCGGTGTCTCAATAATACTGGTGCATCTTGGGCAGGTCCATCCACCAGAAGTGAAATCTACGCTGGCCAGGGACTTGCATCTATTGCGCCAGAGGACACAATTATGAGATCTAGTGTAACTAGTAACTGGGGTTGAGCCGATCTTGATTTTCAGGATCGATTTTAAAATCCGATTTCCGATCAGTTTTCATTCAAACCCGATCTCGATCCCAATTCCGATCCCAATTCAAGTCAATGGGATTTTTTTATTAATCGGAGATCGGATTTTAAAAGCAATCCTATTCACTATACAGCATGGAATCTAGCAATTGTTAGAATCCACGCTGTGTAGTGAATCACTAAAGTAGCCAGAAGATTTTTTTTAATCCTCTGGCTACTTAGTCCCCCCTGGTGTCCACTTACCTCCAGAGATGGCTGCTCCGGTGCCTTCCTTCTTCTTTGCCTCGCTGCCGCTCCACGCTGCTCTTCACCCTTCACTGCCCCCTCCCTGCCAGGTTAGGAGAGTGTGAACGGGTTAGGAGAGTGTGGGCGGGTACTGAGAGGGGAGACGTCACGTCTCCCCGCCCTGTACCCGCCCACACTCTCCTAAGCCATAAGCCCCGCCTACCTAGCGCTTTAAACACTAACCTGGGAGGCGGGGCAGCGAGGCAAGAAGAAGGAGGGCACCAGAGCAACCATCTCTAGAGGTAAGTAGCTGCTAGATATGTTTAGTTTAGCCTCCCATTCGAATGAATAGAGGCAGCCGGCGCACAGGGGGTTAAGGCTGTGTGCCGGCTGCTTCCATTCATTCCTATGGAACTGCAGCGGAGCCTTCACACTGAGTATACAGCGTATGTGAAGGCTAAGCAAAGCATTGTGGGAAAAGATCACCGATCTCGATCCCACATAAAAAGATCGTGTTTGGAATTCCGATCGCGATCGTGAAATTTTCTCGATCGCCGATCGGAATCCGATCTTTTCCGAACACGATCGCTCAACCCTACTAATAAGATGGGAATGAGGGGGTCATGTCATATCCTAATAGGATCAGACAAATTACAAAATACCGAAGTGGGAACATTTGGTAACTTTGTGAGGTCAAAATTATTGCAAGAAGTGCTAACTATACCTCGTCTTCCAGCAAGGTTTTACTAAATTCTAAGTGATGTCGCTCCAAAATAGAGGACCCGTGAAGTCTTGCAAGAGGCGCCGCAGATCTGGAAGAAGACAATAGGTCTGTATTACAAGTCCCAACATACCTGGAATTTAACTCTTTCAAAGTAAAAGTCATTAAAACTGCACTTACTTCAATTGGTACAAGTTATTGGTTCCTCTATGGTCGATATCATGGCAGAAAGCAGCAGCCACCATGGCAAAGGCCTCCAGATCAGAATAATATTTCTTGAGTTTACCTGTCTTTTAAAAATGAATGGACTTTATTAAAGAGCGGCCGTCATGAGAATAGTTTTATATATTTCTATAGAAAGATATGATATATACAGTATGTATAACACTATATTGTGGTCATGATCCCCCGGCGTTTAGGTTTCTTAACCAAAATGTTCCTCCCCTTCTAGTCTTTACAGAGTACTGCGTCATGTACGTACTATCAGAAATATAGTCCATGCACTAGTATACTATATATTAGTATAATATACTCTTTGTACTAGTATACTATATACCTGTACAAGTATAATATACTCCATGCACTAGTATACTGTATACTAGTATAATATACTCCATGCACTAGTATGCTATATACTAATATAATATACTCCATGTACTAGTATGCTATATACTAGTATAATATACTCCATGTACTAGTATGCTATATACTAGTATAATATACTCCATGTACTAGTATGCTATATACTAGTATAATATACCCCATGTACTAGTATGCTATATACTAGTATAATATACTCCATGCACTAATCTACTATATACTAGTATAATATACTCCATGCACTAGTATACTATATACTAGTATAATATACTCCATGCACTAGTATGCTATATACTAGTATAATATACTCCATGTACTAGTATGCTATATACTAGTATAATATACTCCATGTACTAGTATGCTATATACTAGTATAATATACCCCATGTACTAGTATGCTATATACTAGTATAATATACTCCATGCACTAATCTACTATATACTAGTATAATATACTCCATGCACTAGTATACTATATACTAGTATAATATACTCCATGCACTAGTATACTATATACTAGTATAATATACTCCATGCACTAGTATACTATATACTAGTATAATATACTCCATGCACTAGTATACTATATACTAGTATAATATGCTTCATGCACTAGTATACTATATACTAGAATAATATACTCCATGCACTAGTCTACTATATACTAGAATAATATACTCCATGCACTAATATACTACATACTAGAATAATATACTCCATGCACTAGTCTACTATATATTAGTATAATATACTCCATGTACTAGTATGCTATATACTAATATAATATACTCCATGTACTAGTATGCTATATACTAGTATAATATACCCCATGTACTAGTATGCTATATACTAATATAATATACTCCATGTACTAGTATGCTATATACTAGTATAATATACTCCATGCACTAGTATACTATATACTAGTATAATATGCTTCATGCACTAGTATACTATATACTAGTATAATATACTCCATGCACTAGTCTACTATATACTAGTATAATATACTCCTTGCACTAGTATACTATATACTAGAATAATATACTCCATGCACTAGTCTACTATATACTAGAATAATATACTCCATGCACTAGTCTACTATATACTAGAATAATATACTCCATGCACTAGTCTACTATATACTAGAATAATATACTCCATGCACTAATATACTACATACTAGAATAATATACTCCATGCACTAGTCTACTATATATTAGTATAATATACTCCATGTACTAGTATGCTATATACTAATATAATATACTCCATGTACTAGTATGCTATATACTAGTATAATATACCCCATGTACTAGTATGCTATATACTAGTATAATATACTCCATGTACTAGTATGCTATATACTAGTATAATATACTCCATGCACTAGTCTACTATATACTAGTATAATATACTCCATGCACTAGTATACTGTATACTAGTATAATATACTCCATGTACTAGTATATTATATACTAGTATAATATATCCCATGCACTAGTATGCTATATACTAGTATAATATACTCCATGCACTAGTATACTATATACTAGTATAATATACTCCATGCACTAGTATACTATATACTAGTATAATATACTCCATGCACTAGTATGCTATATACTAGTATAATATACTCCATGCACTAGTCTACTATATACTAGTATAATATACTCCATGCATTAGTCTACTATATACTAGTATAATATACTCCATGCACTAGTCTACTATATACTAGAATAATATACTCCATGCACTAGTCTACTATATACTAGAATAATATACTCCATGCACTAGTATACTGTATACTAGTATAATATACTCCATGCACGAGTATGCTATATACTAGTATAATATACTCCATGCACTAGTATACTGTATACTAGTATAATATACTCCATGCACTAGTCTACTATATACTAGAATAATATACTCCATGCACTAGTATACTAGATACTAGTATAATATACTCCATGCACTAGTCTACTATATACTAGAATAATATACTCCATGCACTAGTATACTGTATACTAGTATAATATACTCCATGCACGAGTATGCTATATACTAGTATAATATACTCCATGCACTAGTATACTGTATACTAGTATAATATACTCCATGCACTAGTCTACTATATACTAGAATAATATACTCCATGCACTAGTATACTAGATACTAGTATAATATACTCCATGCACTAGTCTACTATATACTAGTATAATATACTCCATGCACTAGTCTACTATATACTAGAATAATATATTCCATGCACTAGTATACTAGATACTAGTATAATATACTCCATGCACTAGTCTACTATATACTAGAATAATATACTCCATGTACTAGTATACTGTATACTAGTATAATATACTCCATGCACGAGTATGCTATATACTAGTATACTGTATACTAGTATAATATACTCCATGCACTAGTATACTATATACTAGTATAATATGCTTCATGCACTACTACGCAATAACAAATGTAAAAGCTATATAATAAATCTATAGGTTCCACTGTATACTCAGGACTTGATCGAGGTTTACAGAGGCCACAGGTGGGGGGGGGGGTCCTTTGTCCTTTATTTTTGTAAGGATGGAAAGGGAAGGTAATATTGCTATAATATCTCCCTATATAATGATGCAAGTGACTAATACGAGAACTGTTAGGACCAATGCACACAACCATGTCAGATGACACTTGGTGTGACATCTACCTGTCATACGATTGTATTCCGTCATGCATTCACATCTATGGGGCTTCTGGATCCATTCCGTTCCGATACACAATGGACCTGAAAGCCCCATACACGTGAATGCATCAGGGAATGCACTAGATGATAAACTCGGCCCCAATTCAGATGCATACTCGGTCATGTGCATGGGCCCTTATTGCCCATAAGATAATATATTCCTTAGGCCAATCTTATAGACTCTATCAGACCTGACTAAAGTTCTAAGACAAACTAATAGAGTTGACAGATCATTTATTAGAATCTCTGTCATTATATTCATAGTTACCAACAAAATTCAGGGAGATTTTAGCTTTTAACTCCTGTTGCGGCCAAAGTCACTGTGTAGCCCTAGCCTTCCTCATACATTTCCAGGAGAAGTTACAGAGGAACAAGACACCTGAAACATTACATACCATTAGCAGGGTAAACATTGTTTGTCCCACGTTAAATCCATGCCGCCAATTGTGATAGGTTATGTCCCGGTAGCCTTTTCTTACTGTATACATCCATTTTGTCAAGACCTAGTAAGAAAGATATATATGACTAGTGTTTAAGTTTAGGTAGCTGTACCCATTATTGTCAAAAAGACTTACAATCCCAGAACCCTAGATCGCTACGGTACATTGAGTCCTGTCTCCTGACTAGGTCTGAGATTTGAAATCCATCCGAACCAAGTACTTCAGCTGAATTTCTTGGGCCAGACTTCTGCTGTGGTTCTTGGCCAAGATTAAATTTGTACCTGGTCTTAAATATAATATACTCTGGGATCGTGGGCTTCTATCTATTGTACTCTGGGATCGTGGGCCTCCACCTATTGTACTCTGGGATCATGGGCCTCCACCTATTATACTCTGGGATCGTGGGCCTCCACCTATTATACTCTGGGATCGTGGGCCTCCACCTATTGTACTCTGGGATCATGGGCCTCCACCTATTATACTCTGGGATCGTGGGCCTCAACCCATTGTACTCTGGGATCATGGGCCTCCATCTATTATACTCTGGGATCGTGGGCCTCAACCCATTGTACTCTGGGATCGTGGGCCTCCACCTATTATACTCTGGGATCGTGGGCCTCCATCTATTATACTCTGGGATCGTGGGCTTCCACCTATTGTACTCTGGGATCGTGGGCCTCCACCTATTGAACTCTGAGATCGTGGGCCTCCACCTATTGTACTCTGGGATCATGGGCCTCCATCTATTATACTCTGGGATCGTGGGCTTCCACCTATTGAACTCTGAGATCGTGGGCCTCCACCTATTGAACTCTGAGATCGTGGGCCTCCACCTATTGTACTCTGGGATCGTGGGCCTCTACCTATTGTACTCTGGGATCATGGGCCTCCATCTATTATACTCTGGGATTGTGGGCCTCAACCCATTGTACTCTGGGATCATGGGCCTCCACCTATTATACTCTAGGATCGTGGGCCTCCACCTATTGTACTCTGGGATCGTGGGCCTCTACCTATTGTACTCTGGGATCATGGGCCTCCATCTATTATACTCTGTGATCGTGGGCCTCCACCCATTGTACTCTGGGATCGTGGGCCTCCACTCATTGTACTCTGGGATCGTGGGCCTCCACCTATTGTACTCTGGGATCATGGGCCTCCATCTATTATACTCTGGGATTGTGGGCCTCAACCCATTGTACTCTGGGATCATGGGCCTCCACCTATTATACTCTGGGATCGTGGGCCTCCATCTATTATACTCTGGGATTGTGGGCTTCCACCTATTGTACTCTGGGATCATGGGCCTCCACCTATTGTACTCTGGGATCGTGGGCCTCTACCTATTGTACTCTGGGATCATGGGCCTCCATCTATTATACTCTGGGATTGTGGGCCTCAACCCATTGTACTCTAGGATCATGGGCCTCCACCTATTATACTCTGGGATCGTGGGCCTCCACCTATTGTACTCTGGGATCGTGGGCCTCTACCTATTGTACTCTGGGATCATGGGCCTCCATCTATTATACTCTGTGATCGTGGGCCTCCACCCATTGTACTCTGGGATCGTGGGCCTCCACTCATTGTACTCTGGGATCGTGGGCCTCCACCTATTGTACTCTGGGATCATGGGCCTCCATCTATTATACTCTGGGATTGTGGGCCTCAACCCATTGTACTCTGGGATTATGGGCCTCCACCTATTATACTCTGGGATCGTGGGCCTCCACCCATTGTACTCTGGAATCGTGGGCCTCCACCTATTATACTCTGGAATCGTGGGCCTCCACCTATTATACTCTGTGATCGTGGGCCTCCATCTATTATACTCTGTGATCGTGGGCCTCCATCTATTATACTCTGGGATCGTGGGCTTCCACCTATTGTACTCTGGGATCATGGGCCTCCACCTATTGTACTCTGGGATCATGGGCATCCACCTATTATACTCTGTGATCGTGGGCCTCCATCTATTATACTCTGGGTTCGTGGGCCTCTACCTATTGTACTCTGGGATTGTGGGCCTCAACCCATTGTACTCTGGGATCATGGGCCTCCACCTATTATACTCTGGGATCGTGGGCCTCCACTCATTGTACTCTGGGATCGTGGGCCTCCATCTATTATACTCTGGGATCATGGGCCTCCACCTATTGTACTCTGGGATCATGGGCCTCCACCTATTATACTCTGGGATCGTGGGCCTCCACTCATTGTACTCTGGGATCGTGGGCCTCCATCTATTATACTCTGGGATCATGGGCCTCCACCTATTATACTCTGGGATCATGGGCCTCCACCTATTATACTCTGGGATCGTGGGCCTCCACTCATTGTACTCTGGGATCGTGGGCCTCCATCTATTATACTCTGGGATCATGGGCCTCCACCTATTGTACTCTGGGATCATGGGCCTCCACCTATTATACTCTGGGATCGTGGGCCTCCATCTATTATACTCTGGGATCGTGGGCCTCCATCTATTATACTCTGGGATCGTGGGCCTCCATCTATTATACTCTGGGATCATGGGCCTCCACCTATTATACTCTGGGATCATGGGCCTCCATCTATTATACTTTGGGATCGTGGGCTTCCACCTATTGAACTCTGAGATCGTGGGCCTCCACCTATTGTACTCTGGGATCGTGAGCCTCCATCTATTATACTCTGGGATCGTGGGCTTCCACCTATTGTACTCTGGGATCATGGGCCTCCATCTATTATACTCTGGGATCGTGAGCCTCCACCTATTGTACTCTGGGATCGTGGGCCTCCACCTATTGTACTCTGGGATCGTGGGCCTCCATCTATTATACTCTGGGATCGTGGGCTTCCACCTATTGTACTCTGGGATCGTGGGCCTCCATCTATTATACTCTGGGATCGTGAGCCTCCACCTATTGTACTCTGGGATCGTGGGCCTCCATCTATTATACTCTGGGATCGTGGGCCTCCACCTATTGTACTCTGGGATCGTGGGCCTCCACTCATTGTACTCTGGGATCGTGGGCCTCCATCTATTATACTCTGGGATCGTGGGCCTCAACCCATTGTACTCTGGGATCGTGGGCCTCCACCTATTATACTCTGGGATCGTGGGCCTCCACCCATTGTACTCTGGGATCGTGGGCCTCCACCTATTATACTCTGGGATCGTGGGCCTCCACCTATTATACTCTGGGATCGTGGGCCTCCATCTATTATACTCTGGGATCGTGGGCCTCCATCTATTATACTCTGGGATCGTGGGCTTCCACCTATTGTACTCTGGGATCATGGGCCTCCACCTATTGTACTCTGGGATCGTGGGCCTCCATCTATTGTACTCTGGGATCATGGGCCTCCATCTATTATACTCTGGGATCGTGGGCTTCCACCTATTGTACTCTGGGATCGTGGGCCTCCACTCATTATACTCTGGGATCGTGGGCCTCCATCTATTATACTCTGGGATCGTGGGCTTCCACCTATTGTACTCTGGGATCATGGGCCTCCACCTATTATACTCTGGGATTGTGGGCCTCCACCCATTGTACTCTGGGATCGTGGGCCTCCACCTATTATACTCTGGGATCGTGGGCCTCCACCTATTATACTCTGGGATCGTGGGCCTCCATCTATTATACTCTGTGATCGTGGGCCTCCATCTATTATACTCTGGGATCGTGGGCCTCCACTCATTGTACTCTGGGATCGTGGGCCTCCATCTATTATACTCTGGGATCGTGGGCCTCCACTCATTGTACTCTGGGATCGTGGGCCTCCATCTATTATACTCTGGGATCGTGGGCTTCCACCTATTGTACTCTGGGATCGTGGGCCTCCACCTATTATACTCTGGGATCGTGGGCCTCCATCTATTATACTCTGTGATCGTGGGCCTCCATCTATTATACTCTGGGATTGTGGGCCTCCACTCATTGTACTCTGGGATCGTGGGCCTCCATCTATTATACTCTGGGATCGTGGGCCTCCACTCATTGTACTCTGGGATCGTGGGCCTCCATCTATTATACTCTGGGATCGTGGGCCTCCATCTATTATACTCTGGGATCGTGGGCCTCCATCTATTATACTCTGGGATCGTGAGCCTCCACCAATTGTATGGTATAATGTAGCAGCCATTTTAGATCACCTTTTTAGATCAGTTTCGAGAAAAAACAAACTCTTGTCTACAAGTCTTATACAAACCTATGCGTCTCCATGGTAACAGACTACACGATTGTGTTATCTGGCCCAACAAACTTATGTTTTCAAGAGTTAGGGGATGTATAATGCAGAATTAGATCAGAAAGGGTTTGTTTTGTAACCATAGACATCTAATCGTGCCTAGGAGCTATACACGAAGCCTGATAAGGTGTTTTTCAGTCTATTATCAAAGTTGCTCCATAAATATCGGTTGGGAAGGCGGAAATTTTTTGTGTGTTTTTCAGGTTGCCTTTTCTCCAGGCTATTTCAGAATTGATTCTAACTCTCATTTTTGGCTCGGTGTATAAACATTAGGCAGAGGATAAAGTCACATCCCAGGGCTTGCAGAAATCTGATTATTTGGATCATGTAGCTGCCGATCCCTGTCCTGGAGCCATCATTTGTGAATAGCTTTGGCTGGTTGTTAAATAGCATTTGACAAACCTTCTTTTTCATTCAATGTAAATTAAAACAAGAAGCAGAACATATAGTAAGTTAAAGGGGTATTCCCAGACTGTAATACTGATAGCCCAGCCTTATCATAGACCTTAAAGGGGACTTTTCACCTGTCTCCACCAACTCCAGCTCTTTGTGGTCTTTAAAAGGAGCTTCTGCACTGAATCCAACACAGCTGGAGTTTGTTCTCTAGACCCCACCATTCCTGAGCAATCAGTGTTGATACTTTGAGCACATCATATGCTAACTAGTCAAGTGGGCGGTCCCAGGTTGTCTGCTTCAGATCAGCACCGCCTACCTGACAGTACTAATCTTAATTAGCATATTAGGTGTTGAAAATAATAGCATTAATTACTGGGGAACAGTGGGGGTAGAGAAAAAATTCCAAATCATTGGAGCGGGGCCTATTGAGGGATACAAAGAGTAGGAGTTGGTCAAGGTGGTGAAAGGTTCTCTTTAATATCTGACAGTGGGGATTTTACTCCCATTGTGATTGCGTCTCAGGCCCGGTTCACATCTGCATTTGGTATTCCGTTCGGGGAGTCCCAGAGCTGAATACTGAATGCATTAAAGGGGCTCTATCAGCAAAATCATGCTGCTAGAGCCCCACATATGCGTGAATAGCCTTTAAAAAGGCTATTCAGGCACCGTAAATGTTATATTAAACTAGCCTTTTTAAAGGCTATTCACGCATATGTGGGGCTCTAGCAGCATGATTTTGTTGATAGAGCCCCTTTAATAAGGGGTTAGCTAATAAACCACATGGACCCCATAGACTATAATGGGGTCTGTGTGGTTTCCACAAGAAACATATGGAGATAAAAGTGCTACTTGCAATTTGTGTAACCCCCCATTGTTGACCTGCCAGACTATAGCAAGTTTACCAGGAAGGTTGAAAATTGCAATCTTGGGTACAGAAACTATTACAATAATCATCTGTGAGTGAAATCTTCCCATAGACAGTCTATAAAGGAAAAGAACTGGATTTGCAAAATATTCACTTTAGCAGGGACTGGGTCACATGACCATCAGCCCTATGAGGGAGAGGAAGGGGAGACTGTCATGGTGGAGCTGTGAGGAGGAGTGGGGGATAAAGAAGGGGAATCCTCTGTGTGATCTGGGAGCAGATTCTGACAGACTGTTTTATCATCTCTGAGGGGAAGGAGAAAAGACTCCTCCATTTTAGCAGCAGAGAGAAAGAGAGTTAGTCAGACTCCTACAGTGTCACCTGAGGTACAGTGAGAGCAGTCGCCATTTTACCTCAGGTAACCCCAGAGATAGAGTCTCCTCCATTTTGTTTTTTGAGCTATTTGCTATTAACCCCCAGAGATCTCCCATCAGGGGTGAAAAGACCAGAGCTAATATAACAGTGAGCTGAGGACTAAGAGAAATGACTGCTGGACACCGCCATTATCCTATGTGTGAGGAGAAAGCCCAGAGCTAAGCTTCACTATCACAGTTTGTCATATCACAACATATACCATTAAAAAACTCATTTTAAAGCAAGTCCTCTTAGGAGCAGGCCTTCAGTCATAACAATGTCCTCCTTAAAGGGATTCTATCCTTAAAAAACTAAAACCACGTAGGAATAGCCTTTATAAAGGCCATTCATCTCTTCCCTTTATCTTGAAGATCCGCACCACCATTTTTGAATTTTGTCTTCCTTATGCACATGGGGCGTTCCTTCAGCACATTTTGTCATCTATCCAGCGCCGCGTTTCTTCTGCTCTGTCGGCCATTATCCTCCTCTTCTTACAGGAGACCACCACGAAATGGCCGCCGGAACAGTGGACTGCCCATGTTCCGTCACCATTTTGCAGGAGTCTCCTACACAAGACTACCACAAAATAGCCGACGGACATGCGCAGTCAGCTGTTCCGCTGGCCATTTTGCGGTGGTCTCCAGTAAGAAGAGGACGGACAGAGCAAAAGAAAGGGGGTGTAAGATGGATGACAAGCTGTGCTGAGGGAACGACCCCCCCCCCCCCCCTGTGTTTTCTAACCACAAATAGCATAAAGAGGACAAAAGACAAAATTCAAAAACGGCGGAGCAACCCTTCGAGATAAAGGGAAGAGATTATGAATAGCTTTTATGAAGGCTATTCCTACATGGTTTTAGTTTAACAGAAGTTTTTTTTCAATGATAGAATCCTTTCAAGGAGGACATTGCAACTGGTTAATTCTATTATGACTGAAGACCTGCTCCTAAGGGCCCATTCACACGGAGTAAAATGGCGCGGATTCTGGCGCGACTCCACTCGAATCCTACGTGGGATTGCCGCCAGAATCCACACAGTAAAAAACCCTCCCCATAGAACTCTATGGGGAGACTTTTTTTTTTACCATGCAGATTCTGGCGGCAATCCCGCGTGGGTTCCACGCGGAGTCGTGCCAGAATCTGTGCCATTTTACTCTGTGTGAATGGATCCTAAGAGGACTTTTTATTTTCCCTCTCTCCTGAACTCACTTAGGGAAGGTTCATACCTGCGCCCAGTCTCCGCTTTGCGGGTTTCATTGGTGGACAATCTGAAGGACTTCATACATATTAGATAATGGGATTATTGATTTAAATTGATCCTATTCATAACGCAGTTGGTGTTGCATTAAATTTTATGTGCACTGTGGTCTACTAAGTGGAATTATTTATAAGAAAGCATGGACAATGTCTTCTCCAAGATCACGGATTCTCCTAATATATCTACAATTTTCTTAAGAATTTCCAGGATGATTTTATGTGTTTTACGTTAGGTTTCCAAAGAAAACCCTCAAATTCTAATGTAATAAATAATAAATCAGGACAATAAGTAAGCAGTATCCAGTCCGTTACCTCTGCAGGCACCTTAAACTTGTCCACGGCGTTTAGTTCTACAAAGAGCCGTATGCCACTCTTGATAAGCTCGTGTTCGGACACCGGCAGGTCACTAAAGTGGAATTCGTAGAGTTCCAGCGCCGCTGGGTCTGGCAGCTCCTCTTTCTGTTCAAAAGAAGATAAACACTTGTCAGCAGATGGATCTTATTAGTCGGGTCTAAGACTTATCATAACCTATGGATTTGTTTTCCAAAGGAGTGTCGCTGCTTTTATAGGCTATTTGATGCAACAGCACAAAAACATCCACAATGTGTTAGAGTGATGTGCTGAGAAGAATACTGTACGTCTGTGCCAAAATCGTGTTACACAGTAGATGTTGATAAGATTTAATGTACTGCATATCTAGTTTACATTTCTATTCTTATCCACCAGGTTTCATTTCCTTAAAGCGTCAGCGCAAGGAAAATGAAGAATTGTACAGTTTCCAATGGCATCAATAGGTTGTTCGTGCAATGCAGGACCTCCAGAGAGAGATGTTCCTGATAGGGGTGAGCGATTGGGATCGGGAAAGATCGGATTCCGATCGGCGATCGAGCAAATGTCACGATCGGGATCGGCTGGAAAACTATCAAAAATCGGATTTTGAAATCTCAAGATCGGCTCAATCCTACTGTATATATAATATACAATTAGGGTTGAGCGATCGGGATCGAGAAAGATCGGATCGGCAATCGAGCAAATTTCACAATCGGGAACAGCTGGAAAATGATTTTAAAATCGATCCTGAAATCTCAAGATCGTCTCAGTTCCTGGTAGTTTCTGGAGAAACTACTCTGTCTAATAACTCTAATTCTAAATTTATAATGGGGTATTTATCAACCAGACATACCCTTGAAAGGGGTTGTTACATTAAAGACTTACAATATCTTCTATTCACAGAATAGGGGATAAATTTGAGATCATGGGGGTCCTATCGCTAGGTCCACCAGTGATCAGGAGAATGCACCGACACTTCATTCACATGGAAAATGAACTTCCTATGGCACCATATAGTAGCCACAAGGAGGCATGACCCCAAAAGAAGCTCTTGCAAGCTCTTTAGTATAGTTCCAGCTTAAAAGGGAACAATCATGACCGCCACCAACTCCAACTATTTGCATATTTCAGTAGTTGCCTCTCCACTGATTCCATTGCAGTTGGAATTTTTTCTCTAGCCCCCACCATTCCTAAATCAGTGCTGTTATTTTTAGCACCCAGGTAGAGATGAGCGAGTACTGTTCGAAACGGCAGTTTCGAATAGCACGCACCCATAGGAATGCATGGAGCCGGCCGGCACACAGACGGGCCGGCGTCCTGCCGCTTAACCCCCTGCGTGCCGTCTGCGTCCATTCATTCCTATGGGTGCGTGCTATTCGAAACTGCCGTTTTGAACAGTACTCGCTCATCTCTACACCCAGTATGTTACATATTTTCCCTGATGGGGTGAGGATGGAAAACGAGATAATATCTGACCCATCTGCTGTCATGTTCTTGCAAGCATCTTACCAATATCTTCACAAGCTCTTTCGGCTCACAGTCGTCCACGTTCTTATTTAACTTTTCTTTTGTTTTCTAAAAAGCAGACATTATTTCGGTTAGACGTCACACTTCAATCTTCCTCCAAACTAAAGAACAACCTGAAGACATTTACCAGAATAGACTGGAGTTCATTGGGCGTGCACTTCATCTGGTACATCAGCATCTCCTGGGCAATGTCTTTTCTGTTTTCTAGTTTATTCATTTTGTCATATGTGTCAGTGTTTAATACCGACCATCCTAAAAACTGGGTCAGGGTCTGGAATAGAAAAGATTTTATGTCACAAAGTAATATCTTATGTGTGTCTATGTTCAGCCCACCCAGTGCTTGTGTGGTGTGTCGCGTCCAGTCAAGGCGCTTGATAGTATGTCACAATATTGTATTGAATTGGTTTCATTAGAAATTGGAGTCCTTAAAAAGGACCTTTCATGGTTTGGGCCCAGGCAGTTCTATATACTGCTGGAAAGCCAACAGTGCGCTGAATTCGGCGCACTGTCGGCTTTCCCGATCTGTGCCCGGGTGAAGAGCTAGTGGTACCGGTACCGTAGCGCTTTACAGTCAGAAGGGCGTTTCTGACTATAGAACTGCCCCAAACTATGAAAGGTCCTCTTTTTCATCACCTGGGGCACAGGCGATTTTATATACCGCTAGAAAGTCGACAGTGCGCTGAATTCAGCACACTGTTTTGTTTCATGAGCTGTGCCCCACGTGAAGAGCTATCACGGTACCATAGCTCATCACCGTCAGAAGGGCGTTCCTGGCAATCAGTCAGGAACGCCCTTCACCACAGCAGCGCCTATAGTGCTGTACTGTGAGAGCGGGGAGGAACGCCCCCTCCCCTCCTGATAATACTCGTCTATGGACAAGTACTGTGAGGGGAGGGGGTGTTCCTCACTGCTTGGAGATTGGACAACACGTAGCTACTAGGGTTGAGCGATCGGGATCGGAAAAGATTGGATTCCGATCGGCGATCGAGTAAATTTCACGATCGAGATCGGAATTCCGACCCGATCTTTTCCAGTGGGATCGAGATTGGAGGTTATCTCAAGATCGGCTCAACCCCAAAAGTGACTTTTCCCATAGAAAAGCATTGACTAGGGTTGAGGATCGGGATTGGAAAAGATCGGATTCCGATCGTCGATCGAGCAAATTTCACGATCGGAATCGAGATCGGCCTGAAAATGATTGAAAATCAGATTTTAAAATCGATCTTGAAATCTCAAGATCGGCTCAACCCTAGTAGCTACTACTACTAATCTTCAGTTATCATGACCTAAATTAGAAGGGGTCTTGTGTCATTGTAGTGACCATAGTAGGTTTTCTTCCTCTGTATAACATGTGTTTTTAACTTTTTGAATAAAACGGATTTTTAATGGTTACTAGAGATGAGCAAACCGTAATCAACCCAAATTTTCAAAAAGTTTCAGGTTTGATCTGAACCAGTGGCTCTTCGTTTCATAACTGCATTGCAGTAAATGCTATATTAACTCTTTACTACATTTCAATACAGTCATAAAACTGAGATTCATGGTAAGGTTCCAGCCATGACCACCATCACAAATATCTGAGCCAATATAAGCACGTCATCTATATCAGTATCTATCTATCTATCTATCTATCTATCTATCTATCTATCTATCTGTCTGTCTGTCTGTCTGTCTGTCTGTCTGTCTGTCTGTCTGTCTATCTATATCAGTATCTATCTATCTATATATCATCTATCTCCTATCTATCTATCTATCTATCTATCTATCTATCTTTCTAATTAAGTAATGTATAAAATAATAATAATAATGTATCTAGATATGGATGTACGGTAGCGGAGTTATCTCCTTACTTCTGTGATTTGCTCATCATACTCATCAAATGGTCTCCCGTCCTTCCTGTTGTAGAAGGTAGCCACGCCCACAATCTCCTCCTTTTTGTTCACGATGGGAAGGGACAAGACATTTTTAATAGCCCATCCTGTCTCATCCACCGGCCCTTTCTAAAAAGACAAAACAAACTGATATTTTATTGTTTTGACAGCAACATACTCTATAGATAAAGGACCAACAGCAGGGAATATACTGATGTATGTATGTGGGATGTATGTGCAGTCTCTATATGATCACTCATGGCTCTGAACCTTTATCTCAGTAATGTGAAAATAGACTTATAAGCAAAATAAAGGAAATACATTTCTTACCTGAAATTTAAAGTATTCATCTGCGGGGGCATTCATCATGTTGCAAATCTGGTATGTGAGAAAATAACATAAAGTAAGTGATCACTAGGATAACCTTTATGGAGTTCACCATCTAAATATATATGTTTTTGGAAAATGTGATTTTAAGTATACGCTATCATAAAACAGTCTCTTCTTACCTACTTAGAGGGGGTTTGCCAAGACTTTAAAATTGACATCAAATTACGAGAAGTCTAACCCCTTTCAAAGCTGCGATATATAAGAACTGGTACAGCCCTGTACACTGTGTAGTAGCCAAGAAACATACTGCAAGCTCAGTCCTATTCAAGTGGGACTACCGTTGCAGTACCTTTACTGGTCACTACACAGTGTATGGCGCTATGCTCATTCCAAATACATTGCAGCTTCTTTGAACAACTGATGAGCAGGGGTGCCAGGAGTCATAGCCTTGTTAATATGATACTTATCGCCTATCTTTAAGGATAGGCCATTAATTTTTAATCCATGCAATATCCCTTTAATACGAATGTCAAAAAACTTAATTCTACCGCTCTGGTTCCTAATGCCCTCCTACAATTAAACATTAATACAAAAAGAGGGGAATTGATAAACTTTTTTTTAGCCCTAACCTAAGCACTAGCCCTAACCCTTACCCAGCTCCTTACAAATCCACAAGCAGTATGCCATCAGATTTCAGGTATGAATAAGGAAGAGACTGCTTATGTAATAATGTTATATAGATGCAGACCCTACAAATTATATCCCTGAATAATGTATAATGGGAAATGCAACTTACAAATCCATTTTCAGCAACATAGGTGGGCAGTCCGCTCACAAGAGACCAATGATCCTCAGGGGGTGTGCTATAGTAGATAAAACATAACAAGAGTAAATGTAGCGTAATGAACACTAACACTCATTATGGTGCAAGGGCTTAATGTCTTACGGGATGACTTTGATTTCTTCTTTCCCATGTAAAAGATAATCAATAATCTTGTAAAAAATAACTTCCTGAGCAAGAAAGAGAAAGAGCACTTGAGTTTTGCTCATGAAAACTTATGAAAACAATAAAAGCAATAAAATAAGATTATTTCAGCATTTGACAATTATAATCTAGGACAGTGGTCTGTAATCTTTGATTCTCCACATACTGTAGGCCCCTTAAAAGGGTTATCCAGGGAGTTCATATTACCTTAAGTCATCCGGTGAACTCTTGATGATGGACCTGGGGTCATGTTATCGGAACCAGTCCATGACCACTGGGTCACTCTGCCCCCTCCTTCCTCCCTGATTTCACAGTTAATTACATGTGTCATGGGGATGACTATAGTAAAGGGAGACTGAATAGCACAGGTACCTGTGATATCAAGAGAGGGGGTGAAGCAACCAGGGTTTGGAGGATAGTTCAGATCCCATGACCCAATGGTCCGAACCAGACTGGAACACCCAGGTCCATCATTAAGAATCTGCCGGATAAATTACGGTAAGTACACGCCTCCTGCAGTAACCGCTGGAAAATGCCTGTCTGGTGGCAGAAACAAGTCAGCTGTTTGCCAAGAGATGACTATCGGTCCTGGTCATGTGATGATCACACAAGTGCAGAACTGACTATAGTTACAGTATATGTATCAGAGCTGTGTCTTGTAATGGGCCTTTCAGTTGTAGGATCATTATGTGACCAGGATAAACTTTCCATCTTGAAAGGTAAAGAATGAACATTCCTACTAAATGAAATCAAGCAGAGATCTTCAGATCTATATTACAAAATTGCAAAAATAGATTAAAAATAAAATATCCCTAGACATGCATGTGCTCTATTTGTAGCATAGAACAAAGGCCTTACAAACCCTTCCATCAGGGGTCTTTGGTCCTTTATAAGGTGGTACTTCTCCTAGTAAGATTGGCCATTGTTCGTAGAACTCCTAAATGGAAGACAAAGAAAAGGAAAAGAAAATTTATGTAGTCTGATAGCCACATTTATTAAAACATTAAGGTAGAGGGTCTGGTCTGGGGGCGGATTAATGTATATGTCTGTATGTCTGAGGTCTAGATAACTTTTGGGTCTGGCCTGGATTAACTAAGAGATTTGGTGTTAGGATTAACTTAGAAATTTGGCCTGGGGCGTAGAATGGACTGCAGAACATAGGGCTAAAAATGGTTGGGAAGCGAATTCTGGAGTTGTAGGGAGAAGGTGTTATAATGTTCTGGGCTAGAGGGATGTGAAAGGAAAGAGAACAACCAAAAGTAGAGAAGGTGTCACCCGTCACTCCCTGGATTTATTGTTATGTTGCCTACCATTAACTACATCTGATCAGTTCTGTATTCTCCTGCAGCATGATGATGTTGTATAGAACTGGTATCCAACCGCTACATAGTCACTCTATGGTGGTATGAGTCTTTGTATGGTGGTTACCTATCCCTGAGGGGGTCTAACTATTCCTGTTATTGAGTTGATGATCATATTCATAGTAAACCTGTAGAAGTCACCTTTTCTTTTGTCATATCCAGCAATGCTACAGAGTAGCGGTCACAGTTCAGATATATCCTGACGGTGTAGAGCGCTTTGTGAAACTGACGCTCAATGTCAGTAAGTTCCTCAAACACTTTGTTGGCGCACCAAAGCAGGATCTGTGAAGAGGAAACATAATCAGTAGTCGCTGTTACACGCAAGACAAAAACCACCGTCCTGATCAAAATCAGCTTCATGTGTTTTTCTAGGTTTTACCTACACTTAGTCATGATATATTTTGTAGAGATACCCCTGTATTTTATGGTTATACTTCCAATAAACAGAGGCAGGACTACAATATTGGCCTCCACACGGTACACAAACCTTTTTTTTTTGCCACCACAGGGTATACAACACTCTTTTTCTGGCACTCACACGATATACGGCTTATTTGGCACCCCACATTATATATAATCCCCTTTTTTTGCTCTCCCCAGTATATGGTCCCACGCAAAAACGGGGAGAACATACATTCTCCTTGAGGATCTTGTGCTTGGCTAACTACTTACCTGACTTTTCCTGGATTCAACATTATGAAGGTAGTTGACATGGTAGTTTTTAAGGACAATTGATATAAAATCCAAATATTTGGTGAAGACCTGCAACAGTGGTAAAAATATACACCATATATAATACATGAGTATATTACATGGCTGTATAATACTTTTATAATAAAGCATAAATGATTTTGATATCTTACCGCTTCATCTTCCTTAGTAAAGGCTGTGTCGTTCTGTTTGTTAAGAGCCATTATGACCGCTAGAACCTCCTTTCCGTGCATAATGGGTGTTGCCAGTAGATTGTTGGTGGTAAAGCCGGTCTGCTTGTCCACAAAGTCAGAAAAGTGGGTGTTCTGCGGAGAGACACACTCATGTTTCAGTATAATAATAGTAACTGTGTTCAGGCATGGCGGTGAGATCAGTCCAGGAGGTATTGATTTGTAAAGGTCCTACAAAAGTGTTAGGCACATTTTTGTATCGGCCTCACGGTTAGGTTGAATGTGTTGTACAAATGATACTGTTGAAACTTGACCCCAATATAATATTACATTTTCACTTTTGGTAGTATTCATGGAGAATCACAACTCCAGGATCACGACATCCACATTTTTGATGGGAGGAAATTGGTACGTTATAATAATTCCTAAATAACTGTATGCTGTACTGTCTATAGAAGGTCACTATTCTGTCCAAACAGAAGTACAATAAGTGCAGTGCCAATATAATATGGTCATAACATACTGAGATAATACTGCCAAACTGTGAGCATATAACTGGTAGAAAAAGAGACTGACTGGCTAAAATAACCCCAAATAGTTAGCTTTAAGAACGTCATAGGTCATGTCACTTCTTTTTTTCAGTAGCGGAAGGGAATCCGCTAGTGGAAAAACGAACGCTAGCAGTGCCCATAGGACTCTATTGAATGGAGGCAGATTTGGAGGCGATTTCCACGTCCAAATTCCGCGCCATAGGCCCCGTGTGAACGAGCCCATAGGGGACAGATTACCAGGTGTCCAACACATTTCATCATTATCTGTTTCCTAAAAAATCTTGGATGACCCGATAATGCTACAAGTGTGAGATATCAGGGCCAGGGTTGAACTATTTAGAAATCCTGCATAAATACAGACTCAGACTAGGCGCCTAAATAAATACAGACTAAGTACAGACCCATAAATAATCACAGCCCCCTCCCTAGAATACAAGCTCCATAATAAAACATCACAGAATGAATACATACCTTGGAATGTCTACAGAACCCCCAAACAACTAAAGACTCCAGATTAGACCCCCAAATAAATGTATATCTCTGGTACAACTCCAGACTATAAACCACTAAAACACCATAGACCCCATAATAAAAATAAACCCCACAATAAGTACAGACCCCAAAATAAATACAGACCCCCAATTATAAACCAAATCAGACCTCCTATCCCAGAACAGACCAGACCAAAATAAATATGTTCCCTAAAATTAATGCATTAGATTCCAGATTAGACCCCATAATACCGACCCCTATGTAAATTTATACCCCAGAAGAAAAGCACAACCCTATACCAACACCTAAACAAATGTAAACCCCAAAATTAGACAGATGGAGATGTTTTTTGGTTTTTTTTCTTCATTGTACTACATAGTGTTAGATTGTGTTACATAATGTTACATTGTGATACACAGTGTTATGTTATGTTACATAGTGTTAGATTGTGTTACATTGTGTTAAAAAGTGTAACAGCTGGTTCTCTCTTTCACTGTGGAACTTTGTAGTTCATTCACTTGAGGACCTGCACAGGTATGGTCATTTGATTTTGTGTGTAGGGCCTTTTGAAGCGAGAGGACCTGTACAGACATGGCCATGTGATCATACTTGAGCAGGTCTTTCAAATGTTATGCACATAGTTGAGATCAAAAGTTGGTTCAAATCTGCAACCTTAACCTAACCATCTAAAACCTCAACCCTATTGTGGCCCTATCCATCTATAACCTTAACCCTATTGTGGCCCTATCCATCTATAACCTTAACCCTATTGTGGCCCTATCCATCTATAACCTTAACCCTATTGTGGCCCTATCCATCTATAACCTTAACCCTATTGTGGCCCTATCCATCTATAACCTTAACCCTATTGTGGCCCTATCCTTCCAAAATATTTACGTTAACGTAACCCTATCCATTCATTATTACCATCACCGTTTTATATGCCTAGCCCTATCACAATGAATGAGTAACAGTCCTTTGACACATATTGTGAATCATTCATTGAGTACCAAAACCCTAAAATCTTCATCTTGTAATGTATCCCAAATCCTATTCTCTAAGGGCCCCTTCACACAGAGTATACGCTCGCTGATTCTGAACGTGTAAACATTCCAAATCAGTGGTTTAAAACAGATCCCATTGCTTTCTATGGGAGCCGGCATACTTGCGCTCCCCATAGAAATGGATGGAAAAAAAGCAGCCCATTCATTTCTATGGGGAGCGCACGTATGCCAGCTCCCATAGAAAGCAATGGGATCTGTTTTAAACACCGCTGATTCGGAACGTTTACACGTTCAGAATCAGCCAGCGTATCCTCCGTGTGAAGGGGCCCGAAAGCTAACCCTACTCTTGGTATCTTTATAGAGATGTGCTTTTTATATAGATATAAATAATTATGGACCTTTACTGATAATTATGGATATTTCTGGGAAATTCTGGATAATTACAAATAATATTCGGTATTTGAGGATAGTTGTGGGTATTTATGTATAATTAGAAAAAATATAGATAATTATGGATATATATAGAAAAATATAGTTAATTATAGATATTTGTAACCCTATCAATAACCCCTAACCCTAAGCTCTAAGTATAACTTTAGCATTTAGTACATATCACCAACCCTAACCCATACCAGGGTCTTCACCCTATACTATAATCATAACCATAACACTAAGACTAATCTTCAGCTTGTGCATTGTCCCTAACTAGAACTCTAATGATATCCAGCCTTAATTCTAACCCTACTGTTGTTCCATCCATGCAGAACTATAACTCTACCATAGCCCTATCCATATATAATTCTAACCCTTGTGAGGGTGTGAACCTAGAGGGCGCTGTAGAGCAACCCAAAACAGGGCTGAAAAGGACCTGGACCACACCCATAGCAGAGAGAAAGGGGCTCCAGAGGGAGTGCACACAGCAGGAGAGGGCTGCTGGTGACCTGCAGGACAAGGTGGACTGGACCAGTTGGAGGCCGACAGGAGGTCTGGACTGGATTCCAGAAGGAGCCCAACTCCAGAGAGGGAGTGCTGCTTGTGACCTGCAGGAGCAGGTGGAAGGTGGACCAGTTAGAGAAAGACAGGAGGTCTGTCCCAAGAGGACTGGATTCCAGAAAGGACTTTGAGCCAGACTGGTGAGAAGAAACCTCAGAGAGTATCTTGCCCCAATAGATTAGTGAGGGTTCAAGAAGTGAGGTATAAAGCCATTTATTTTGGATTGTCACCCCCTATATTGATGAATAAGACCAATTCCTTTCACACATATCTTTACAATTACTAGTCCAGTACTTTTGTTATTTGCTAAGTTATTATACAAAGAAACTTTCTGGTCTAAGCGATCAAAGAGTTGCCTAATTATACAAAGAGTTGTCAAGGTAAACTGAAGAGACTATGTGTGGGAGGAGAGGGAGACTCCCTCCCCCGAGGGGCTGCCGCCAAGGATAGGGCATGACATGCAGGTTAAGCAGTTGTTAAATTTGCCATTTGCTTCTCTTTGTGCTTCAGTAAACCATTATAAATCTCAGCCAAGTGTCACCACTGCACCTGCACTACATGTTCACAATGGTGAGGGCGGTGTCAGCTGTCAATAGACACCTCTCACTTGAGAACAAACCATTAGGCATGTTGAAATCCACGCCTTGGGGGTGAACCTGGGCACCCCAACATTTCCAGGTTTGGCTAATTTAATGCAACTAGAACCCATAAACAAGATCTTGAAAATCATGAGAAATCGATAGAGGTGGTATACTGGACATTGTATGCCTTTACATTATACAAAAAAAAACTTTAAAAAGTTCAAGCAATGCTGCTCCAAATCAGAAGAAAATGAACCACAGACCGCTGGCCGACCTGTAGCTAAGCGATGAGTCCTGGGAGAATCTGAGATAATCTGAATATTACTGGGATTAACCACAGTCCATACAATTATCTTGTTACCAGATTTCATATCTGATATTCAGTCATCATACAAGTCACGGAGGAGTCTGCTCTTTTATATTAATGAAATGCTCCCTGATTAAATTAGAATGAGAGGGGGACAGAAATAATCTAGATTTAGGGTCCGATTATATCATATTCATTTACTGATTGATATTCAATATAGTATATAAACGTCTGTCCAAAGCCCAGTATATTCCATATTACAACTCCCTGCAACCACTAGGGGGTCAAACTGTATTCTCAGCAACTTAGTAAAGCTTGCTTTACAGAACAAACATTGGCGTAGCTAGAGGGATTGCAGTGGTAACAGCTGCAACCAGGCCCAAATGCCAAGGGGGCCCAGAGGTTACTCTCAACACACCAGGGCTGGATATACTTCTTTGATCTCTTTTCTGCTCCCCTTTGATGGCTGGCAGTCTCTGTGCCCTAAATTAGTTAACCCTGCCGGGAGTGAAAAGATTACAGCCTTCCACTGTCAGAAAGGAGTAAATTATGCTGCATGTCCGTGTGCACAGACATGTTGTGAACAAGTTTTCACAGCAGTCTGTGTCCAGATAGAGAAGGAAAGGTTAATATAAATGTTGCTAATATGTACAGATGGGACACGGCTGATGGTTGTGCAGGAGGCCTAAACTGAGTTTTTGCACCAGGGCCCGTAAGTCTTTAGTAACACCCCTGAGCACAAGGAACAGTTGCTGGCTTTTAATTCTAGAAATACATGACATCTCCTGAGAACCAGACTACTACCTCCGTGACTGTTCACACATAGGACAGTTGCTTCATAACTTCATTTTTACATTTATGCTCCAAGATACATTGCAGAGTGTCACACCATGAGAAAGCTATTGCCATCTTGTATGACACTGCCAGCATGTTAGATGTCAGGTTCCCTTTAAAAATCAGATTTAAGACTTTACATGTGGCTTGAAAGCAATATATAGATTGGAAAGTCAGTGCTTAGTACGAGATTCATATCCCTTACGTTACTGTATGCATTAGATGGATCACATACAGTGAACAGTATACGGCCTGAGTGTGAGCTGCAGTCAGCAGAACCCTGTGACATTATACACTACAGATTCTACTTGATCTTTCCCCTATAATCAGTCTTATGCACTTATCAGGATTATCTCCAGCTTGCCATGTGCTGCAGGGATGGAGAACGACAAGGACTACGATCTACTGCAATATACACAGCATAGAAGAAACTAATAAAGAATGGTCATCATCACCAGTATGTATAGTATATAGTATCATCATGGCTGACATACAGTGTCATTCATTCATATGTGATACTCCTATAATAGACATACATAAAACAATGATAGATACAGCAGGGGAGAAAAAGTACACAGATAGATGAATAGATAGATAGATAGATAGATAGATAGATAGATAGATAGATAGATGGATGGATGGATGGATGGATGGATGGATGGATGGATGGATGGATGGATGGATAGATAGATAGATAGATAGATAGATAGATAGATAGATAGATAGATAGATAGATAGATAGATAGATAGATGGATAGATAGGAGATAGATAGATAGATAGATTAGAGATAGATAGATAGATAGATAGATAGATAGATAGATGGATAGATAGATAGGAGATAGATAGATAGATAGATAGATAGATAGATAGATTAGAGATAGATAGATAGATAGATAGATAGATAGATGGATAGATAGATGGATATATGGAAAGATAGATCGATAGATAGATAGATAGATAGATAGATAGATAGATAGATAATAGATTAGAGATAGATAGATAGATAGATAGATAGATAGATAGATAGATATATGGATAGATAGATGGATAGATAGATGGATAGATAGATAGATAGATAGATAGATAGATAATAGATAGATTATAGATAGATAGATAGATAGATAGATAGATAGATGGATAGATAGATAGATAATAGATAGATTAGAGATAGATAGATGGATAGATAGATGGATATATGGATAGATAGATAGATAATAGATTAGAGATAGATAGATAGATGGATAGTTAGATAGATATATGGATAGATAGTTAGATAGATAATAGATAGAGATCTATAGATAGATATATCGAAGTCTCCATGCAAAGAGAAAAGTCCTAAATAAAATGCATATATTACTACAAGGAGGACTTTTCTTTCTACCAGTTTCAGTATCAAATTGGTGGAACCGCTTTGGACACCCATTGGACCCCATTTATAGTCTATGGAGTGCACAGGTAACCACTGTTTTAGCGGACGGGCTCTCCATCGTTCGGGTCACCCAGTGGACCTGAAGCTATAATTACAGGGGTTTTACCACAACAATGATTTATCCCCTATGCATATTATCAGGTTGGGGGTCTTTAGTGCTCTGCTCAGCTGTTTCCTCCACTCCCATTATAATTAATGCAGGGGGGTGCTCAGCAGTCGGACCCCCACCAATCAGAAATGTATTATCCTGGATAGAATAAGTAATAATATAATAATAATAATGAGATAGGGGATCAATCATTTTTGTGGCCGAATGTCTTTATAACCTACAGAACTACTTGTGACTATTGTTAGTAAATCTCTTCCCGTGATAACAATGTATCATTGCCGCCTGCTACAGTCTATCATAATCCATACAAGACCATGACATTCCAAATGTCTCTCTATTTAGGGGACATGGTGAGCGCCCTCTCCTGTTTGGAAACTGAGGATTATAATGTCTTAAAGGGGCATTATAAGGAGTTAGATATTTAGGTTGTCTATTTGCTCTGTCCAGGTTTACGTAATCTGTCTGTCACAAGGCGGACCTGGTGGAAGTGGGTTAAAGGGATCTTGACTTGACAGGTTCAGATCACTGACATCATGAATGGCGTCATCTCCTACATCAGCGCACATATGTCTTCTACAAGATTATACTTTTTCCAGGAAATCTAGAGACGGGGAGGGACAATTGCTACCTATCTGTGTTTGAGGTTTTGGGGGGAAACTTTTAAAAGATTGTCTTTTAATGGCTACCAATTTTAGGTTTGTATTTGGCTATAATGTATCTAGGATTTTCTGCTGCCAGCTCCGTGTATGTTCATAGTACTACAAAGAGTCCCACAAGTGAACACCTTAAAAATCATATGTAAGTTTACGTTCAGACAAATTTGGTCCAAAACAGTTGTGAAAAATGTACATTTTTCATGGTCAAATGGCACCCAAAGGTTGCCCGTTTTCAGTGATCCTGTATTGAGGGATCCATAAAAATGGATAAATATAGGACCTGACCTATTTTTATGATATTCTGCTTCATGGATTCATTAAATTCACTGTATGTGAATGGGGGCTATTCACATTGGTCATGTCAATAGTCCCCATTCAAATACAGTGAATTTAATGCAGTTGTGTCATCAGCCCGGTTTTCGTGTGAATGTAGGATAAGTCAGTACCCAGTCAGTACTGGCTATTAATTTTTATCAGATTTTATTCCTTGGCTGCTCTTTAGCTTAGTCCCATTAGGGAAGAGCTCTGGTCTGTGAAGTCAGGTTTACTACAGTGCCTAGTCTGTGGCTTCAGTTTTACTACAGTACCTAGTCTGTGGCTTCGGTTTTACTACAGTGCCTAGTCTGTGACTTCAGTTTTACTAAAGTGCTTAGTCTGTGGCTTCAGTTTTACTAAAGTGCCTAGTCTGTGGCTTCAGTTTTACTAAAGTGCCTAGTCTGTGGCTTCAGCTTTACTAAAGTGCCTAGTCTTTGGCTTCAGTTTTACTAAAGTGCCTAGTCCGTGGCTTCAGTTTTACTACAGTGCCTAGTCTGTGGCTTTGGTTTTACTACAGTGCCTGGTCTGTGGCTTCAGTTTTACTACAGTGCCTAGTCTGTGGCTTCAGTTTTACTACAGTACCTAGTCTGTGGCTTCAGTTTTACTACAGTACCTAGTCTGTGGCTTTGGTTTTACTACAGTGCCTTGTCTGTGGCTTCAGTTTTACTACAGTACCTAGTCTGTGGGTTCGGTTTTACTACAATGCCTAGTCTGTGGTGGTCACACACACTCTGCTTCATTTTCTGCAGTCTACTCTAAACCAATGATAAGACAGCAGGTGTGTCTCAGACTACCTAATGAGGATAATGATGGACCTCTGGGTCACTCCAACCCCTCCCTCCTTCCCCAATCTTAACTACAGTAGCCAGCCACTATAACATGGATAATTACTTGTGAGACTGTGGAAAAAGCGAGGGGGGGGAGCGAACCAGGGTTGGTGCACTGCTTCCAATAACGTTACCCAGAGGTCATAATGAGGCTGGAACACCTGCATCCATCGTCATCCTCCAGGTAATTAAAGTTAAACTCCCCAGACAACCCCTTTAAGTACTTTTCCTAATAAGATTTACTTTGATATCCATGTTATACATTTTTATCTAATCTTTTTCACTGAAACTCTGTAATATTGTGATGATCCCAAAAAATTGAGCCACATGTTCATTTTTCCTTTTTGGGAATAAGAATTTTGGAAAATATGTACAAACTGTACTGAACATCCAGGTATATTGAAGTATAGTTCTACATGCAAAGAACATTAAAAACCTGTGTACTGACTCTTCTCTCTGGCACCACATGGACTGGTTCCTGCCCACTTCCTCCATCAGGACGCTTTTCTCAAGTCTAACGCTGGCCATACACATCAGATAGGTTACTTAGCTGGCAGAGAATTACAGGATAGAATAATATCCACAAAAACAAGACCACTTATGTAATGGCTTGCAGACTGTGCGGGGAATCTCAGAAACATTTGCAAATTTTTGAGCAAATCCTTTTTTTTTTGCAAAAGAAATTTGCAACTTTTTGCTCTTGGTTCTTTTTAGAAAACTTAGTGGGGTACGGGCAACGATGGGGCCTCCTACAACCCAATAATCCTAATATCATCAGATAATCAGACCCTATGGAAAATCTGGTGCACTTTGCACTGTGTAAAAGTTAGAAAGTGTTAGTTTATCCGCCCCATTGTGTATCGCCAAGCCACAGATACAATATCGATGTTGACATGCCAAATTCAAGAATCAATACACTTAGATTATAGAGGATATTACATCTGCATTAGTCACATCTTGACCTTGAATACTTTTGTCCATTAGTTACAGCCTATATTATAATACAGAGCCACATTTGCAATTCTAGAAGGTTTCGAGTCTGGATTGACATAATGAAAATGACAATTGTTCCTTCATAGAGAGAACATTATCCATATAGACTATAAAATTGTGTTCAAATCCCACTATAGGCTGTATATAATGTGCTGTGGAGATGTTCTGTGAATATATACATTCATTTATAAGGAAATTACCATGTACAGGTGGCATTTCCACTATCGTAAAGCTGCGAGGCCTATCTAGTAACAGATAAGTACCGTAGTTCACATAGTATTAACCTATGTAAAGAGAAAGCTGTCAATCACCGTGTGGAGGATCAGGAAGCCATATTCACAGGATCAGCCATGAGTCTGACTGTCAAGGTCATTGACTCCAGCTCCAGCTTATGCTGTCTTCAGAAAGGATGCAGGGCTGAAGTGACAGGTACACAAAAATTCTGCAGAGGTAGAGTTCAAGTCAATATCCAACCCAGTTCAAATCTGTATTTTTAAGTTCACATTCAGCATTTTGGTAAACCCAAGACCTATCCAAGAGGCTTTCCATACTGTACCTATTAGCCCAACATACCAGTGGTTACACCCCAAGAATCACAAGAACGTGGGTCCCTGAGTGCCCCTTGTGAACGGAGCAGTAGTGCACATGCTTGGTCCCTGCTTCATTCACTACTATACAACATACTCCAGCCACATGATAGTGAATGGAGCGGTAGCCACAAGTGCAAATAAAAGGACACCATGGAATGGTCCTTTTGTACAATTTAACCAAAATTTCTGAATACCACAGTAATAGCCGCTTACCTTTTTCACATCTGGGACATTGAAAGTCTTCTTAGTATGAGCCACCCACCCCACGATACCAATATCTAAAGGAAAAACTATTTCACTTTCAGGGGCTACAAGGTTGTCTTCAAATTTAGAGTCTTTGGTGACATTGAAGAGCCTCGTCGCTAACTCTGCGGTTCCGTTCCGGGATCGACAGAGGAATAAGCTACAATAAGTGGCTTGAAGGAAGAATGCCAGCCTTTGAAGGACTTTATGAACGGTCTTCTCCATGTTACCGGCATCGTGGATGTCCCTCACCAACTCCAACAAAATGTCAGTTTCTTCCAGTTTTGTTAGGTCGTGAAATGACATCCCATCTTTTAGGTCCAGTTGCTTGTTGTTGAACAAGGCTCCGACGGCCTCGCCTCTCAATTTTCTATCAAAATATTCCTTGGCAAATTGAGGGTTGTTTTCCAGATATTTCTCAACATCTTCCTTCTTCAGCTCTCCCATCTTCTCAATGGCTATTTTTTTTCCTGTTAACAATGCATATTTTTGTTGACGAAAAAAATTTAGATATTTTTAGTCATAAAAGACATGGCAAATTGGTCATCCTGTGGACTCTCTCTATGAACGCTCTGTATCCTTGAGAGCTTAAAAAATCCTTGCCAACCTTCTTGAGGTTTGACAGAAGGCACTAGCTTAGTGTCTTCTTAGCCTCGGATTCTGAAGACGGCTAATTAAACAGATGTCAGGACACTAAACCCCTGGCATGCTTTTAGCTTGTAAATCCCACAGGAACCATTTTAGACAGAGCAATCCATTTTAAGATCATGGCTCTGCCCCTCAGTAAGGTACCAAAGTAGAACGTGCGTCCACAACGAACATTTAATTCATGATTGACGTCCAGTCTCGTGACTTGCTTACGTGTTTGTGAATGGAGGAGGTAATCTCATATTAGAGAGTAGAAAATAACGGAACAGACTAAAGGTTGATTGACTTTAAGTTCGTCATCTGTCTTACCTTCTGCGCTTGTGCGATTGAAGCGTGAAATAATATTCCGTAATAGAAAATATAACTCAAATATGACTCGTGTTTTGTAACTTTTTTGCACAATTTTTAATATTTCAAAAAAGAAATTGTAAAAAAAAAAAAGTAAAATTTTTATTGATTTGGACAAAATCTATTGAGTAGAGCTGATGACACCATTCACATTAAGTGTGACAACTGCATTTATATGCAATGTATACTACAAACATATACATCTAAATGAATATACAGTTGCATATGCGTGCCATCGACTTATCTTGAACTTGACTTGACCTTTCATGTATTGACAGCGACTGCACGCTGAGTTTCCGTTATGTACCCCGCCCGGTGCTGAAAATATCGGTGCTGTTAATTTCGGATCCCATATCTCCCCACTGTCAGAAGGGTGGTCCTTACAGCCTAGCATAATGTTAGGATTGGGTCCCGCAGGGTTCTCGCTCAGCGCACAGCGCCACCTGCAGGTCAATCTAACTCTCGCCCTCGGATAGTGAGGTGTTTGGAGTGTATGTCCAGCTTTCGGCCTACTGAGCATGCTCAGACCTATTGGAGCCGCTTGCAAGCTAAGTGCCATTTCGTCCCTACTGAGCATGAGCGGTGAGGTCATGACCACCGCCCTCTATTGGGCGGGGACCTGCCTTTAAATAGTGTGAGCCGACGCCCGCCCGACTGAAGTTTGTTAAATGAGAGTAGTTCAGGGCTAGGCTCCAGGATCCAGGCAGGTGTACAGACTAGGCCTCTGTGTGGGGTTTCTCTAGCCTCTATCTGCTCTGTAGTTAGTACCCAATAATTCCTGAACTGATAGCTCTACACCAGGGTTAGGAGCAGTAGACACTGTTCCAGCCCATAGAGTTGCAGCAGGTTTGGGCTATTAGATAGCCTCTTTACTGTCAAACTTCCTTTACTCTCTTGGCTGTTGCAGGAGCATGTTTAGTTACCGACCTGGGGTGACGGTTAACCCTTGGCAGCCTTGCTGTTTCAGCTGTATTGTGCACCTGTCCAGTGAGGTTAACTGGCAGGGCTGTCTTGCAGCTTGTTCACATTAAGTATTGCGACACTTATCTGCCAGTGCAGTTTAACTGTCAGAGGACTATTCAGACATACAGCCGCCCACCATTGGGCCTGTGGACCTCGCTGCAGTGTCTTGCACACTAGAGGTTCCGTTGCTTAAAACATTATTTATATATATACACAGAACCATAACACATAATCACCGGGCGGAAAGGAACGTTACCCCTGACAGTACTCTAACATAGTCTCGTATTGTTGGAAGGGGAGTTCCTTACCGCTTGGTGGCTTCTGGAAGATTGTAGGCCAGACTATATTTGGTATATTCTAATAAACATGACTTTCACGATTATTTCTTACTTTGGACTATCAAAGAGTTGTGAAAATAAGTCACGGAGAAAAGGATTTGCTATAGCAGCCCATAAAAATAGTAATGTCCTAGTAGTCCCCTGTTGTATTTGACTTGCATCTTTATATCATGGATGTTGACCAAATGCATCCTCTACTCATACATACAGTGAAACCACTTTAAGACGACTGCCCAAAAATGCATGAAAAAGTGGACGTCTAATGAGGATGGTTTTCCCAAAGAAGGTGTCTAGAATGGAAAGCTGAAAATCGTTAGTCTTACAAAGTGGTGGTCTTTTGGAGACCTTTCACTGTACTTATGACACAAAATCCAACAAATACAATACCGAAATGTTACCGAAAGACTATTGCATGTTATATAAATGAACTCATTTCAGCATTTCATCAGCCGGGCCTCAATTCCATCTGTCTAATTGTAATTATGATTATAAATGATCGTCTATATGCAAAGATGTAGATCTGCGAGGATATGAAATAGATCATTAGCCTTGGATAGAAAAATTAATGTAGCCTACTGAGGTTACTTTTACTTATTCTTCTTATTTATTTGTTACTTACATAGCACCAACATATTCCGCATTAAGTCGGCACTTTTCTCATGTGGACACCGCGTGGAAAACACATGGACCCCATTATAGTGTATGAGGTCCGTGTCGTTTCTCTGCTCACCGCTTTTTAATGCGTTCGGTATTCCATTCGGGGGGCCCCAAACGGACTCCCCAGATGTGAACCGGTCCTAAGTCAACCAATCTCTGGAGAGGAAACCCATAAAAATGCAGCATAAATGTTGCCCTTGACCAGATCCTGGTCACTCAGAATCCCAGTCATGCAAGGCAACAATGCCAACCACAGGACCACCATGTGATACTCTAATCTTCAACTTGACTCATTCATGTATATCACAGGGGCTGCATTACAGTGATATTATTGGAAACGCTCCCATTACAACACAAATATACAGGACGGAAGTTAGTAAATTCTCATTGTTTAACCCTTGTGCTAGAATTTTATGATCCAAAGACTGTCTTGAAAGTAAAATTGTCTAGTAAAGGCTTAGGGATGTCAGGACTAGTCCTTGTTCCATGGAAGTTGAGGACATGGTCTAAGGGTGCATTCACACTGAGTAAACGCTAGCTTATTTTGTAGAGTAAAATTACACTTGTAAATTTTGCTATCCCATTGACTTCAATGATATTTTACAGGCGTATTTTTACTGGCGTATTTTTTACTGGCGTATTTTTACACTTGTAAAAAAATATCATTGAAGTCAATGGGATAGCAAAATTTACAAGTGTAATTTTACTCTACAAAATAAGCTAGCATTTACTCAGTGTGAATGCACCCTAATAGTGGGAATACGCCTGATCAGTTTCTTTCACTCCATATTCTTTTTTGTTGCTTTTTTGGAAAATGTTTAACAGAACAAGAACACTCCGTGACATGATGAAACAACAAAGCTAATATTGACTGTGAGGCGCGGAGAGGTGCCTGGCTTACAGATAAACACTGACTTACAGATTCCTAAAACTGAAGAATAGTGCTGAAGCATTAAGTCTGCTCATATTCCCAGAGGTCCCTTGACTTTACTTCTTAGTAAGGAGTGTCTTCCTTTCAAGATTTTTGCAATATCTTAAAGGGAACTTGTCACACTGAACACCTCAAAGAGGATCTTTTGCCACCTCCACCAAATCAAGTTCTTAGTATCTATTAATAGGTGCCACTGATTCCAGCACAGTTGGAATTTTCTCTCAAGCCTCCACCATTCTTGAGTAACAAACCCAGGTAGTTTTGATGCCTGATGTGCTATTGAAGCTCTGTAATGTCAGGTGGGCGGTGTCAGGCAGGGGGTGTGACTCAGAGCTCCAATCAGAGGCAGCCAATGACACCGCCTTCCTTACAGTACAGAGACTAAATAGTATATCAAGCACCAAAACTAACAGCAGTGATTGCTCAGGAATGGTGGGGGCGAGAGAAAAAAACTGTGACAGAATCAGTGGTGCAGTAGCTATTAGATAATGTAAAGAGCTGGACTTGTTGGGGGTGGTGAAAGGTCCAGTGCAGTAGGAGCTGAGCAGATTAATATATAGTTTTGTGGGATAAAATTGAGTATAACTTGTCATTCATTTGATTTTAGGAGTCCAATGGTCGGTCTCAATGGTTGAGAACACTCCTTGTATTAGTGTGTATACAGCAATAGCTGAGAATTACTTGTAGACCTCCTGCCACTTACTGAATAAATAGCACACCAATTTCTGACGCCACTAATGGGCCGTGATGGGGTCCCATTAATATTCGGCCTGACATTGCAGACACCCAAGGGACCTCAGATTTAATATGTATCGGACTCAATGCCAAAACAAATCATCCAGCGAAGAGCCTGAAGTTGTCCTGAGAGAAGCCAAAGTGAAGGCTGATGGAAAGTTGTGTTTGTATGTGAAGTACAGGACAGAATAGAGCCGTTTTTAACAGGACTGTACATGAATGGAGTTTGTGTGCCCTCCCGGAGAGCTGGGTCCCTGCCAAACACCTCCGAGCCACAGACTATGCTCCCAAATATGTTTTGGCAAACCCTTTTCCCTCTCTCTATGTTCTCTCGGAGGGTGTCATATTTTCTCTCCTTATGAGATTGCTGTAGGGTTTTTGGTGTTTTTTTTACAAGTGATGGGTTGGGGTTAAAGTGCACGGTTTGATGTTATGCAAGTTTGTTGAAGTGGGCCCCTATCCAGCTAGGATTGGATGCAGTGGCAGCTTATAACATAGGTCTTTTACCTTGGGCTGATGATGTTACGAAACCGTGTGACTGCGGAGCTGTATATAAACCTCCCAGACACTGCATTCCAGGGTTTCTTACATCTGCAAGCAGCTGGACTCTCTGTAAGCTTCTCTTCTATCTAACATGTATCCATCACAGCTTTACCTTTCACACCTACTATAGTACTTAGACTTTACGTTGCAAGCTACATTGTACAGATTAACAGCTTCTTGCATTGCATACCTTTTACCCCACTTTTTGATATCTTTTTTGGTACAGTTTCTATAGCTGATCCTGAGGAGCCGCAAGGATGGACCTAAAGGTTTTTGGGCTGCTAATCGTCCTGGGCTATTTGGGGAGCTCTGTAGCCTACAGCTTTTACCAAAAGGATTGCCGTGTCAGCAGCTTCAGGGTGATGCCAAATTTTGACAAATATCGGGTATGTGCATTTTTCTTATTATATCTGTGTTCTTAACTTTTGGGAAAGGTTTAAAGGGAGTCAGTCATCAAAACCCAGCCCTGCAGATAGATAGGTTAATGTCACCAGAACCAGCATATCAACTCAGCCCTGCAGATAGATAGGTTACTGTCACCAGAACCAGCATATCAACTCAGCCCTGCAGATAGATAGGTTAGTGTCACCAGAACCAGCATATCACCCCAGCCCTGCAGATAGATAGGTTAGTGTCACCAGACTGCAGCATATTACCCCAGCCCTGCAGATAGATAGGTTACTGTCACCAGAACCAGCATATCACCCCAGCCCTGCAGATAGATAGGTTAGTGTCACCAGAACCAGCATATCACCCCAGCCCTGCAGATAGATAGGTTAGTGTCACCAGAACCAGCATATCACCCCAGCCCTGCAGATAGATAGGTTAGTGTCACCAGACTGCAGCATATTACCCCAGCCCTGCAGATAGATAGGTTACTGTCACCAGAACCAGCATATTACCCCAGCCCTGCAGATAGATAGGTTAGTGTCACCAGACTGCAGCATATCACCCCAGCCCTGCAGATAGATAGGTTAGTGTCACCAGAACCAGCATATCACCCCAGCCCTGCAGATAGATAGGTTAGTGTCACCAGAACCAGCATATCACCCCAGTCCTGCAGATAGATAGGTTATTGTCACCAGAACCAGCATATCACCCCAGCCCTGCAGATAGATAGGTTAGTGTCACCAGACTGCAGCATATCACCCCAGCCCTGCAGATAGATAGGTTAGTGTCACCAGACTGCAGCATATCACCCCAGCCCTGCAGATAGATAGGTTAGTGTCACCAGAACCAGCATATCACCCCAGCCCTGCAGATAGATAGGTTAGTGTCACCAGAACCAGCATATCACCCCAGTCCTGCAGATAGATAGGTTATTGTCACCAGAACCAGCATATCACCCCAGCCCTGCAGATAGATAGGTTAGTGTCACCAGAACCAGCATATCACCCCAGTCCTGCAGATAGATAGGTTACTGTCACCAGAACCAGCATATCACCCCAGCCCTGCAGATAGATAGGTTAGTGTCACCAGACTGCAGCATATTACCCCAGCCCTGCAGATAGATAGGTTACTGTCACCAGAACCAGCATATCACCCCAGCCCTGCAGATAGATAGGTTAGTGTCACCAGAACCAGCATATCACCCCAGCCCTGCAGATAGATAGGTTACTGTCACCAGACTGCAGCATATCACCCCAGCCCTGCAGATAGATAGGTTAGTGTCACCAGATACCAGCATATCACCCCAGCCCTGCAGATAGATAGGTTAGTGTCACCAGAACCAGCATATCACCCCAGCCATGCAGATAGATAGGTTATTGTCACCAGACTGCAGCATATCACCCCAGCCCTGCAGATAGATAGGTTAGTGTCACCAGACTGCAGCATATTACCCCAGCCCTGCAGATAGATAGGTTATTGTCACCAGACTGCAGCATATCACCCCAGCCCTGCAGATAGATAGGTTATTGTCACCAGACTGCAGCATATCACCCCAGCCCTGCAGATAGATAGGTTAGTGTCACCAGAACCAGCATATCACCCCAGCCATGCAGATAGATAGGTTATTGTCACCAGACTGCAGCATATCACCCCAGCCCTGCAGATAGATAGGTTAGTGTCGCCTGAAGCTAACGGTGTTAACCCTTTGTGAATTGGTGACTTTGTTTCACTGTTGACATTTCTCCTATTCACAAAAACAGAGAAATCTTGGCAATAGAGGCACCGACTGACAAAATGGAAACACCAATTTATCTAGGTCACCCCAACCTATACTTCTGCAGGGTGGTTTGATATGTTGGGTTCTGGTGACTGACTCCATTTAAGAAATTAGCTATGTTATGATGTGACAACAGTTAGCTGCAATGGCTTTCTTCTACCATGTGATATTCATAGAAGACTTGAAAGCTGGGGATGGAGGAGTAGTTTGGTGGGTTTCCCACATGTTAGTGCTGATTTGTCAGCGATATCGGTTGTAAATTTCTTTGTTTGAAACTGCACGGCCAAAATTGAGTTTTGCAGACACATTGGTTCACGTATATCCATATGTACAGTTTACACCAGTTTATTGCTATCACTGGTTACATTTGCATATTTATTACAGTCATTGGTAATAGATATAACAAGGTTTGATATCTGAGATAACTCGCGTTGTGGTTTTCCTTAGCAAGTAAACCTACTGAACATCAACTCTAAGTTGTCACAATGAAAAGCTCAGCTCTGCAACATTTGTTGACCCGAGTGTCTGCAGTTTAATGATGTTATCTAATTTATTGATTATCTTTATCAGTTATAATCTAATATATTACTAATCTTACTTACCCATGTGCTAAGTCTAGTACCGCAGCAGCTTAGACCTATTCAAGACACTCTGTAAACACAAGTGGCGCTATATCATGAAAATCCCTTATCTCATGTCCTTTAAAGAGGACCTGTCCTCTGTACACACATCATCTGATCGGCACTGTCAGCCTTAGCATTTCAGTGCTTGGTTTATCCAAATCTGTTCAGCTATTCCAAAGATATAAGCCGAGTGGGTGGTAACACTGTGGATTCTCTGGGGGTGTGGTTTCCCTTTGCTGTACGCCTAAAAGTGTTACCGCCCACTTGGCTAGAATGACCTAATTTGCTTCAACAATAAAAGAGCTTATATCTTTGGAATGGCTGAACAGATTTTTATAAACAAAACATCAAAATGCTCAGGAAGACAGACCTCAGAGTCTAATAGGTGGAGGGGAAGGTCTAAAAATAACATATAATCACCTTCCTTCAACTTTACTCGGCCTAATTGCAGCATCAAACACGCCTCTTTGGGTCTTCTTATGAACTCTTTTGGCCTTTTGAGTGATGTCATGATGTCATCGCTGAGATCTGTGATTGATCCTCAGTGGTCACATGGGGCGTGTCAAGGTCATGATGCCAGAAAGCTCAACATGCCCTATGTGTCTGCCGAAGCCCAGTCTCATTCCTCCTTTTGGCATCTGGACTGCCTCTTCTAGACTCCTGCATCATGCACACCAGGGTTACCACTGAGACCAGTGATTGGTTCTCAGGAGTCACAGGGGCTCATCAACATCATGGAGACGACATACCCCATGTGACTGCTGGGGCCCAATCAAAGGCCTCAGCAATGACCACAGGGCACATGACATCACACAGGAGGCCGGAAGAGGCCAGAAGAGGACACAGAGACAGTGCCAGATGCCCCGAGGATGCCCATAAGAAGTGAGGGAAGGTTAATAATGGTTTCTTATTGTTTATACGTTACCTGAACCTTCACCTATTATACTCTGAGGTCTGAAGAGACCCCAGAGTATAGTAATTTCACTTCCAGTTCTATCCAAATAAATTTGGAACCAAAACGAGCCAGAGGGACAACTCATCCAGTCTGGAAACTAAACTAATCTTCAGAGGTTTGCCAATGTGTAAGCGAATGTACGAATACAAAAGGATTTCAGAGGTAGTCCAGAATTCACTTGGCGCATATCTTCTGTATGTATGACATGCTATGCTTTCTATGCTTACAGTATTCCGGGACTTGGTATGCAGTAGCCAAGAAAGATCCAGAAGGACTGTTTCTAATTGACAACATTGTGGCTAATTTTAATGTTGATGAAACTGGAAAAATGACAGCAACAGCCCAAGGCAGAGTTTCGATACTCAGGTAAGAAACTATATCACAGGGGTACTCAGCTACTTTTAGTAAAGGTCCAATGACCTGAGCCTGCCATCAGGTGAAGTCCCAACTAAACAGTAGCTGGAGGTGTCCATTATTTACACACGTAGGGTACATAAGGCAGTGAAGTACCCCTGCTATATTGCACCCAATTGTCACAAACTATATTCAGTCCATAAATCTAAGACCCTGCTGGGCCACCTCTAGCATGGATACAAGATGAGATACAGTTGGGCATGGTGGTATACAGGTTCCATATGGTTTCCTACAGCACATTTGTCCACCAATGTTTCAGCTAGGCCTGTAGATCCTGCACACTGGTAGATTGCCAAAGCTAGCATTCCAGTTGGTCCCACAAATGCTCAATTGGTGATAAATCTGTTACTGGGCAGGCCAAGGAAACTGTTCTTGTGTGTGTATCCTTCTGAAAAATGCCGGCTGGAAGTCCTACCATGAACCTAATTCTTACTATCCTTTGTATCACTACTAGAGGTGACAAACTGTGATATGTGATGGTTCACCAGATTATTACACCAGCAGCTGGGGCAGAATGTTGCTCCTCAGTAAAGGGAGGATTGGAGCACCCATCAATCTGACCATTTCAGATCCCAAACACAACTTGGATTTGTCACCAAAGACGAAACAATCCTAATCCATAGCAGTCCGGGTTTCCCATTCATGAACCACCGCAACCAAAGGCGATGGTGGCGGGCTGTCAATGGCAGGACACATAATGGGCGTTCTGACACAAGGATGTGTAATGAAGATGCCAAATGTATCTGAATGGTCCATAAGGAAACTGGGAGTTGCTCATGCTTGTCGACAGATCAATCGAGCCTCTCTACTGGTGGTCTGTCTGGGCCTTCTGGAGCCCGTTTGTCATATATGCATGCCTTCATATAAACACAGCTCCTAGCACCTAGGTCAGAACAGCCTAGATTGTGGGGCCTGCAGCATTGCACAGTGGATTTCACCTGTTGATTACGGTATCTCCAGATGAATGGGGATAACCAGCAGGATGGTTCATGCCACAGAATCTGCTGAACCAGCTGTGCAATCTACAACAAGACCAACCAAGACGCTTATTTTTTCAGTGTCCTGCTTTGAATCAGGGCAGAATTTGGTGCTGATGTTGAGGTGCAATCTGACTCAAAATCTGTGCAATATTCCGCTGTGTGAATAGGCCCTTAGGGTTCTTTTGGGATGCTACATATGCAACTTTACATTGAGGAAGCATTCTAAATCACTGCTATATATTTAACTGCTGATGTATTTGGATTTTTTAGATTCGTGGATGTGTGTGCTAAAATGGTGGGCATATTCCAAGACACCGAAGACCCTGCTAAATTCACGATGAAATACTATGGACTTGCCTCCTACCTGGAAAAAGGACGTAAGTAAAATATTGCAGTATTCCTACATTTTATAAAGAGATCAGGAAAATAATGATTTTACATATTTGGACCTTTAACTTCCGGTTCCTGACATGCTTTCCAGCCAGTTTGTGGACATAAACTTGCAATTTATCAATTCACTTGGAACCAAAGGATATCACATGTATCAATGGCATCAGTATCAGTTTTTTATTCCTTATGTCATAACAACTACAAATTTCCACTTCAAAACCATAAATAGTCATCAGTTTTTACCACTGGTTTTTACCATGGTGGTCCACGACAAGGTAGTACTGATCACTCACCACCTAGTCCCGATGTTATCTAAAATTAGATGGCTACACCCGGGACCAGACCTTGTAACAACAGAACAGCTCTCTTTTGTCCAATTCACTTCTGTGGTAGTTAGGGAAATAACCCCACAAGGAAAAAAGAAGTAGGTCAACTTTTGTATTGTTTTAGTCTAATTTTGCAGGTTTCTAGGATTGTTTGGACTACTTTGGATTCATCGGAATGGATGATCATCATGTTTTTAAAGAACACCAGCCTGCAGCCTCCCTAGTACCCAACATCACTAAGTAGTTGCCTACTGGACTGTACCCAGCTCTTTCCAGTGATGGTGGTGGTGGTGGATACTGGTGTAATAATGGAGACTGATGCCTTCAGTGCCAGAATGGATCCCTTAGTAAACTATGGGATCTATTTTGGCATCAGTTTCCCTCTAGCTTGTGTGGACCACATGAACATACATGAACAAACCCTAACAGGTCTCATGACTAGATATGGGCAAGTCTTTGAAAATTAGTTTTCTTTTCAGATTGATTGGCTTGACTCAAAAATTAGTTTAAGATTGAATAAGTTTGTCACAAGCCAGAAGTAATATTTTTCTACTTTGAAGTCTCGGAGGCCGCGATTCACAAGGGGAGGACACTGTTTGATTCTAGTGTCCATTACTTCTGAGTTCTGGTGACAGACTCCATTTAAGCTGGTCATACATATCAGATACATGTCTGCCCAGCCTGTCAAATATAGCAGGCCTGACCAGTCTTAGTAAAAGTATTCCTATACCTGTCAGTGTATAAATGTTACTATGTCCTAAAACCTCCGACCTCTTTACTCGCAGTTGATAACCACTGGGTGGTGGATACTGATTATGACAACTACGCCATCCACTATTCATGCCGTGAGGAAAATGAAGATGGCACTTGCAATGACAGCTACTCCTTCATTTTCTCCCGTGATCCCAATGGCCTGACTCCAGAGATACAAAGAATTGTCAGGAGGAGGCAGGAGGCGCTCTGCTTGGAGCGAAAATACAGAGTGGTTGTCCACAATGGTAAGGAGAATTTTATATATCCTAAAGCAAGGCTTCCCTTCATCCAGGGCAAAGGTTCAGTTCATTGCCCTTACTTTGTATCTAAATACATAAAATTGGCTTTTTGGCACCCTCCAACCAACACTTGAGAGAAGAGTTTATCAATATGACATGCACAGGATCTTAATAAAATGTACACTTCATATATGTGCAGAAGTGGATTTGTCATTTTAGGGAACCAATCAAAGTAATGTATGGGCCCTTCAATACTGCCCTTTTAGTTTCCCCACACTACAGTATACTACCCCATAGTGCAATTGGTGGTCAGTGTGAGGTTCCCTGATCGCTAGGGCCCCATGCAATTTCTTGGGATGCTTGGTGGGTAAACATTGATTAAAAGTTAGTAAGTAGAGATGGGTGAACCTCAAGATCCGTTTCGTGTTTGGATTTGGCAACTTGGGAATAAGTTCAATACAAACCACACTTAAATTGGATTAAAACAACATTTAGAATACTCTCCTAGGAACCTATCCATACAACATAGTGTAGAACACTGTCAGGGCTCCTAGGAACCGATCTATAAAACATAGTGTAGAACACTGTCAGGGCTCCTAGGAACCTGTCTATAAAACATAGTGTAGAACACTGTCAGGGCTCCTAGGAACCTATCTATAAAACACAGTGTATAACACTGTCAGGACTCCTAGGAACCTATCTATAAAACATAGTGTAGAACACTATCAGGGCTCCTATGAACCTGTCTATAAAACATAGTGTAGAACACTGTCAGGGCTCCTAGGAACCTATCTATAAAATATAGTGTATAACACTGTCAGGACTCCTAGGAACCTATATATAATACATAGTGTAGGACACTGTCAGAGCTCCTATGAACCTACCTATAAAACATAGTGTATAACACTGTCAGGGCTCCTAGGAACCTAGGAAACCTATCTATTTGGGCTGATATGTTGTTTTCTGGTGACAGACTCACTCTATGGGTTTGTCCACATCTGTGTATACCTACTGGACAATCTAATCCGGATTAATGCCGAATATCATAACGGATACATGATGTACCCCATTCTAATCAAAGGGATCTTTTAGGCTTCATTGGTGTCCATCATTAGACAAATCAGACTTTACCATTCTCTCGGTCAAGTCTGTTCCCATGAAGAGTGGAAAGAATGATGCGCAAATTATGAAAATGCCTATTATTGGTCTCTTTGATTGACTTTTTCCTCTCTTTCCCTACAGGATACTGTGAACAACAAGAACAACAGGAATAAGGTTGATTTCCAATCTACAAGAACATTCTACCAATCTCTGCATCCTATTTTTTTGCTAATAAATCTATAATGAAACCTGGTTACGAGGCGACGCGTTTCTATGATTCCATATGTACATATTTTATACGGTTTAATTGTATGATGTTTATAGCCAGTCTGATATTCTGCAAACCCTTTCCATGATATATTTGAGTCATTATTTCTGGAAAAGATGAAATAAAGATTTATTTCTACTTTATGTCACATCTATTTTTCACATACCGCACAATGACATGGATTTACTGCAGAACGATTCAATAGCGCAAAGTACGAGGCCTAAAATAGCTTCATGAGGAGCTGGCAGCTTCAGGTTTCTTATGTGGAAAATACCTGCTTTGTGGAATTTGAGTGATTCAATCCAAAAACCAAACCCCTAAGATTTATGTACTGGCAGTAAAAGTAAGAGCTGAGGCCTGGCATGGACGCCCTACTCCTGCCTGTCAACTAAAACAGATCCAACAGCGGTGAATATGTCCTATACTACAAAATGTACTGTGAAGTGGAGAGAGGTATAGTGTGGGAGAACTGCTATTTTTCCCCAAGACTGTTTCAGTATGCACAGGCGTTTAGCTTGTAGGTCCCGGACTGGAGTAAAAGTTCGGGCCAGTCCTGCAGGGTCATCCCCTCTGGACTTGGCAAACTGACCAGCAGGGCTTTGTAAGTAGCACAGGTGGGCTGGTTAGTGAAGGAGAGAGAGAGGAGAGAGACTGAAACACACAATCAACCAGTCTGGGAAAGCTCTGCCAAAAAGGACGCTGTTAAAAGCCTGGGTATGTGTACCCCTTGTTTACTTACGAACCTTGTGAACCTTGTTTGCTAGGAGGTCAGCAGTAGGCTGACCCCTGGTTAGTGAGGGAATAGCTAGTTTAGTAAGCCGCCGGAGAGGCGTAGGTCTTTATTTTCATTTGTTTATTTTGACATGCTAAGCTGCTGAGCAGCACTACCTGTACCTTTAAGCTTGTCTGCTGCAATAAAGACTGCTTTTGGGAAAGAAACCAGAGCTTCTGAATTCCCCCGTACATCACAGTACATACTTACCAATATTTGGGACGTTCTAATCCTCTCCCCAAAAAGACCCTGCAACCACCTTTTTAATTCAAATTGGTTGAATACATCTGTAGTATGTCAATTTATATGTCTATATACAGAAGAGATCGGGAGTCTGGATCTACTTTAGAAATGTTAAATTTTACTTTTTTGACCTAAAATTTTTTTTTTTACATTTACTCAAAAAGTTTGTAAAGTATTGGATGTAAACCTGTAGACTGTAACAAAATAGTGCAACGCCTGGTACAGTACATAATATCAGACAACATGGTTCCCCTGAACTACGTGTATATCGCTATACATATATATATATATATATATATATATATATATATATATATATACAGTATATGTAGATTTTTGTACTCGAAGATCTCACTGGGGAACATGGGCACAGCACCATGGTTATAGACCTGGCCACTAGGAAAGGCAAAGGGCTCAGGGCTCTCCATAGACACAATGCTAAGCAGTTTGTTGGAAAGAGACACAAATAAACAAAAAGAACACGGAACCAACAACCACCAATAAGACCTGAACCCGAAAACGGACCAAAACGACCCAAGGCAGGAACATCAAGAAACAAGGGTGGGATCTGTGTCCTCCAACGAATACAATAAGAAATGGATTTTACGGTGAGTACAAAAATCCATCTTTCTCGCTTATCTCTGGCTTATTTCACAGCACCATGTCCTAAAGCAGTCCTAGATGGTGGGAATTACACGCAACCTAGCGCAGATCTGCACGCAAAACCTTATGACCTAAGCTGGAATCGGCCAAAAAATGGTAGAACCTGGTCGAACTTCTATGAACACTAGGTTAAAACGGACTAGCACTGTGTCTATGGAGAGGGTATAGCCCAGAGCCAGAGCCAACACCCTTTGTTTTTCCTAGAGTCCGCCTCCTAGGGGCCAGGTCTATACCCATAGTCCGGTGTCCCCCAATGAAATAAGAGAGAAATCTATATATCTATATGAATATTATTTTACATTGTAATATGTAGGATTTTCAACTTTGTACCATGGAACAAGCAAGAGTGATACCAGAGGCACAACTGTAGAGGGTGCAGAGGAAGCGGTCACCTTCAGATCCCGGTACCTGAGGTTGCCTAAGAACCCCACTGCTACTTATATGAAAAGAGCACTAGATGGTAGCACTAGATTTAGCATCTAGCACTAGATAGTAGCATCATGTATGAAAACTGTTCCCCCTAAAAAAGTCTTTGTACCAAAAACTTCAGTGAAAAAATTAAGCATAGCCCAGGAGTATGTACAATGACCAGCCAGTCATCAAAGTCCATAAGATCTCCGAGGCATTATACCCCCAATCTGTGGGGTACCTCTTTTCGCCAGTAGGTCTATCCAGGTTATAGTATATCAAGAGTTTAGAATGTCCACAAACCTCAAACCCTAAAAGAGGAGACACATAATGGGATACAATATTCTTCATGCCGGAGTTCTTACACGTAAGGCCAACAATGTCTATTTGCTCTCCGATGTACCATTTTGATTCTCAATCCGTTTATTTGTGGTCTCAGTGGTGTCCACGTTGTCCTCAGGATTCCCACAAAAGATAATCCTCCACCATTGTTGCTTGAGCAAATTGATATTGTACAAAATTGGATTCACTATTGAGTTGCAAAAAGTAAAGACGGTAATCCAGAAGAAAACGGTGGGCGATAAGATGAAGTTTTCTGTTAGGTTGTGAAGAAGAAGCAAAAGGACAATTATACACACAGGGGTCCACATGACAAAAAAAGAGATCATGAGGATGAAGAGGGTCCTGAATAGTCGGTAATCTCGCTGGGATACCCGGTACTGGTGGACTTCAGAGTAAGCCGTGCTGCTGATCATCCGCTCACTGATCTCCTTTGTGATCTTCGAAAAGAAAATGTTTATTAAATTACATATTATAGTAAAGCTGTAATCTACACAAGTTCATCTACCTGAACCTATTCTGGGTTCAGAAGGGAGTCTGTCTCCAGAACTCGGCATGTCAATCCTTCCACGTAGATAGATAGGGTCAATTGAATCAGATGATGTTTTCCCCTTGTGAATTGTTGCCTTTGTTGCTGAGATATTACTATTTTTGTCAATATGCAAATAAGCTCTTTGGAGCAATGTGGATCTATCTGGAGGACTGGGCTGATATGCTGGGTTCTGGTGACAGACTCCCCTTAAAGAGGACCTTTCACCACCTGGGGCACATGCGGTGTAATACACCGCTAGAAAGCCGACAGTGCGCTGAATTCAGCGCACTATTGGCTTTCCCATTCTGTGCCCCGGTGAAGAGCTATCAGTGCCGGTACCGTAGCTCTTCACTGTCAGAAGGGTGTTTCTGACAGTAAGTCAGGAACGCCCTTCCTTATAGTAGCGTCTATTGCGCTGTACTTTGAGAGGGGGCGTTGCTGAGTGGTGAAGACGAGTGGACGAGTACTATCAGGAGGGGAGGGGGGCGTTCCTCACCACTCTCACAGTACAGCGCTATAGACGCTACTGTGAGGAAGGGAAAATGCATAGAGAAAAGTTCCGGGAACGGAATGGCCCGAACACAAATATGAACCAGGCCTTAGAGAGATTTTTTTTCTTATATTTCATTACCTTGAATATCTTGGTGTAGCTGATGATAATGCTTAATCCTGGTATCAGGAAGTCCAGAACTATGAACGAAATATCCCATGCAATTTCTTCAGCCACCGTTGGCCAAACAAGCGTGCAGATCTGGACATCCTGGTGGGCACATATAAGAATATTAAGGTATTGCAAGACAGGCAGGATTCTCAATAAGTTACAGTGCACAAGAAAAAAGGGTCAATAACAATGTTAGCGATCCAGTGTATGTAACCGTAAGCCCATAGACCCATAGGGGCCCCTACCTACCCCCGAGTGACTACATTATACAGAACTACGTGTGTCTCGTATGGGCTAAGCTGATTTTTTATAGAATTTTTGCTTTTCATGATCATTTGAATGACCTATAAATAAATGAATTGCATTTTTATTAATGGTTATGTAACAAAAGCGAGTGTTCCCCGGCCAAACCTAATATTTATCTCCATTTCTGTTGCACCGTTCATGGAGGACCTGGAGAACTAGAAGTGCCGAATGCCAAAGTCCCATAATGAGTTTACAGGAAACCAGCGGAGCTGAATGGCGAGAGACGTATGGAAACTGAGAGCTGTGGTCATGGAGGACGGCTGCTTTACATCTAATTATAAGGTAGGAAACCACAATGTCTGCAGTTCTCTATTAATGACATTGACCACCATAAGCACAAAACATCTGAGTCATTTTAAAGTTTCCAAAAAATTCCTGGTACCAATGACTTTATTTTCCTTTCCTCATTTCTATTTTTAAGAATGATTCCTGAAGTGAAAACTTCTTCAGAAAACTTAAGACCTGAACTAAAAGATTGCACTCTTCTTTTCTACGAGATTACGGTGGTCATTTAGTGTCACGATTTTGTAGGTCCAGAGCCGGCCGGTGTAAATCTATAATAAATATACATACTGAGAATCGGCAAGGCTCATACTAATGGAAATGTCCATCAGCTGTTTGGATATGAATCTCACTTTTTATGAGCGGTTTCACAAATCATCGTGTGTTATGGCACTTTAATGGGAACCTGTGAAAAGATTTATGATGCTGAACCACAGACGGACCAAAACTATGTTTTATTGTGAAACACCGTAGCATTTCAGAGGAAACATTAAAAAATAGTCAAGAACAGGGAAAAGAGTCACTGGGGTGCAGTGTCCAACTCAGGTTCCTTGGGCCCACTAGATAAATTCGTTTCGAGGGCCCGCTCTCCAACACTTCCTAGGAAATAGACCATAGTACCTCTGCCAGACCATTATAGTGTAAGAGCCCTGGCCTTCCATAGGTTTCTCTGATGGGTTAGTCTGAAACTTTTGGGGTGGGTAACCACCAGCTTCCCCCTGACCAGCCCAATTAACAGGTATATGCAAAAAAAACAAACAAAAAAAACTGCCAGACACATTGATTTTTCTCCCTTCTGGGGCATACGTAGAAGGGGTGAAGTGGTAGCATTTGTTACCAGGTGCTGTATCCTTAAGGTTCCTCAATTTTGCATTGGGGCCCAGGAGCTTAGAGTTAATGCTACCCATGGCTTGGGTACAATTCATTTTCTGATGGCTTTCTTTAAGTGAACATGGTTTCTCTTCAGGCAGTCTTTGGGGTGTTTATCATGTCTGTTATTTGTCCATTGTGTTCATGGTCGACCTTGTCCTCTTTACCTTTGACTCACTCTTGATGTCAGAGGGGATTGGATTTTTTTATGTACTTTTTTTTCCCTATCAGTATGTTTTTGGAGTATGGAAGGAAATACAGGCAAATATGGGGAGAACATACAAACTCCTTGCAGATGTTGTCCTTGGCAGGTTTTGAACCCAGAACTAGAGCGTTGTGAGGCTGCAGTGCTAACCACTGAGCCACCGTGTTGCCCCGGGAGCTGTTGGATTTTGTGTTTGGCAGTGGAATGCACTAAAGAGCTTCTGTCATGTAACAGTGCCATATTTGACCACTGATTTGGGGAAGTTCAAGAAGAAAACAGACAATAGCTGCAATATAGAAATAGTACAGTGCACTGAGCAGATCTAGATCTCGGGTGGTAGTTAACCACTAGGGTGGCTGGTTCTATGGAGCAGCAGTTATTCTAGATTCCACCAGTGAGAGGGGAGCAAACTATAGAAAAGAACAACCAATTGGATTGATCCGAGGATAAATCCAAACATAGACAACTGCGCTGAACCTTGACTAATAAATAAAAATATTTTATTGACGACACTTCTTAATAACACACTGCAAGTGTAACATAGCTGCAAGTCAAACTAGAAACCCCAGTAGTCCGGACAGCACAAGACATCTGTATACAGACGTGACTTCAGAGAAACACCATGAGGTGTTTGATTGGAGACAGAAGTGATGGTTGGATGGAGCTCAGTCTAAGGCTGACAGGTGACCACCGGCCATTGGCTCTCTGGCAGTATCCACCACTACAGATAGGGATTCTAGTCATTCTGGTTACACTTTTCTTACAGTGTGGGTTCCAAGTGGCTGAACATCTCTGACAAAGGATCTTCTCCAACCATCACTTCTGTCTCCAACCAATAACCTATTGTCACTTCGTATAGGCAGATGTCTTGTGCCGTTGGGACCCCTGGGACTTGTAACCCCATTCACTCTATAATGGTGGTGCTGGGGTATTGTTGCTCTGTCCTTATTATTTGAAATTGGAGCAGGGCTGGAACTGATCCTGTCCACATCATTAGATTCCAAGGCAGCTAGATCAACTGCAGGGTCCAGGTGTCGGACCTCCAACAAACCGATACTGATAGTCAATCCTGTGGATAGGTCATCAGTCTAAAAACCTGTTGGGGTTTGTACACATTAGCGCATCTATCAAGAGTTTTTGGTCAAAGTCTTGGATCGGGCCGTTGAAATCCAACTGCTTGACCGTCAATACTCCCAACTCTTCATTCATAGACGATCATGGAAAGAAAGAATTGGGCATGCTTAGTCGAGCCTAATGTGCATACATATGGGAGAATCAGTAAAAATAGATGTTTACCCAACAAGAGTTTGGCCATCAGCCAAAAGCGACTGGACACCTATACCAACCAGACCAGTCCATTCCGGCTACTTAATGCCGCCCTTTGGCATCTCCATGTCTATATCAGGAAAGGAAACATTTTATGTAAGAAGGGAAGTGTTTATTCTCCCGCTTTATGATCTTTTCCCATGTGAGATGACCTTTCAATTGATTTATATAGAAGATTTTATCAGGCCATGTAAAAGAGAATTGATTAGGAGATAGATCGTCCTCGGACACAGTCCGTCTCTGCCCGCAGAGGTAATGGCTGCTATTGTGAAATCTAAAGACCTGTGTGACGAATGTGTAAGGAAAATAAACCTAAAGTAAATCTATTCGTCATGAGTCACGACAGAGAGCTGGTAGGTCAGTAAATGGATTTATATGTAGTATGTGTACAGGGAGTAGAACGTCTTACTGAGCAAACAGACATTTTGAAAAGGAGAACCCCCAAGCTGTGTGTGACTTGGCACCAATACATGTAGTTTAGTGCAGGTCGGTGTCAGTGAATATGTCTGGTTTCCTGATAGCTGACATGCTCGTAATCCAAGCGGCATCAAGGGTTACGGCACTTAACCCTTTCTGCACTATTAATATGAGTTTATCATGAAGATTGACGGGGACATCCACTTTCTAATATTGAGAAAGGACCCTTAATATTAGATCTGTGGGTGTCTAACACCCAGGACCCCCGTAGATCAGTGTGTCTCCTGGTAATGTCTACATGGCCCACTGGCACTGTCCCATTGATATAAACATTATCAGGAGCCATGCTGTGCAGGAGCAGTTGATCTGCAGGGGTCCTCGCTGTCGGACCCTCGAAGATCTAATATTGATGACTTATCATATGAATGGAGCATCCATAAAAGAAAATTGATAATCCCTTTAAGGTCCCAGTCACAGGAATATGCAAAACAAGATAGCCAAAAAACATTTATTACAATGTCTCACTTATGTCATGTTGACATGTGTGTATGGGTCAAAAAAAATGTGCTGCAAGTGCAACTTTTTCATCCATCGATTTAGTTTTAAAAAGAAAAAGCAACCTACAGACGGAATTGTAGTCAATGGAGACCATCGGGATCTTTTTGTCATCCGTACTGTGATCCTACAGTCATATTCCTTTCTAACTCTCCTATAAATCTATCTAACATCCAAAAACAGACATTTATCATCTCCTATAACCCCCCGTGGTAAAGTATAAGCAATGACTAGACTGTGTATTTGTTTGCATAAATTCCTGGTCTGTTGCCATGTGTGCACCACTTGAGATTCTGTAGTTCCACATTTTGTACCGTGCAGACATCACTTCACTCTCTGAAGATCTGTGGTCCATTTGCAATGTAAACACCTTGGACGTATACACATCACTATGTCTGGAGTTGGTACCACATTATAGAAGCACAATCTGTCTATTTGTCTAACCTATCTATAGAACATAGTGTAGAACACTGTCAGGGCTCCTAGGAACCTATCTATAAAACATAGTGTAGAACACTGTCAGGGCTCCTAGGAACCTATCTATAATACATAGTGTATGACACTGTCAGGGCTCCTAGGAACCTATCTATAATACATAGTGTAGAACACTGTCAGGGCTCCTAGGAACCTATCTATAAAACATAGTGTAGAACACTGTCAGGGCTCCTAGGAACCTATCTATAATACATAGCGTAGAACACTGTCAGGGCTCCTAGGAACCTATCTATAAAACATAGCGTAGAACACTGTCAGGGCTCCTAGGAACCTATCTATAATACATAGCGTAGAACACTGTCAGGGCTCCTAGGAACCTATCTATAATACATAGTGTAGAATACCCTGCAGGGCTCCTAGGAACCTATCTATAATACATAGTGTAGAATACCCTGCAGGGCTCCTAGGAACCTATCTATAATACATAGTGTAGAACACTGTCAGGGCTCCTAGGAACCTATCTATAAAACATAGTGTATGACACTGTCAGGGCTCCTAGGAACCTATCTATAAAACATAGTGTAGAACACTGTCAGGGCTCCTAGGAACCTATCTATAAAACATAGTGTAGAACACTGTCAGGGCTCCTAGGAACCTATCTATAAAACATATTGTATGACACTGTCAGGGCTCCTAGGAACCTATCTATAAAACATATTGTATGACACTGTCAGGGCTCCTAGGAACCTATCTATAAAACATAGTGTAGAACACTGTCAGGGCTCCTAGGAACCTATCTATAAAACATAGTGTATGACACTGTCAGGGCTCCTAGGAACCTATCTATAATACATAGCGTATAACACTGTCAGGGCTCCTAGGAACCTATCTATAATACATAGCGTATAACACTGTCAGGGCTCCTAGGAACCTATCTATAATACATAGTGTATAACACTGTCAGGGCTCCTAGGAACCTATCTATCCAATTTATAGCTCTTTAAGGCTTCATTCACATCTGCGTCGAAGTCTCCGTAAGAGACGCCTTCACAGATTCCACTGAAAATTGTCAGAGAGAAAAGTCCAACACAGAGGACTTTTCTCTTCCCAGGTTTCAGTATAGAACTGGTGAGGTCCGCGGGTAACCATTGTTTTAGCTGGTGGGCTCTCCGTTTTTCAGGTCCCACAGCGGATACCAAGATGGAGAGCATGACACAAGTGTGAACCTAGCCTATCGTGCTAACAGCTTATGTCAACATGAAAGTAACATTATATTCTGGGGTCTCTTCAGTCTCCAGGATATAATACGATGAGGCCCAGGAGAAGGTATTATAGACAACAAACAAAAACTTTCCTATATTAACTGTTTTGGGCCTCCTTGAGCCAAGCATCACGAAGAAGCCCAAAAGTAGTAATGGAAGTGAGTATGAATGTTTCTTTTATTTTTGTCACCTCCCATAGGCCTCCACCTCTTATACTCTGGGATCTGAAGCTATTATAGGGGCAGACATATTTGGTGGTTATTTTCGGAATCTGTTTCTTTATGAACATGCGCTATTGTTTCGCTCCACATGGCCAGGACGTTTATTTGACATGTATGCAAATACTCAGAGAAATGGCTTCATATCTCACAATGGAACCAGATTTGTATATAGAGCAGCTCTTTACATATTGGCCTGAACAAACCATTCAACATTTTACCAAGATGCAAAATAAAATATAACACAAACCTCGAATACAACCTGTGTATAATAATGTGGTGTTAGGTTATTGTCAATGGAAATCTAAGATACAACGGTGTAGTGCAAAATAATACGACAAGGAAAATATCTGAAGAACCCAAAGAGAGATGAAAAGTGTATCATAGGAGAATAGCGAACATCAAGCTACAATATACATATATGAGAAACCCGACAGTTACGTTATATGGAACGACCAATGGGGAGTTGAACCAGAGGCAATACGATTTAACCCTTAGAACTTTCAGTATGGCGGAGAATCTAGAGAGTATAGAAGGAGGATCGGAAGTTACATCTAAGATACCAGATCTTTTTGTCTTCAGAGGAGATAAATTGCCTCCCGTGGGTGGCTTACTACCCTCTCTCCATTCTGAGGACATAGAAGCTTGTCTGAGCCAAGCATGCATGTGTATTTGGTCAAATATCTGTTGACCAAATGAGATTATAAAGTGGATGACGGCTTAAGACCACACAAGTACAATGCTGTGCAAAAGTTGTTAAATGCTGCATAGTAAGAATGGTTTCGTTAATAGAAGTCTAAATCCCATCAATCTATGGTGTGACCTTTGCCCTTTGCTGCCCATCAGTTCTTCTCAATACACTTGCATACAATACTTGAAGGAACTCGGCAGAGAGGTTTTTCCCACCATCTTGGAGAATTAAGCCCAGATCTTCTGTGGATGTTGCTTGCTCCAATCCGTCTGTCTCTTCATGTCCTCCCTGACAGACTGGGTGATGTTGAGATCAGGGCTCTGCGGGGGCCGTATCATCACTTCCAGGATTCCTCCTCCAAAGAGTGGTCACACATAATATACACTCACCGGCCACTTTATTAGGTACACCTGTCCAACTGCTCGTTAACACTTAATTTCTAATCAGCCAATCACATGGCGGCAACTCAGTGCATTTAGGCATGTAGACATGGTCAAGACAATCTCCTGCAGTTCAAACCGAGCATCAGTATGGGGAAGAAAGGTGATTTGAGTGCCTTTGAACGTGGCATGGTTGTTGGTGCCAGAAGGGCTGGTCTGAGTATTTCAGAAACTGCTGATCTGCTGGGATTTTCACGCACAACCATCTCTAGGGTTTACAGAGAATGGTCCGAAAAAGAAAAAACATCCAGTGAGCGGCAGTTCTGTGGGCGGAAATGCGTTGTTGATGCCAGAGGTCAGAGGAGAATGGCCAGACTGGTTCGAGCTGATAGAAAGGCAACAGTGGCTCAAATAGCCACCCGTTACAACCAAGGTAGCCAGAAGAGCATCTCTGAACGCACAGTACGTCCAACTTTGAGGCTACAGATGGGCTACAGCAGCAGAAGACCACACCGGGTGCCACTCCTTTCAGCTAAGAACAGGAAACTGAGGCTACAATTTGCACAAGCTCATCGAAATTGGACAATTGAAGATTGGAAAAACGTTGCCTGGTCTGATGAGTCTCGATTTCTGCTGCGACATTCGGATGGTAGGGTCAGAATTTGGCGTCAACAACATGAAAGCATGGATCCATCCTGCCTTGTATCAACGGTTCAGGCTGGTGGTGGTGGTGTCATGGTGTGGGGAATATTTTCTTGGCACTCTTTGGGCCCCTTGGTACCAATTGAGCATCGTTGCAACGCCAAAGCCTACCTGAGTATTGTTGCTGACCATGTCCATCCCTTTATGACCACAATGTACCCAACATCTGATGGCTACTTTCAGCAGGATAATGCAATGCCATGTCATAAAGCTGGAATCATCTCAGACTGGTTTCTTGAACATAACAATGAGTTCACTGTACTCCAATGGCCTCCACAGTCACCAGATCTCAATCCAATAGAGCATCTTTGGGATGTGGTGGAACGGGAGATTCGCATCATGGATGTGCAGCCGACAAATCTGCGGCAACTGTGTGATGCCATCATGTCAATATGGACCAAAATCTCTGAGGAATGCTTCCAGCACCTTGTTGAATCTATGCCACGAAGAATTGAGGCAGTTCTGAAGGCAAAAGGGGGTCCAACCCGTTACTAGCATGGTGTACCTAATAAAGTGGCCGGTGAGTGTAGATGGGAATGTGAAGTGGGACAATCCTTCAACTCCTAGTGGAGAAGGCACCTAACATTTTATATAATCGTTCCAGGGGTAAGAAGATCAACCCCGCACTTCATACACCCGCCGTGATGGTTAGGAAAGCTGATTCAACCCCAGTCTCAAGACAGTCACATGGGGCACTTGAACTGACCTAAGACTCCCTATAAAAACATAATCTCTAAATCCAACAATTCTCGTCGTTGTCCCTTTTACAGCCCAACTATCTGATATCAGCCGTGGTAAATACTAAATCCTCTGAAAACATATAGTTAGAAAACGCTGCGATAGCCTCAAAGAAAGTCTTAAGATTTGTGGTTTTTTGATCTCTGTAAACAATGAATGTCTACATAGAGATTAACCAGCCCTGATGTAATCCTGGTCACACAGCAGATGGATTTCACGGATTCCAAATCTGATATTTCTAACTTTGAACAATATCGGGAAATTATAATGGATGACGTTCTCATGGCAAAATCATGCTTGAGAATACGGCCTATCCACACTTGTAGGCACTGACCCCATAGGCTGTATGTGTAAAATACAGAGGCAATGCTATTCTATGGAGTTATTCCATCGGATCCTGGAATATTGGAGTCGAATCCGGTTTTTGTAAACCAATTTGCCCAACTCCGCTACCAACACCAACACTACACTATGTATGATGGTATACAGCCAGTGTATAATGTCTGCAACGTGCTGTAGTTTATATACCGGACAAGACGACAAACATCAGACAGTAAGAAGTATATTTCTCCCTAAAAAGGACTAAAGGTTCTATTCAGCCCCCTCTTAAAGGGATTGTCTGCTACACGGACAATTACACTTGCTAGGTGGACATAGAAGGTAATAGTTGATGTAATGTAGAAGAGTGAGTTCTTCCACGGAAAATCTGTCCCGTATATCTGGGATAGATGCCTTGATTTCTGCAAGTCCTGTTCAGATGCCTGAGACAATGGCTGCAACAAATCTGCCGCACGTGAATTCATCACAAATAAGTACAGATTGGGGGGCAACGCGGTGGCTCAGTGGTTAGCACTGCAGACTTGCAGCGCTGGAGTCCTGGGTTCGAATTTTGCCAGGAACAACATCTGCAAGGAGTTTGTATGTGCTCCCTGTGTTTGTGTGGATTTCCTCCCATTCTACAAAGACATACTGATAGGAAAAAAATAAAGTACATTGTGATCTCTATATGGGGCTCACAATCTACATAAAAAAATAAAAAAACAAACCAAAACAAGTACAGATTGTAAGGACACAGGTGACATTGGTAGGTTAAGCTGGGTGTCATCCTATATAGACGTAGTTACTGCACAGATCACATGTTGTCATCACCCAGCTTTTGTAGAGTCCTGTATGGCAAGCATGCCTAGTTCTATACCTACAAGTATGCTACAGGTCTGGCTAAGGTATTGAGTTCTAGAATTCCCGGACAACCTCTTTAATATGAAATATAATATTGTCATATACTCTATTAACAGATTTTCTGTATTCCTTGTTTTTCTCACTGGCTTCTTACAAGAGTACGGGTGTACGGGGTAAAGGAGTCTGGAGGGGAGAGAGAACTTATACAGTTATAGATCGGCCTTTATAAAGCATAGAACAGCGGTTTTGGTGTTGTATGAAGGATGAGATTCTGTTTTATTTATAATATTTGTTTAAATATCAATTGACAACAGTCAGAATTTAAAGCAGGTGCAGCGGCAAATATATATATATATATTATATATATATTTAATCTATGCCAAACCACACTGTATTTTAGTGAATATAAACCTTTTATATGACACCAAAGGCACTGTTCTACGTTTTATAATGCAGAGATATAACTACTTAAAGTGACCCCGCAGACTCAGTTTATGTCCGTTATTAGAGCCAATACTCCTGACAGTAAGAGAAACAAGGAAACGAATATAGAAGAGACAAAAAGTGGATTTCAGCTCTGTAGTTCATGGAAAAAGGACAAAATTCATTAATGTATATAACAATATCCTTTAAGGTTAAATACTGTAATATTACATAATATTGGAAAATACATTCTTACAGTGACTTACCCTATTATTCACTTTCTGGGGTATTACTTTGAAGAATAGACACAACGGTAGGGCGGTCATTGCCGAGAAGCCCCAGATGGTTACAATTCCTATTGCCACCACCTTAACATTACAGGAGGTGGCCTGGGACAACTTCATGATACAGACCATCCTCTCCAGGCTCACCGCCGACAGGGAGATCAGGATAACGCAACCACTGAGGCAGATGACATAAAACAGGAGATGGCAGAAGAAATCACCCAAGACCCAAACCTCCGTCCAGCGGACGACTAAGATGAGCGGTATCATACTGATGAAGAGCAAGTCGGAACAGAACAGGTTCAGCACAAAGCAGTTGGCAGTCACCAGTTTCTTCTTTCTAAGCAGCAAGACAATGGCAGAAATATTGACAAAGCATGAGACTATGAACACCAGAGAGAGCAATAAGGTCTCCACCACTTTCACCGCCAGGGTCCTGTCGAATTCGGAGTAAAAATTGAAATAGGTGAAGTTGCAACTTGCTTCCGACTGACTACACAACAGAAGCATGTAGCCCATTGTAGAAGTAAGATGAAGTGTGACTACATCCAGCGTCGATGGTCAGGAGACCTCACATTTGATATCTCCCCTACGCCCAGTTGGCATCACAGAGGGTTAATGCAGCAGTACCAGCTCTGTGCCTTCCTATAGTCCTGCAGTGCGGCCGGTCGTTCCCTCTGTGATGCGAAACAAGGAAGTTACATGGCATTCTTGTAAATATCCACCCATCTAAAACAAAGATGAAGGTGTCGGGCTTTTATGATGTCAGCCCTTGTATTAGGAAATAATGCCTGGCTTTCATTGTCTCCTGTACTCTGGATTATTTACAGAGTGTAAATTTCTCGTAAAATTGCTTGTTCTTGTGTTGGTAAGAGAAGATAAAGAGATAGAGAGTTTCCTGTTCTGATACTGTACACACATCTGTCCGCTCTATTCAGACACCAGCCTGACTCGCTCCATTTATCTCTTAGATAAAGATTTCATTTCAAGTGTCAAAATTTACCAAAAAAGGAAACACAAATGAAAAGTAGCCTAAAAAGGAGCACGAGCATACGGAATGAACCCCAAGTGACAACGCTGAGCACTGGCGCCGGCTTTGGCAGTTCTATGGGTTATAGTTTTTAATTATTATGCAAAGTCCGTGTCCTTAAAGAGAGAGAGTGTCATGAGAACCCAGGATATCAGCCCAGCCCTGCAGATAGATAGGTTAGTGTTAGGAGAACCCAGGATATCAGCCCAGCCCTGCAGATAGATAGGTTAGTGTTAGGAGAACCCAGGATATCAGCCCAGTCCTGCAGATAGATAGGTTAGTGTTAGGAGAACCCAGGATATCAGCCCAGTCCTGCAGATAGATAGGTTAGTGTTAGGAGAACCCAGGATATCAGCCCAGTCCTGCAGATAGATAGGTTAGGAGAACCCAGGATATCAGCCCAGCCCTGCAGATAGATAGGTTAGTGTTAGGAGAACCCAGGATATCAGCCCAGTCCTGCAGATAGATAGGTTAGGAGAACCCAGGATATCAGCACAGCCCTGCAGATAGATAGGTTAGGAGAACCCAGGACACCAGCCCAGTCCCACAGATAGATAGGTTCGGGTCATTTGAATCAAATAATTTTTAACCACTTGTGAATCGCTGTTCCTGAGATATTTGCATATTGACAAAAATTGCAGTAAGTTCTTAGTAGCAAAAAAGGGCTTTGCCATTGCTCCAAAGAGGTAAGTGCCAATATCCTTGTTGCTCCAAAGAGCTAATTTGCACATTGACAACAATAGCGATATCTATCCAGGTGACCCTAACCGGGTTGATATGCTGGCAGTGGTGCGAAGAGGTGGATTTGGTGAAGCTGGTGAAAGGTCCTCTTTAAAAAGGAGCTGTCAAAAATAAAAACAGCTAATCCCAACCTGTTAATATGACAATTCTGATCAGCTTTTCTTAGAACTTTGTATTGCGTTCCTCTACTGACACTAGTGGAAATGTATTGGTTGTCATTTTCCATTTCAATGAGGTGCGTCCCTATACACAGTGACAATGTCCTGCCAGGATCCTGACATCCACCCTATTGACATGGGGAATGGTAACGCCCATGTGTCAGTGCCAATATATTTCCAGGATGAATAACAGAGGTCAAACACCACACAAGTACACGATTTTCATACAATCTTTATTATATCCCATTTCTTGCAGTATTAATCTCCATGTTATATTCTGGCATACTGAATATTACCGGCACCAACTTTAAAATACGGCGTCAAAAAATAAAAATACAACTCAAAAATACATTTAAAATAAAAAGTGCAATGTTATAAGTTAAGCAGATTGTTCATCTTACATGGTCACCAGATCTGGGCCCCTATAAACCAGCGGCATTTCCTAATGCTGATAGGGTTTAGAGTCCCAAACTGGGAAATCTTGTCCTATCCATTGCACAAAGAGTTTGATAACTTTTACCTTTCTGGAGAGGAGTCCCGGCTCATCCTCGGCAATACCAAACACATGCACATTGTGCCGTCTGAGACCAGGATAGCGCACCTTGCTGCACCGGCTATGCACATTGGTTTCTATAGCACAATTTGGGACACTTGGACCCGTCTCGAGCAGATTAAAAGGTATCAAAGACTTGGGCATGGAGGGTTGGATAGGGCAGAGTCTATAAGATTTGTGGCCGAAAAACCCAGCATCTGGTTTAGGGGCCCAAAAGCTGGTGAGTAAGGAGTTTGCCAGGCTTATTAATTGATGACCTATCCTTAGGATCAATAGAAGATCGGCAGGGGTCTGACACCGGGCTGTTTGAAGAGACCATAGCATTTTGGTGAGCGCTGTGGACTCTTCACCCAAAACCAAAGCGCAGTTGTTGTGCCTGTGAAGTGCTGATCAGCAGGGGTCCTGGGTGTGGGACCAAAGGATAGGTCATGAATGATATTACCCAGATGGAAATCAGTGCATGTGAGGAGAAGTGTGTTCTTTACAGGCTGGCGATTATACATGGATATGCTTTAAGAAGTGCAAAACGCTAACCAGACCGTTCACGTCAGTTCAGTTAACCCCAGTGTTGCCAGGGCAGGTCGACCAGTGTTGACCGTACATATAATAAAAATAATAAATCAATTCACTGCAAAATTTTAGACGTCACAAAACAAAGGATCTTAATGACCAACCCAGGACGGGAAATCTCAGCAGTACAAGATGCGGTTATCAATGTAAGAAAACCAATGACCCATTGTAAGACTTTAGTACGTCCCGGTATAGCACATACAAAAAAAGGGGGAGGGGTGGAGTGTACAAGTGACAAACCCTCCTGTCTATAAGGCTGGCTTTTACAGTAAGACGTCTTCAGCTTGTGCAGAAATCTATGTGTGCGAGGAGCTCGCGGTGCTGGCTGGTGGGGTACACGACGCGACACCTGGGGCACTCCAGGAAGCTCTCGTCTAGTAGACTTTTATTCTTCGGCGATGGCTGATCCTCTCGCAGGCTCAGCTTGTCATTGAAGTCAGACGCAAAGTTGCAGGGTGATTCAACAAAATATATGTCCCGTTTCTGTCACACAGAGATCACGTCATTAGTACATAGAGGTTTCGATTAGCCCACCAAATGGCCGAACATGTGATACATAGAGATGAGCGAACACTGTTCGGATCAGCCGATCCGAACAGCACGCACCCATAGAAATGAATGGAAGCACCTGTGACGCTGACTTTGCCGGCGGTTGGCCGGCGTCACAGGTGCTTCCATTCATTTCTATGGGAGCATGCTGTTCGGGTCGGCTGATCCGAAGTGTTCGCTCATCTCTAGTGATACACTGTACTATATATACTATGGGACAGCAAAGTGGCAAGAAGGCAGGGACACTTAGCATATGATCCAATGAGTCCTGATCTCTCAACTACATTCAATCTGGGAAACGTGGGCAATATTCAGTCTAAAGGAGGAGGCCAAAGTGACCACCACTAACTAATAATGGCAAACACAATGTGGGTAGTGATGGCCAATGATAGCTAAAATACTCTGGAGCGTTACACCTTCGCCCATCATAGTGAATTTTATAGAAATGAATATAACAGCCTGTCTTATCAGTCTCCATTCTATGTACCGCCCATAGAAAACTACTTACCGCCGGCTCCAGCTTTGTGATCTGTTCCCTGGTTTTCCTCAATTCCTTCAGTACTTTATTCAGTTGCTGTTGTACATTTTGTTGGTCAATTTTGCCATTTTCTAAATCAGCAGTGCACTTCTGAACCTGAGAACACAAGAAAGTATTAAAGGGATTCTACCATTAAAAATCTTTTTTCTGTGGCTAACACGTCGGAATAGCCTCTAGAAAGGCTATTCGTCTCTTACCTTTAGATGGGATCTCCGCCGCACTGTTCCTTAGTAATACCGGTTTTTACTGGTATGTAAATTAGTTCTCTGGCAGCGATGGGGGCGGGCCCCAGCGCTGAAAATGCGATGAGGGCGTCCCCACCGATGCCCGAGAACAGGATCCTGCGCCGCCTCCATCTTCTGCTGGATCCTCCCCTTCTTTCTTCGGCGGCTTCACCTCTGTCAGCTCTGACACTAGTAGAGCCGACTGCGCATGCGCGGCCATACTTCCGAGGCCGCAATTGCGTGAATGCGCAGTCGGCTCTACTAGTGTCTCAATGGCAGAGCCAACTGCGCAGGCGTCAGAAGAAAGACGAAGAAAGAAGGGGAGGATCCAGCAGAAGATAGAGGCGGCCAGGATCCTGTTCTCCCTATTACTAAGGAACGGCGTGGCGGAGATCACATCTAAAGGTAAGAGACGAATAGCCTTTTTAAAGGCTATTCCAACGTGTTAGCCACAGAAAAAATATTTTTAATGGTAGAATCCCTTTAAGGCTGAGGCCCCACCATGCAGAAATGCTGCTTTTTTTGTTGCAGACTTTGTTGCGGTTTTTGAGCCAAACCCAGGAGTGGATTGGGCAGAAGGGAGATTTATAAGAACTTCCTATATATTTCCCATTCCTTTTGTAGCCACTTTTGGCTAAAAAAAAACAAAAAACGCCGCAAAATCTGCAACCAGAAAAGCTGTGTTTCCGCAACGTGGGGCTTCAGCCTATAAAGGGATATGTCCTTCAAAAAAATGAAAGGGACATTCCAGATATTTGGGATGGAGAGATAGCCGCACCTGATTTGTCAGATCCCAGTTTCTCTTCTTCTCCGCTTCATACTTCTCCCGATACAAGTCCAGTTCATCCTTCAGCTTCTGCATTCTGTCCTTAAACCGTCTCCTGTCCTCTTCCCGCCGTCCCTTTTCACTTTCTTGGAGGAATTTTAAGGTGGCAGATACATTTTCCAGCTCTTTCTTCTTCTCCTCGTTATATCTTCTCACGGCAATGAGCTCAGAGTTTAGCTGGGCCGTTATCTGTCTTTCCCCTTCCAGATCTTTCTTTGCAGCGACCAGAAGTCGGTCATAGTATTTCTGTTTATCTTCTTGTGCTGAAATCAACAATCATAAGAGACAATATAAAGAAAGGGCTGGGGACCGTTAAAGGGGTTGTGCTCTTAAAGACACTTTCCAGTAGATAAGCAACACATTGCTGGGACAGACCACAATATATGGATCTTATTTAAAGGGGTTGTACAATTAAGGACACTCATCCCCTATCCACAAATCGCATGAGGAGACGGGACTGAAAATCATGCAAGTGCACTGGTGTCCATTTACTGCTATGAGGTGCCCCAAAGGCCCCATAGAAGTGAATGAGGCACCGGTCTCACAAGCGGACTAGCACTCCATTGACAAGGAGGGGACATGGTGACTTTCTGTCCTTGGTTCTCCTCATTGCTGAGCGGTTAGACACCGAAGTCACATGATTTGTGGATAGGGGATGAGTGTCCTTAATTGTACAACCCCTTTAAATAAGATCCATATATTGTGATACATTCATGCATGTAGCATTTGCAGTGCCAGTATACAGGGGTCACCATTAAAAATGACTTGTCATCTCTAGTGACTTGTCTTAGACCTCTGCTACAAAACCTATCAATAAACTGAGTGTCACCAGGAGGGGGCGCACACACACAGAGTCTGACACTTGTATAGCAGCACACCCCTTTAACAAAAGGAATGGTTGTCAATTGACCCATCATTTTTTTGAGACTGATAACTGAGGAATAGGTAAAAAATATGCAAATCTATTCTTCAGGATGTAATTAGAAGAGTGCCTCTGTATGCTGCCCTCTAGAGGGCAGCCCCCTTAACATCATGCATGACTCAGTTAATAAACCTACTGACATGATGCGGATTTAATTGCCAAATTAGTATTTCTATTCCAAAAGGAACAGATTCCCAGCTATGGGCAGCGCTGTTTTGGCCTTTTGGGCCTCCTCAGCATAGCGCAGGGATACTGATTTGACAGAGTGAGAGACTATAGACAAGGGTCAGGGGATAATCATACACATCAATCGTATACATCAACTGAGGAAGTGTAATAAGTCACTGAAAGAAAAACTTATGGAGAACAAGTACCGTATTTTTCGGACTATAAGACGCACTTTTTTCCCCAAAAATTTTTGGGGAAAAGAAGGGTGCGTCTTATAGTCTGAAGGTGGCGCCTGGCATCCGCTGTAATAGAGAGACGGAAGCCGGCAAGTGATAGACGCCATTACAGGTGCCGGGGCCTGCCAGGGGGGGCTCCTCCGTGCCCCCGCCGCTGGCTTCATGCAGGGCAGAGGATCGTAGCGATGTCTCAGGCCCCGGCGTCTATCCCTCCCCGGCACCCGCCTCTCTAGTAGAGCGGATGCCGGGTCAGTATCCGTGGCCCCTTCTCCCCCCGGGGCCGGTCCCCACCGGCCCCGTACCTGTAAAGTTGCAGGCCGGCTCCTGCGCGGCGATATCGCAGGAGCCGACCTGTTCGGGTGAGAGCCGGGAGCCTAATGAGGCTCCCCGGCCTGTCACGGCTATATTAGTATTGCGGCTATATTAGTATTGCGGCTGGTGAATACCGAAAAATACGGTATTCACTAAAATAGACAAGTCAGGAGAGCTAAAAGTTCCTCTTTAATCCGGGAACTTTTTAAACTCACCGACCCCGTGGTTTTCATCACAACTTCACCTTTCCAGCCTATTTCTGACTCGGGGTCACATGATCGGAAGCAGCACCCCCCCCCCCCCCCCCCCCGAATGACTGCGCCCCCTCTGCCATGGTGACTAGTATTACTATCCATGGGGCTGGCTTTGTTATTATAATGGATTTGTTCTGCCAGCCCCATAATCCAGGTAATCCAGGAGAGGAGGGAGCAGGCTGCGCAACCAAGGTCAGAAAATGTTATGAAATCTGATATATGTGAATTATATAGAGTACAGGGAGCCAGGTTACTGTATGGTCTAAAGAGAGGAGACAAAACTAAAAAAAGAAGACGACAACATTCCCTCTACCATCTGACTTGCTCTCTCTTTCTTGTTGAGTTTTTGCAGCGTGGGCCACTTGTTGCTCCAGATCTCCAATGCGAGCCATTAACCCTTGAACGTACGCCTCTCGTTGCTTGTCATATACCAACCACTGCCCGTTTTTTTCCAAAGCCTACACAACATGAAGACAGGAATGGCAAATGATAAGTTACTCTGGTCAAACAATTTACTACAGCTATATAACGCATGGACAAGGGAAGACAATGCAATGATCATTCGACTGCCGCAGGTATGGCGATCAGCTGACATCCCAGGGCAAAGTCACATCTGGCATTAAAGGGGGTTTGTCTGCTCTTTTGCACTAACAGAACATTCATTTTAGATCTTCAGGGGTCCAACTACTGGGACCCCGCAGATCAGCTGTTTCACCCGTAAGCTGCACTGCTCATTTGCTGTACTTTTAATAGGCTTGAATGGCACAATACAGCAGTACGCTACCGTACAAACGCTGCTATAAAAATACAGTACGTGAGCACAGCAGCCCATAGACGTATAAAGCAAACAGCTGATCTGCGGGGTCGGAATCCATCAATCCAAAATTGTTCTCTCTTATCCATAGGATGCAATTTTTTAAAAAAGCAATTACATTTGAATGAATGGGAGCTGATCTGCAGTACCCGATCTGGCCACTATACAGAGAACAGCGCTGTCTGCTTCCTGCTCCATTCTCTAAGTATTAGTTGGTCAATGTTAGACCCCACTAATCTGGTATTGATGACTTATCCTTGGGGTAGGTCATCCATATGTATAGCCCAGAAAACCCCTTTAAGATCTATAAGATGTAAAAACCAATAACAATACAGTTGTATGTGTCGCCTCTGGTACAATGATGTTGTTTTCTGCCAAGAGCAGTAATACGTTGATCATAGTAGCGGATGGCTCCCACTGGGTCTCTGACTTCGTACAAAGATGTGTACGGGGATTGGTTTTCCTGTTGGATTCAATAAGACTTACTTTACCCCATCAGACCCCAGATATATGGCGGTAAGGGATAGTATCTCCATATGTATGGCAGGACATGAGACTACTCTGTGCACACGTCTCTGTACGGATACAGTACCGTCTTCCTTTCCGCCATATCAGCGTCTGCATCCTTATCTCTTACCACAATGAAGAATCAGTATGGTATATAATCTATACAATTACCCGCCATTAGTAAGGAAAGACTGAGCAGATAACAGCTGGCCGGCTTATCTCAAGCCTTTATATGACTGGGAATATAAGCAAACAGAGCAGTGATACAAGGTCTCATGTAATGAGCAGCGCCGATCACATGGGGACTAGTAATATCCTCGGATTGGCGCCGATCATTGACATTTACTGTTTATTCAGAGCATCTGTTGTGTGTATACAGAAATAGGAGCAGAGAACGGACAGGATGCGGCTAATGGATTCTAGGAGGACGTATTATAATCGCTCAACTAAAGTAAATGCCCCTGATAGTGTGCAAATATGATCACACAAGGGGCAAATAATGGACTGCATGTCAGGTGACTTATTAGAATAATCACATTATAAGAGGTATCAGGTATGGCAGGTCAGGTTGGCAGCCGGAGGAGAGAACAAGGCTGTGCGCTTCAGTACTTGTACTAGAGATCAAATGCTCCAAGTACTGTTAGAAGAGTGCAATGGCAGCCAGCTGTCAATTTATTCATACATTTCTAGGTTGAGTAACTGAGGAAAGTTACCGGTTCCTTTTAAGGCTGGGGCCTTGTTGCAAGTTTTTTTTCAATGTAGATTGTCAGCCCCATATAGGGATCACAATGTACATTTATTTTCCTATCAGTATGTCTTTGTAGAATGGGAGGAAATCCACACAAACACGGGGAGATCATATAAACACCTTGCAGATGTTGTTCCTGGCAGGATTCAAACCCAGGACTCCAGCGCTGCAGTGCTAACCACTGAGACACCGTGTTGCCCCAACCTTGTTGCGAGTTTGTAGGGTATGTTCACATAGCGGAATTTGCACTCCGTGTGTGAACATTGCGTTCCGGATTAGGCCCAAATAAATGGTCCTAATTGGGAGGGGGGGGGCACTACCCATATCCGCGGCAAGAAGGGTCATCTTGTTTCTTTTTTCTGTTATTAGCTAGCAAAAAAAATAAATGAGCGGCTCCCATTGAAGTCAATGGGAGCCATTTTTGGTAGCCTGGTTTTGAGTCGGATTCCGCGTCATAATCCGCTGCCAAAGAACTCCATGTGACCAGACCCTAAGGCGCCTGCAGTGAACAGCAATGTGTGTCTTGGCCTAAAGGAATTGTCTGAGACCTGGATGGAGTTCAGAAAACTCTTTCAGGCGAAAGCCCACGTTGTAGAAATGCAGCTTTTTTTGTTGCAGATTTTGTTGCGGTTTGTTGAGCCAAAACCAGGAGTGGATTGAGCAGAAGGGAGACGTATAAGAGCTTCCTATATACTTCCCATTCCTTTTGTAGCCATTCATGGCTTTGGATCAAAAAACCGCAGCAAAACCTGCAACAGAAAAAGCTACATTTCCGCAACGTGGGGCCTTAGCCTCATACTTCTAGGCAGGGACTTGCAACATGCACAGGTCACACAGCATGCACACAAAGTCCTATACAAGTCAGTATGAGGTTTTTTTTTTCCAGCTTACTTTCTAGCTGCACTCAGGCAAGTTGAATTATCCAAATCATGTAAAGAAAGTAGAATTCCCTTTAACCCTTATAAATCCCAGACATTGGTCAAACAACAAACACTCACATCTTTCAGCTGTGCCTCCAGGATGTGGATTCTGTTCTTATCTTCTGCTACGGGTGGATTCTAGAAAAAAAAAAAATAGAATATAAAATAAAAATACAGAAATGTATAAAGATATTTCCTTGTAAATCAAGTAAAACATCAGAAGCCGCCGTATTCTCTACACTCCTAACCCCGGGTCATTATAGGTTGGTAAAATGGCGCCATCTTGTGGCCCACGCAGAAACACTTACATTTCCACATATGTTTTCTATGCCAGACATCCATGTAAGGTATACAGATATATACTGTACAGTTACCTTCAGGATTTTACGGTAGAGATGTATGTGGCAATGTATTACCGAAAACCAACAAGTGGACATTAAGTTAAAGGGAGTGTCAACAGGAAATTTGATTCCAAACCAGCCACAGTACATAGCGGAGAACATTATGTTGAGCACCATAGACTCCCATTATAGGGATGTTTTAGTTTCTATTTTTAGCCTCAACATGGGCTTACATTGGGTTATACCATGAAGATTATGTATCCAGTACTCATAGGACAAGAGGATAAATAGCTGATCATGGGGGTCCGCCCGCTGAGACCCGAGCCTGAGAATGGGGGCTGTTCCTCCCATTGTGAATTCATCCTGACTGCAGTAATAGTGCCGGATGAGACGTATTCTCTCTCCCATTAACTCTAATGGGAGTGCTGGAGATAGCCAAGTGTGATACTATGGTTATTTCCAAGGCCAATGAGACCAATAAGTGTTGGTCCGCAGCTGTTCCGCTCCACTTCTCCATACACATGTACACTCGGCTCAGCCAAGCATGCATAGGTTTTTCAATAGGAAGACACCTCTAATAAATTCTCCAAAATCAAAAAATAAAAGGATTGGTCATGATAAAATGAAACAAGCCCAATCTTTCCTTCCCCTACCATCACCTTTCTGTGAGTGTCATACACATAGGTCGGTCACAACATAATCGTCAGCATGGCCAGACTTTGGTTTATTGGCAATATTATGGACAGATGAACATGTGAGACTGCATTGGAATACCTGGACATGGTCAGATCTGCTAGCTATGGCCTGAACCCTACGAGATGAGGCTCGGAGCTGTTTCCGGATCTTTGTGGAGATTTCTTCCAGTCTCTTGGCTTCCATCTCTATCTGAAGAAGCTCTCCATTATTTCTAGCATTAAGGACGTCACTGAAATTCTGTATCACTTCACCTTGTCTGGCCCTATCATCACTGTCTTTCACGTTTTGGGTTTCCAGGTCAAGAATTTTCTGTACTCAAGGAATAAAACTGTGTGACTGTGATGTATAATCTGAATAATGCTCATACGGTCAACACACATATAGACAGCTTACTAAAATACATATGAACAATGTTATTAACATGCTTCTACCTGCATTAAAGGGGTATTCCAGCCATTTCACATCATCCCTTAGCTACAGGATAGGTGATAACCTGCTGGTGAGTGGGGGTCTGACAGCTGGGACCCCCTAGAATCCCAATAATGTAATGTGCAGCCACGCAATGGGACTATTGGAGAGAACAGAACGCTCCAACTGGTTATGTCCGGCAATCCTATAGACTGCTCAACCCGTCCCTTCCGAATAAAGTGGGACCCTCGCTTGTGAGATAGGTTAGGGTCTCAAAGGTCAGACCACCATCTATGCTGGATATAATAACCACAATACCCCATTAATCCTCTACAGACAGCCAACTCCGAAGGGTCCGCAGAATCAGATTAATACATTTCCTATTGTACATACACCAGACAGAGGTGGGCAGCGGGCAGTTCTTGGTTGGGCAAAGGACAAAGTGTACATCACCCAGCTAATATATACTATATCCCAAATCTGAGAGGTCTGCACTGAGTTACAAGGGGGCATCCATCACAGCAGAGATTTGCTCTGAGGTACTGATAGTTTGAGGATTAACTTGAGCTGATGATAGTAAATCCCTTTAATGGTATTTACTTTTCGACCCCATGTGATGATGGAGGACAGCGTCAGGGTAACACCGGTGACCAATCAATAGTGACATCATCATAGTAATCAATGATGTCACTGGAGCTGACATGAGAGGATGGGGGCGCTGACAAACATCTAGTTCTTAGCCTTAAAGGAGTGGATTTATAAGGTGTATAAGTCATTCTATAGATTTCTTATTCCTTGTGAAGCTGCTCCTTGGTTCAAAAAAAACAGCAACATCTTCAACAAAAAATTGAAATGTGTGGCCTCAGGTTAATATCTCAGAGAGGAATACCCTACCAAGATGTGGGACCACTAAACAAAGCTGATTTTAGAAACCTAGAAATCTCCATTCTATTAGATTACACATTATGTTATAAATTGTCATTCTAGTGACTCAGTAAAGACAAGGGTCGACGATATTTCATGTGTGTGAACACAGACCGAGCCCTATTGCAGTGTAATACATTACCTCCAGCAGTCTGTTCCTCTCCGTGCCCGAGAGTTTAGATTTGGAGGCTTCTTCCAATTTCTTTTTCAAGACAGCATTTTCCTTCTTGAGTCTTTCCAAGTCACTGTCCGATTTAGAGGCAGCAGGTTTAGGAGCCAGTTTATGGTTCCCATTTTTAGAGTTCATTTTGTTTATTAGAATGTTCTGAAAAGGGGGAAAAAAAACAGCTTATAAGATGCTTTGTAATGCAGCGGACTATAGACATATACTATATATAAGTGTTCCATCATGGCTGTGACGGGTTCTGCTAATAATCTAATGATCATGACAGGTCTTATGTCAGTATTATCTCACCTGATACTCTGCTTTTTTTCAAAGGGAACCTGTCACCAGATGTGGGGCCCCTAAACTGTGTGCAAGCTCCTGAAATCACTGGTTATGGTTCCAGGACTGCTGATCAATACACTAAGTTGCAGAAACGCAGCTTTTTTGTTGTAGTTTTTGAGTTTCTGCAACATGGGGCCTCAGCCTAAAAGTATTCAGGTCAGAACAAGTTACCCCTATCCTTGGCTTAGTTAGTTATTGCTCATCTATGGGGATCCGCTGATCACAAGAACAAGGGTCTGGTTCTTCCCTATGTAATTATATTTGCTGATTGTTCATATGTGCTGCCACTCCAGCTGTTCTGTATGGGATGGCTGCAGGACTGTTCTCAACTAACTCAGGCAATCCTATAGAAGGGACAGCTGCACATGCACTGGCAGCTGCTCCTTTCAGCTGAGGTGGGGGGGACAAAGGACCCCCTGTTCTCATGATCAATGGGGATCCCAGCAATTTGACATTGTCTGTTTTTTGGGGTATATATATATATTATATCGCAAGTTCATCCTAGATCAGGGTTTCATTTGTAGTACACTTTGGGGGAAACTATTAAGACTAGCATATCCAAACTCCAGTCTTAATAATTCAGGCACATGTTGCACCGGTGGTGAAATAAATTAAGATGCTCCAACCTCTTCATAATTGTGCCACGTCTTTCAAGGTCCTCTGGGGCAAAATTGAAATATACACCAGCCAGGGACTGGCAGAGATTTTAGATATACCATCACTTTCACCAGTTTTCTAATGTGATTTAATGTAAATCTTCTGGGCAGAGGCACTTTTTGTAAAAACTTTCAAGCAGGTCAGAAAAATGGAGACAGTGGCTCATTCTTGGTGTAGTGTTGTGTGCCAGTATTGTGTGCCATGTTTATTTTAGTAAATTCCACCCATTGTCTCCAGACCCTACTGAACTATAGCTGGGGTTCACATGAATAAAACTTGTTTTTCTTGCCTCCCGATCTGTGTGTCTGACATATTAGCTTTTTTTTGCATATGCTAGTGAGCCGTTTGGTGACGCAAGGACGTCATTTTATTTTGCTTTCATCACACCAAAGAGTTACCTCTAAGCCACGATTGGCAGGGGCAGGCAGTGTACTAGTCAGTCATGTGACGCTAGGTTCACACATGTGCTTGGGTTCCCAATAAAGTGGACCCAAAAAATGGAAGTCGTTAAAAAGTGGTTACCTGCAGACCCCACAGACTATAAAGGGGTCCATTTGAAATTTCCATCTGAATTAAATTCCTGACTTCTAGGCCTTGTCTTTTTAGATGTCAGTGATAGAATAGTTTCTACATGTGACGTCCTAATGTTGAGAACACACAGCAGGGGGTCTGGGTGCTGCAGGTCCCATACACAGCAGGGGGTCTGGATGCTGCAGGTCCCATACACAGGAGGGGGTCTGGATGCTACAGGTCCCATACAAAGCCGGGGGTCTGGGTGCTGCAGGTCCCATACACAGCAGGGGGTCTGGGTGCTGCAGGTCCCATACACAGCAGGGGGTCTGGGTGCTGCAGGTCCCATACACAGCAGGGGGTCTGGGTGCTGCAGGTCCCATACACAGCAGGGGGTCTGGGTGCTGCAGGTCCCATACACAGCAGGGGGTCTGGGTGCTGCAGGTCCCATACACAGCAGGGGGTCTGGGTGCTGCAGGTCCCATACACAGCAGGGGGTCTGGGTGCTGCAGGTCCCATACACAGGAGGGGGTCTGGATGCTGCAGGTCTCATACACAGCAGGGGGTCTGGATGCTGCAGGTCTCATACACAGGAGGGGGTCTGGATGCTGCAGGTCCCATACACAGGAGGGGGTCTGGATGCTGCAGGTCCCATACAAAGCCGGGGGTCTGGGTGCTGCAGGTCCCATACACAGCAGGGGGTCTGGGTGCTGCAGGTCCCATACACAGCAGGGGGTCTGGGTGCTGCAGGTCCCATACACAGCAGGGGGTCTGGGTGCTGCAGGTCCCATACACAGCAGGGGGTCTGGGTGCTGCAGGTCCCATACACAGCAGGGGGTCTGGGTGCTGCAGGTCCCATACACAGCAGGGGGTCTGGGTGCTGCAGGTCCCATACACAGCAGGGGGTCTGGGTGCTGCAGGTCCCATACACAGGAGGGGGTCTGGATGCTGCAGGTCCCATACACAGCAGGGGGTCTGGGTGCTGCAGGTCCCATACACAGCAGGGGGTCTGGGTGCTGCAGGTCCCATACACAGCAGGGGGTCTGGGTGCTGCAGGTCCCATACACAGCAGGGGGTCTGGGTGCTGCAGGTCCCATACACAGCAGGGGGTCTGGGTGCTGCAGGTCCCATACACAGCAGGGGGTCTGGGTGCTGCAGGTCCCATACACAGCAGGGGGTCTGGGTGCTGCAGGTCCCATACACAGCAGGGGGTCTGGGTGCTGCAGGTCCCATACACAGCAGGGGGTCTGGGTGCTGCAGGTCCCATACACAGCAGGGGGTCTGGGTGCTGCAGGTCCCATACACAGCAGGGGGTCTGGGTGCTGCAGGTCCCATACACAGCAGGGGGTCTGGGTGCTGCAGGTCCCATACACAGCAGGGGGTCTGGGTGCTGCAGGTCCCATACACAGCAGGGGGTCTGGGTGCTGCAGGTCCCATACACAGCAGGGGGTCTGGGTGCTGCAGGTCCCATACACAGCAGGGGGTCTGGGTGCTGCAGGTCCCATACACAGCAGGGGGTCTGGGTGCTGCAGGTCCCATACACAGCAGGGGGTCTGGGTGCTGCAGGTCCCATACACAGCAGGGGGTCTGGGTGCTGCAGGTCCCATACACAGCAGGGGGTCTGGGTGCTGCAGGTCCCATACACAGCAGGGGGTCTGGGTGCTGCAGGTCCCATACACAGCAGGGGGTCTGGGTGCTGCAGGTCCCATACACAGCAGGGGGTCTGGGTGCTGCAGGTCCCATACACAGCAGGGGGTCTGGATGCTGCAGGTCTCATACACAGGAGGGGGTCTGGGTGCTGCAGGTCCCATACACAGGAGGGGGTCTGGGTGCTGCAGGTCCCATACACAGGAGGGGGTCTGGATGCTGCAGGTCCCATACACAGGAGGGGGTCTGGGTGCTGCAGGTCCCATACACAGGAGGGGGTCTGGGTGCTGCAGGTCCCATACACAGGAGGAGGTCTGGGTGCTGCAGGTCCCATACACAGGAGGGGGTCTGGGTGCTGCAGGTCCCATACACAGGAGGAGGTCTGGATGCTGCAGGTCCCATACACAGGAGGGGGTCTGGGTGCTGCAGGTCCCATACACAGGAGGAGGTCTGGATGCTGCAGGTCCCATACACAGCAGGGGGTCTGGATGCTGCAGGTCCCATACACAGCAGGGGGTCTGGGTGCTGTAGGTCCCATACACAGCAGGGGGTCTGGATGCTGTAGGTCCCATACACAGCAGGGGGTCTGGGTGCTGTAGGTCCCATACACAGCAGGGGGTCTGGATGCTGCAGGTCCCATACACAGCAGGGGGTCTGGGTGCTGTAGGTCCCATACACAGCAGGGGGTCTGGATGCTGCATCCCCTCACTCTCAGGATCAGAGGTCAGACCCATAGAGTGATGCCAATAGCCCTTGTGACATCAGGATACCCCAATTGTACAGAAGCCCCTCTGTGCTGCTCTGCTGATGTAGAGACCCCCATATACCTCTTATCTACGTAGTGACACACACTGCAGTTACATAGTGTCACCCGCATGCTGTAACAAGACAGTACTAGTAGAAGTATCATAGACACTGATCACATTGTGCATAGAGCCCAGAAAATCAAACAGATGCAAAGACCAGGACTGACCTGAGGGGAGATGACCGGAGCCTGATCCGCGGAGACACCTGCCGGGAAACCTCCCGCATCACAACAAGCGCTCACTTCCGAGCTGTTTGAAAATCGCGCTGTGCGCGGTGACGTCATCAAAGAGGGCGGGAGCCACCCGGCCACATTCCAGTCACTGTACGGTGTGTGGGAAGGGACAAGTCTAGGCGTTTGCGGGGAGTTCTGAGGCGCTTTCTGTGGTAGCTCTGCCCGCTGTGGTGGAACTAAAGCCCGGGCCCGCTGCCCACTGAGGTCCCCTGCCCACTGAGGTCCCCTGCCCACTGAGGTCCCCTGCCCGCTGAGGTCCCCGACCCCCTGCTCCTTCCTCACGACATACTGAGCTGTAGTTTCTTCGCTGCATCTTTTGTACCATTCTAGTTCCATATAAACCACATCCACTCTCCTTAGAGAAAAGCAAAGAGAAAACAAAAAAAGGCCTGAAAAAAAGGGAATCTTGATAAGTCCCCCCCCCCAATCCCCCACATTAGTAGCTTCGCGTGGCTTCACTCTGGTGTTTCTTAGCAGCTTTTTTTTTTTTACCGCAAAAATAAAAAAAAATTCATTAAAATGCTGCAGCCGATGTTGTAGGTATTCATGTTACTAATATGTAGTCTTATATGTATTATACACGACATAGTCACACACATATACTCACATATGCACGACATACATATGCACCTATACTTACATATACAAGACATACTCATATGCACACACATATACTCACATATATACGACATGCTCACATATACACACCCACATACACAACATACATATTCACATGCACCTATGATCACATATACTCGACACACTCATACGCTCACTTTTTTCTTTCGGTGTGGCCTGCTGGGGGAGCAGTATATCAACCAGGGACAGAAATAGACTTGACAGGCTGATCAGAAGGGCCAACTCTGTCCTGGGGAGCCCCTTGGACCCAGTACAGGTGGTGGGTGACAGAAGGATACTGTCTGTGGTGACCTCCATGCGGGAGAACAAATCCCACCCTATGTATGGGAACTTGATGGGACTTGGCAACACTGTAAGTGACCGTCTGCTTCACCCCAAGTATGAGAAGGAGCCGCTATCAGATCTTCCTCCCAACCGCGACCAGGCTGTATAATCAACATCAGGCTAAGTGAAGATCACTCTGCACAGAGAACTAAATGACTCTGAAGTCTTCCTTCTTTTCTTACTAGCTGTTACAGACTCCAAGTACTGTATATCTTCTTTTTCTCAGCATATGTGTGTCCACTTCTGTAATATATTACTGTTTATTATCCTGTATCTGTATTGCTATGCGGCTGTAACATACTGAAATTTCACATCTACACAATCTACACACACACACACATAAGCATTTACCTAGGCTCATATATACTCACATACGCATTTACCTACAGTCATATAAATGCCCCCACTGTCAGCACAAGACTATGGAAGAATACTGTTAGGGGGGGTTGTTTCTCACAGCCCAGCAATGATGCTAGGCTGTAAGCCCCACCTTTCTGACAGTGGAGGGATAATGTTGCCAAAACAATGGACCGATATTTCCAGCACTGGGTTGCTTACCAGGAAATTTGAAAGTGTGCTGAATACAGTGGACATTTTGTTTCTGGACATAATGTTATCCTATGCCAGGAAAGCAGTGAAGGGGAGTCATTAGTACATGAGCAGAGGAAAGAGATGGAGTAAAAGAAAGAATTAGTAGAAAAGATAGGTTGGGAAGAAGCAGAAATAGCAGTGCACAGTTAAACAGGACCTTTCATATTCTCAGAAATGTGCGGTATTAGATACCGATAAGAAGTCGACATCACACTGAATTAAGCACACTTTCAACTTTCCTGGTAAGCACCCAGTGCCAGAGATAACGGTGCAGTGTTTTGGCAACGATATCCCTCCACTGTCAGAAACGGGCTTACAGCCTAATGTCATTGCTGGGCTGTGAGGAACAAATCTCCCTAAGGGCCCCTTCACACGGAGGATACGCTGGCTGATTCTGAACGTGTAAACATTCCAGATCAGCGGCGTTTAAAACATATCCCATTGCTTTCTATGGGAGCCGGCATACGTGCGCTCCCCATAGAAATGAATAGAAAAAAGCAGCCCATTCATTTCTATGGGGAGCGCACGTATGCCGCAATGGGACCTGTTTTAAACGCCGCTGATTCGGAACGTTTACACATTCAGAATCAGCCAGCGTATACTCCGTGTGAAAGGGCCCTAACAGTATTCTTCCATAGCCTTGTACTGTCAGTGGGGGCGTTCCTCATACCCCAGTGATAAAGCTAAGCTGTAAGGTCCACCTTTCTGTCAGAGGAGAGATATCAGCACCGATATCTCCAGCATAGAGACACAAACCAGGAAAGTGACTGAATTCAGTGCACTGTTGACTTTCTAGTAGTATGTAATACAACACATCTCTGAAAACATGAAAGGTCTATTACAACCCCTTCCCACCGCGGGCATTTTTTCGTTTTTGACTCCCCTCCTAAACCCTATAGTTTTTTTATTTTTCCACTCTGAGCCATATGAGGTCTTAAACGGGTATTCCCATGTCACATACTCAGCAGTCTTCACTGCTGTAAAATCTTCTTTCTTCCTGGTTTCTTGCATCATTTGGTGGGCGGGATTTCACATGCAACCTGTCGTTTAGCTCCGCCCCCAAATTCATGTGTGGCTCCGCCCACCCATATTGGACTATGAAGTGCAGGCAGGAGCAACTCCATTCTGTGTTACATACAGAGACTGCCTGTCTCTGCCATAATGAACACAAATGAGTTAGCTAGTCTGATAACTGGGAGAACAGAAGACGAGTTCAGAAATGAAAGCAGCTCCTCTCCCCTATCTGATAGCAGGGAACAGAATTCCCTGCTGGTTCCATGGTGCAGACACAGGAATAGCTAGAAACACAGGCTCGCTCCCGTGCACTTAGCCCCTCCCCCCTGGCAGCAGGCAGATACATCACTTGACTTTTGAGCAGATAAGTCAGGGCTGTGGCCACAATGAATTGAATAAAGTAAGATAGTGGACAAACAAAGCAGTTTTGCTGAAGCAGTGTATTTAGGAAAAGTCTTACATCCACATTAACAAGCAGTATAGATAGGATCCTTGTGATGGGACAACCCCTTTAATGTTTGCGGGACAAATTTTTTTTCATGATGCCGCCATAAAAAGTGCATTTGTGTGATTTTTCAAGCAAACCATTGCTTGATTTGCATGCAGGGGCGCTGTGGAGTTCACTGCCCTACAGGCAAGCCTCTTCTGCTCTGCCGCACTGTTATGTGCAGCGTCAGATGTATAGAGTCCTCAGTGCTGCCGAGGCCGGTCACGATCGCACCCTCTGCAAACACGATCGTTATGCTACTATCTACCATGAATAACATGCTCCTATATACAAGTATTAGATGTAATATTATGTATTTATTGTATTATCCATAATATTGCACCGATATTGTTTTGCTTTCATATGTGTTTCCCTAAATAATGTATTGGTATATAAATATATATATTCTATATGTTCCAGGTTCTTTTCCTCCTCTTCAACCGACTTTCACTCTGAAATCTCTTGAAGTTCACGTTGCAGCTCAGATTAGAAGTCTTAGGAGGGGAGAAGTGAGAAGGGAACTAGTAAAAGAGACAGCCACAAGAGACTGCAAGCAGCTAAATAGGAAGTTTCTGTCTCATCCAAGTGCTTGAGTCCCATCAGTCCAGGTCAGTACTTTTTAGTAATGTCTTAGGCTAAGGCCCCACATTGCGGAAACGTAGCTTTTTTTTGTTGCAGATTTTGTTGCAGTTTTTTTTAGCCAAAGCTAGGAGTGGATTGTGCAGAAGATAAAAGTGTAAGAACTTCCTATATATTTCCCATTCCTTTTGAAGCCATTCTTGTCTTTGGCTCAAAAAAACGCAACAAAATCTGCAACAAAAAAAGCTGCGTTTCCGCAACGTGGGGCCTCAGCCTTAAACAGTCCCACTACAGCTTCTGTGACTTGCAATGGAATGGGAAATATACAGGACGCACTTATTCTGCTCCTTTTAGTAGCAAAAGTCAGCTTTTCTGAAATGTGTGGGCTGAGGCTAAGGGGACGCGTTGCTGGAAGGCAGAATTTTTGATTGATGCGGAAACGCTGCATTTACGGCAATACCTTCTACGTGAATGAGATTTTGCGTAATGTTATCCTCACTTTGCATCAAAAAAGGGGTTTTTGGTTTTACTTTTACTGCCTTAGACGTTTTAGGAGTTGGGAAATGAAAAAGGCAGCAGAAACTTAACTCGGCTGTTTTTGACAAAGGACGTTGGTTCGCTTTTTTTCCCCTCTGAAATTTGACTTTTTTCTTTAACTGTGTTTCAGGATGTGTGATCCTAGGGCCTGTTCCCACAATGTAACACGGCGCTCATACTGACACGTAAACGCGTGTCAGAGTGAGCGCTTCAAAACAGAATCCCATTTACTTCAATGGGTTCTGTCTTATGCACACTACACATTGAAATCAATGGGAGGCTTTTTAACCCATTGATATCAATGTGTTACGCGCGTTAAACGGAACCCATTGAAGTCAATGGGATTCTGTTTTGAAGCGCTCACTCTGACACGCGTTTATGTGTCAGAATGAGCGCCGTGTTACATTGTGGGAACGGGCCCTTAGCCTTCTGCTCATCCCACTTGCAGATGTGTAAGCTTACCAGTAGTTTCCTTTCAGTCATTTTTACCGGGCTGTAGTCTATTTAAGAATTACTTCAACTTCTGGCTTACCTGGTGGGGTGTGAGGAGGGGATCAAACCGGCAACATGGTACATGCGAACATATGAAGCTGTCATCTTACAGGACAGCTTAGGGTTAATAGTAGTATTTTTTCTCTTAAAGCAAAAGCCAGGAGTAAATGTGGCAAAACGGAGAAGTGTAATATCTTCTTAAGACTGTCCCATTGTTGTTGACCCCTCACAAAACCAAATCAACAAAAATGGCTGTGTTGTTTTTTATTGTCTGCTGCAGTAGTTCATGCAAAACAAGATATCTGCATCTCTTTGGAACATCAAAGCAAAGATCCATCAATAATTTAAAGTTATGGAATTGTCGACCTAAACAGATCTCACAGCTATAATCTCTAATATATGGATCTCTTTATATTAGTTCTTTTAACGAACTGTAGAAAAATGACAACTAGTAACCATTGCATTGTGCAGATCTTCTACGGACGTTGAACTATATTGGCCACTAGATGGCACCTCACCTATATACTGTAGAATTCAGAAGCTGTTAAAGGTTTACTGGGAAGTAATAAAGCTTATCCTGCATTCCCTGTTCTGGTTGATGGGATGTGCCAGGGAGTCAGTAAGTTTACCACGGCATTCCTTGCATAGGTAAAGGTTTCTTACTAATATGCATCTAGCTCCCTAAGGCTGGGTTCACACAGGGTTTTTTGGGCCGGATTTTGACACGGAATCCGTGTCAGAATCCGGCTCAAAAAACCGCCTCCCATTGACAATAGGAGCCAATCACTTCCTTTTTCCGTGAGCAGTTTCTTCCCGCTCACGGAAAAACAGTAGTGACTTGCCTTTGCCGCAGATTCTGTGGTGGAATCCGCCACAGTGTCTGCACCGCGACACCTTCCTCCGTTTGAGCCTAATCCGGAGCAGAATACCGTAACTGGATGCCGGTGCACTGCTTTGGCATCCAGTTGCGGCTAGCCATTTTTTATACTCAAAATCCTGCCAAAAAAACCCCATGTGAACCCAGCCTGAAGTTGTCTGTGCGGAGAGCACCTGTGAAAGCCAAAACTCTTGTACCTCTTCTCTCCTGCGGCCCATCAGACGCTCAGTGACATCACTGACTTCCCTCTGCTTGGGCTCATTACATAGAGCAGGGGTCGGCAACCTTCGGCACTCCAGCTCCTGTGAAACTACAACTCCCAGCATGCTCCATTCATTTCCATGGGAGTTCCAAGAACAGCAGAGCAAGTATGCATGCTGGGAGTTGTAGTTTTACAACTGGAGTGCCAAAGGTTGCCTACCCCTGAGTCTAGTTGGTCATGTGTCCAACAGTTGGAGCATCAGCATGGGGGTCAGTTCTCTGTTGGACAATGGACTATATTAGCAATAAAGCCTAAATTGTGCCTGTCATTTTAGGTAAGTTTTCAGGATAAGTTGATATACCTGTGTATATGAGGTATAATACTATATCTGACCATTGTATAACTTGTACTCTTCCGTTGTCCCTTTACAGTTTCAGTTGTTCCTGAGCTATTACAAGAGACTAGCTGCTATGATGTCTCCCTTACACAGCACGTGGAAAAAACAGGAGCTCCTTAACTCTCTCATACTCACTCAGAAGCAGCATGGATGACACTATACGGAAGTGCTAACTGCACTGGCAAAACTACCGTGGTAGCAGCTGCCACAGGGCCCGGGACATTAGGGGCCCGGTGACAGCCGCTACCTCTGTGGGGTTTTTTTCCCTAATAGGCTCCTTAATATCCCCACACCCTCAAGGGCCCCATACCTTCCCTACCATAAGTAGAAGATCGGCGGTAGATGCAGGGCTGCAGATGCTTCTTCTTCCTTTTCCGCCCCTCCCCCTCCTCAGTATCGGAGTGTGAGGGGAGACATCCTGTGCGATGTATCTGCTCTCTTCACTGCTAGACAGAGCTGCACAGCCACATGTAAGTATATTTTTGGATAAAATATGTATAGATGTGTATGTGTGTTTACATTATGTGTCGTATATACTGTGTGAGTCCTGTATGTGTGTAGATAGGTGTGTGTATATGTTGTATATGAATGTACGTGTGTGAGTAGATGTGTATATGTGTAAGTATATACAACATATCAATGTCTGTGTATATATCTATCTCCTATCTATCTATCTATCTATCTATCTATCTATCTACAGTGTTTGACAAAAGTATTGGCCCCCCTGCAATTCTGTCAGATAATACTCGTGTTCTTCCAGAAAATGATTGCAAGCACAAACTCTTCATTTATTTTGCTTGCAATGAAAAAACACAAAAGAGAATGAAAAAAAAGTCAAATCATTGATCATTTTACACAAATCTCCAAAAATGGGCCGGACAAAAGTATTGGCCCCCTCAGCCTAATACTTGGTAGCACAACCTTTAGACACAATAACTGCGCACAACCGCTGCCGGTAACCAGCAATGAGTTTCTTACAAGGCTCTGCTGGAATCTTAGACCATTCTTCTTTGGCAAACTGCTCCAGGTCCCCCCTGAGATGTGAAGGGGGCCTTCTCCAAACTGCCATCAAGAGATCTCTCCACAGGTGTTCTATGGGATTCAGGTCTGGACTCATTGCTGCCACTTTACAAGTCTCCAGGGCTTTCTCTCAAACCATTTTCTAGAGCTTTTTGAAGTGTGTTTTGGGTCATTGTCCTGCTGGAAGAGCCCTGACCTCTGAGGGAGACCCAGCTTTCTCACACTGGGCCCTACATTATGCTGCAAAATGTGTTGGTAGTCTTCAGACTTCATAATGCCATGCACACGGTCAAGCAGTCCAGTGCCAGAGGCAGCAAAGCAACCCCAAAACATCAGGGACCCTCCGCCATGTCTGACTGTAGGGACCGTGTTCTTTTCTTTGAAGGCCTCTTTTTTTCCTGTAATCTCTATGTTGAGGCCTTTTCCTACTTTTGTCTCATCTGACCAGAGAACATTCTTCCAAAACGTTTTTGGCTTTCTCAGGTAAGTTTTGGGAAACTCCAGCCTGGCTTTTTTATGTCTCTGGGTAAGAAGTGGGGTCTTCCTGAGAATCCTACCATATAGTCCCTTTTCATTCAGACGCCGACGGATAGTACGGGGTGACACTGTTGTACCCTCGGACTGCAGGGCAGCTTGAACTTGTTTGGATGTTAGTCGAGGTTCTTTATCCACCATCCGCACAATCTTGCGTTGAAATCTCTCGTCAATTTTCCTTTTCCGTCCACATCTAGGGAGGTTAGCCACAGTGCCATGGGCTTTAAGCTTCTTGATGACACTGCGCACGGTAGACACAGGAACATTCAGGTCTTTGGAGATGGATTTGTAGCCTTGAGATTGCTCATGCTTCGTCATAATTTTGCTTCTGAAGTCCTCAGATAGTTCTTTGGTCTTCTTTCTTTTCTCCATGCTCAATGTGGTACACACAAGGACACAGGACAGAGGTTGAGTCAACTTTAATCCATTTTAACTGGCTGCAAGTGTGATTTAGTTATTGCCACCACCTGTCAGGTGCCTCAGGTAAGTAACAGGTGCTGTTAATTACACAAATTAAAGAAGCATCACATGATTTTTCAAACAATGCCAATACTTTTGTCCACCCCCTTTTTTATGTTTGCTGTGGAATTATATCCAATTTGGATTTTTGGCAATTCTTTTTGTGGTTTTCCATTGAAGACAAATTAAATGAAGATTATCTATCTATCTATCTATCTATCTATCTATCTATCTCTCTTTCTCTCTCTCTCTATCTATATATCTATCTGTATTTGCTTCTATACATGTCTACCATTATACATACTAGAATTGTATTTTATAATGTGATTTTTAGGCCCGGTTCACATCTGCGTTCAGGTTTCCGTTTGTGGAGTCTGCTTGGAACCCCCCAAACAGAAACCTATACGCATTAAAAAGCGGTTACTTTCAGGGTCTCCAATTATTATACTCTGTGGTCTGAAAAGACCCCAGAGTATAATAATTGTTCATGGGTGTTCATTATGGGGCATAATGGTGTATGCAGGGGCCACTATGGGGCATAATAGAGCAGGAATGTGGTGGAGGTCGGTCGGTCGGTCGAAATCTTTAGTGTCAGTCAGGAAGGGGAGGGTCCCATGTCAAAAGTTCGCCACGGGGCCCCGCCATTCCTAATTACGCCACTGCTAAGCAGTATGACATGAATAAAGCTCTGGGTGAGATAGAAAACTTACTTTTAGCTGCATGTCTTTGTATTTATTTCTCTGCTTTTCTCCTATTCACTTCCTCTCCACCCTCCATACTGTAGTTTGCTCACATTGCTTTGGAGGTAGACATGTTATCTTTTTGGCAGGTGACACTCAACACAGTTCAGTACCGAATATTCACAAACCAATATAACCATTTATTCTACATATCTGAATCATTTTGTAGGGTGGAGAGTACTAGATCTTGGAAATCTGTGGATCTGCCGGCACTGGCATGGGAAATTCTATGAAGTCATTATGATGAGCTGTCAATCTGCAGACAAGAAAACGATTATTCATTTCCTTGTTACTTTACTTGAGCTCAAGTAGGAAGGTGGCAGGCAGGCGAATGGATATCCTCACACAACACGAATCCTCATATTTCTAGTCTATGTAAGCTACCCATCAGAAAATGCTCTCGTGCTTCTCAACAATTCATATTAGCTTCGGAAATGCAAGGGTTTACCCTATATATTTAATAGGGAAAAATAAAACGGAAAAAAATGCAGCACAAATGTGATGAAAAACCCTGCGGAAAAAAATGCAACACATTTTTGCATCATTTTTTTCAGCAGCTTTTATTTGCTGTGTTTCACTAGGTGGGACTTAGCCTCAAAGGAACACGCTAAGCAAATAGGATTCACTTCTGTTATACCTGGTGCAGGGGCCTGAGGGGGTGGAGCATGACACAGGGATGCTCTCTATGGTAATCTTTGGATCCCTGTGGCATACTGTGTCCGCTAAGGCAGGAGGACTTTAACCATAGGGAAAATTGTCCTTCATTTAGAGCACTGGCCCACTGTTCCAGGCCACTGCAATATGTCCACATTCCAAATCATCTGTATCCTCTGGTCACAGGTGAGTTCAGTACAATGGGACTTCATCGTTCGACCCCTGTCTCTATTCCTGGTATCTTGGGACCCGTAGACACGACGTAGTGATGTCACTTACTGTATATTGCAGCTGTTGCTCCCCGAAGCCTCCAGGAGCAGAGATAGAAGAGAAAAGGGAAAGGTGAGTTTTTTCTTTTGTTTAATCCTTTGTAGGGGTAACAAGAGGGGCACATTATAGTGCGGGTACACCAGGAGAGGGACTTTATACTAGGGGACAGGTTAATGTATAATGGGCCATTATATTATATGGGCCCACTGCAGGGTCATTTGACTGTTTGATGGGCCACTGAGGGTCATTATATTGGATGGGGCCATTAAGGAGGCATTATACTATGTGAGGGTCACTAAGAGGCATTACACTATGTAGTGGCCACTGAGGAGGTATTATAATCTTTGCAAATCAGGTACATCTAAGCAGTGGTGATGGGGTGGGCCGCTTATGAAGCCTTTGCGCTGGAGCCACCAATGTGTTAAAATGGCCCGTCCATCAGGCCCAGCACAGGGTATATCATACTGAATGGGCTTTATCTAACGGGCTCCTTTAAATGTAGGATGTGAACCTGAATTCTGTGATCAGGATATGGTTAATATCCCGAGGCCTGACAATTTGGCAGCTGGGGGGAGCTCACAGATTCTCTTGCTCTTCTCCCATGCAGTCTAAAGTAAAGTCCATCACTCTTCTTTGCACTGATATAAACTGTTGGAAGATTGAGGATGAAATTCCTTGAGTTTACCACTTCATTAAGTTGCATAATACTTCAAAAGAGCAGTGAAAAGAACATTCCTACAGTTGTAAGTGTGTGTACCTCTTATAAGGAGTGCTTGGAATAATGTCTAGTACTTTAAGAAAATAGTCACATATTTGTTTTAGATAATGGCTTTTTAGTGTCAATTATCCACCAACAACCATTATTAACAGACCACATGATAAAGCTGACCAAGACCAGTGCACAATGACACTCTGTTAGTCTGGCACCCGGTAGCCAAAAACATAAGAAACACAAGTTAGCAAGTAGCACTGCTCCCCCACTACCACCTAAAATTCTACGGCTACATCCAGGGGTGAACATGGCCGCTCTGCTGCCTGAGACAAACTATAGAAAGACCCCCCCCCCCCCAAAAAAAAAAAAAAAAAGAAAGAAAGAAAAAGAAATGATACCTATCCTAGCTACCTTTGCTTGTGTTGTGGGCCCCCCTAATTGGGAAAAAAAAAACCAACACCTTATTTGGCCCCCACATAGTGTAACACATCCTTTTTTTTGGCCCCCACACGATACACTTTCCATTGCTTTGGCCCACCACGTGATACATGGCCCATTTTTCTGGCCCTGTACATGGTTTATAACACCCTTTTTCAGATACCCACATGGTATATAACCCTATTTTTCTTGCCTACCACATATAATGATCCCTTTCATATGCTACCCCCACAGTATATGACCGCTTTCTTATGCCCCCCCCCCACAGTATATAACCCACTTGTTTGCCCCCACTCACACAGCATATGATCCTCCTTTTTATGACCCCCGCACAGTTTGTAACCCTCTTTTATACCCCACCACACAGTATATGACCCCCTCCTTTCCCCACACACACAGTTTAGGACCCCCTATTTATATCAGGCTGGACTGCTGGGACCCCCACTGATCTCAACTGGGGTGTTTTGTACCCCAGTTTGAATGGATTGGCAGGTTGGAAATTAGTGACACTGCTCCACTCATTTTAAGGGGAACTTCCAGAGATAGCCAAAATACAATTTTCCCTATTAAAGTGAATGGAGTCAGGAGCGTGAATTTCCAACCTGCCACCAGGGCCATTTTAACACATTGGTGTGCCCAGTGCAAAGGTTTCATAAGTGGGCCCCCCCCATGACCATTATTTAAACATATCTGACCCGCCCCATTATACTATGTGTGGGCCCCTTAGCGTCCCTCACATAGTATAATGCCTTCTCAGTCGCCCGTCACACAGACAAATGCCCCCCAGTGGCCTTTCATACATTATCCTGTCCCCCCAAGTGGCCATTGTAGACATTGAGTTATATTATATCCCCATTCAGTTTCACTTGGAGTATAATGTCCCTTCCAGGTTTACCAAGAGTTTCTCTGTTCTTCAAGGAGCAACAGTGATGTCACTTCATTGCACCTATTGTCTGCCCGCAAGACATCATAACAGAGACAGAATGACGAAACAGGGACCGAACGTGGATGAGTTGGAGTTGGGGCAGCCTGGACCCACTGCCCAGGACAGCACTTGAAATGCAAGGTGAAGTGCACCATTGGCCCTATGTGTAGAGTGGCCATGCCTGCCGCTCCTGTAAACTGGGTTGCAAAACACCCCAGTTTTCATGATCGGTGGGGGTCCCAGGAGTTGGGACCAATCAGTAAGTTACCCCTGTCCTTTGAATAGGGGGTAACTTGTTAAGGGCTCATTTGGACAGCCATAGTGATATGACGTACCATCCTGTAAATATGTTCTTAATCACAATATTTCAATGCAAAGTGTGTTTTCTGATCTAGTAATGTTTTCTTTCAGTGACCAATAAGAAATGAGAAAAACAACCAGATGTTGATCAAATACTGACAATCACGTGTCTCCAGATATGGACAACGCGGTCTGTATTTATGTCCATTTTTAGCATCATCTGAATGAGGCCTAAGGAAAATGGCGCTGAATTTGGCAAGGCGTCTTTTACACGTGTTTTTTAGTGCAATACGTTTTTTGACAAAAAATGTGTCACGCAAAAAAACGCGCAGAAAAAACGCCTTGCCAAATTCAGTGCCTTTTTCCTCCGTGTGAATGGACCCTAAGGGTTAGTTCACACAGGGCTCGCATGTACACATTCCCTCGTGGCATTCCACGATGGATTAGGCCCAACTGAATGGGCCGGAGCTTCGCGCCGCAGAATCCACACCAAGATAGGGCAGCTCACTTCTTTTTTCCGCTACTAGCTACTGAAATCAATGGGAGTAGCGAATTTTGAGGCGGATTCTGCGTCAAAATCCGCTGCCAACTTGCCCCGAGTGAACTAGCCCTTTGGGTTAATACCAAAGAGATTCTTTAGATTCCACACCTTAGTGTAGTCCAGGGGTAGGCAACCTTCATATGAACAGCCCATCGCATTATAGGATAAATCCTGTTTCTGGCCATTTCTCACAGATCAGACTCAAGCCTATGAGGGATCTGTGAAAATGGGGGGCCCATGGATGAAAGTTTCACAATTGTTCATATCCGTTTTTTGGAACAGTCATGTGAATATTCACTTCTGAAATGTAAAATGACTTCCTTGTTTGGGGTCTACAAAACAAAGGTTTGTTCCTTAATACATGAGCTGGGGGTTGGTTATGAGTTGTATTCCTCACCTATTGTAGGTTAGAAGATAGCCTTGGCACTGGGTAAAACATATGTACTACTAATGCTGCACTCGGTTACTATTAGGTTTGGTTTTTACACTCATTGCACCTATTCTTACATCTAGAAGGAATGAAATATTGAAGAACACACCCTGACTTATTGCTATCTGGCTGATAGATACTCCTTCAGGCAATGCAGTCAGTTCCATAGCAGTCATAATAACTAACAGACAGGAGCTAGCAAAAGTTACGGCACATGTACACTGCAGTATTACTGTATGGGGGCTGCCATAGAGGTGCAGGAGACCTCCATTGTACTGTGTCAGAAACTATCCCATTCATTTCAATGCGAGTCACTCGCAGGTTTTTTCTGCTTGCAATTTTTTTCGGCTAGTGGGGAAAAAACGCAACATGATCTATCTTCATGAGGATTCTGCAGCTGCGTCAGCTTAGGTGTCCGCGGCTCGAGACTCCCTACTCATTAGACCCATTCTTCCGGGCCTAATCAGAAGCGGGATTCTGCGATGGAATACTGATGTACTGTATCGGCATCCCTTCGCAGCTAGCCACGCGAAAAAGCCGGTGGTGGAAATTAAAGAGGAATTTCCTTTTCACTTTCCGCTGTGTACACTGGGTATTTTGGTCAGGATTTTGAGGCCAAATCCGCCTCAAAATCCTGACCAAAAAAACGTCTCCCATTGCCGTCAATGGGAGCCAGTCAGTTCTTTTTTCCGGGAGCCATTTGTTCCGCCTGAAGACACTCCCGACTAGGCCCATTCATTTGGGCCTAATCCGGATCGGAGTGCCGCGACTGGATGCCGATGCACTGCATTTTTGGACCGGGACCTGAGGCGGCCTCCGCGTCACATTCCGGTCCAAAATATCCCGTCTGAACCCGGCCTAAGAAGCTCCATCTGTAACTCTAGAGCCAATTTTATACTGCAGGACTTTTCTCTCCATCAATTTTAAGCAGAGTCTGGCCCTGATCCTAGCATTACATTATCGCCATCTACGTTACTTGGTATCCCACCCACCTCGAAGCTCTCCGTTCTGTACTATAGATGGTATGGGATGGTTGAGATGTGGGGAATCCAAGCAATATAAATCAGTATGATACAAGAAGTCCTGCTATCCTGACTGGGTTTGGGACAAGAAATCCAGCTGATATGTGAACCGGATTGTCCAGCCAGGATTTTCCTATGTGCATGGAACGTAAAGGGTTGTGATATTTGGATCCATTCTAAACTTGTGAGCGTTACTAATTCTTACCCTCTTACGTGTAGAAAAAAATTGCTGTAACCCATTGACCGCATTCTGCCCAGGGTATAAATGTGTCTATGTAAGCTGCCAGACAGTGACTCTGCTCGGTTATCCTACTATACCACTAAATGCCATGTTATTGCCTCCAGGTCTCCGCTGTATATCCCACCGCCAGTGATGTAAACATAGGAAAAGAGTGAAATTTCCAATGTTCTCGCTAGCACATAGGCAGACAGGCTGCGACCTGCACCGGGCTGCATAGAGATCATTTTACAGGTATTTTCTGTAGCCTCCTCTATGTAACTGCTCATAAGATCCACCCAACTTTTTTTTTTTTCTTTCTTAAAGAAACAATCCCTTTTGTGCAGCAGCTTCCCATTTGTATGACTGCCTGTAGATGAGTAGTCCCAGCCGGGAGCTCGCTACAGCTGCAGCCACTAACTTTACTCTAAACACAGTCAAAGCTTTGCAACCATGCTGAAGGTCTTTGTGGAGTCCGCTTCTAATGTCCCTAAAACCAAGCTTGGCAAGCCGGATCCTATAGTGACCATCAGCTTCAGAGGTAAGACTTGGACCAAGTGCTTTTATGTATTGAGCAGGGTAGACGTCCGGATATTTAGGAGTCTGTCTGCCCTTGTCTCAGCTGTGGCTTCTTGTCTTAAACGCAGCATTCCTGAGCTCTAAGTGCCATGTAATAAGCTGGTTTTTCCCGTCACCAAGGACAAAACTGCCTTTGAATGGTAATAAGTCTGGCTATGCACAACTAACGTGATATAGAGCGGCCAGTTTGTGGCGTGTAGAACTACAAGTCACAGAATGCCTGGAAGTTCTTGTTCTGCGTTTATCGTAATACTGCTCATGGTCTGCTAGAGGGATAATAAAGGGTTAACTCCGTGTTATTTCTGGAAACCTCTGGGTATACAAGGTGTTACAGGTATACTCTGTTGATGTTGCTAGGCTGGCTGTTGTGTGCATTAGGTTTTCTTTTATGTTTGCTTTTATGGGGTTTTTTAGGTTTACATGTACATAGGTTTAAGTAAACGGGCATTTCAGGGCGTGGCGAAGATGTGGCATATACAATCTCTTATGGGATGGGAATGTGGGGTTTATGTATCACTACGTTTACTCCAGATGAATGGCACAATCCAAGGACATCAGGTCTTTGTGTCAAAACTTGTCCAAAATACTCAAATATGGTTGAAAAAAATATTCTTTTTTCCAGTTATATAGAAATAAAGCATAAAAGGTAACACATATGGATGTGATAGAAGGAATCCCCTTCCATTCTGGAGGACTCTGTGTGGCCATGTATTAGGGCGGGGATTCGTAAGAAGAACCAACGGTGGGTAACCCGCTGCCATACATATTGCCAGTATAGTGGATGGGGTTTATAGGCATGGTATCCATGTATAAAGTATTGTGGGGGTGCAGGATAAAACGTATAACATACTGTGGGGTTTGACCACACACTGTGTCAGACATTGCTGTATGTCCAGCTGGAATCCTGGCTGAATGTCACAGCAAAAAGCAAGTGATTTTGGCTGACGTTTGCTGCTGACATCCCATAGTGGGCCTGTCCTGTGTGGCATCAGCCTGAGACTACACATCTGTACCTGGTATCCACCCATTGCAAAACCATATTAAAAAAAAAAAAAACCTACGGAGGTGTCAAAAAATTCACAAAGGGTTACACGTTGCTGTCTGTTTTTGGTGGATCAGTTTTTGTTCCCTTCATTGCGAGCATGAAAACGGATTGCAAAGTGGACACAAACAGATCTGTTACTAATGTTTGTGTCCACCTTCCATAGGCCGCAAACTGATTTGTTCCTGTCCATTGAGTATACATATTTTTTGGATGGAACTGAAGCGCTCCAAGTCTGGCTTTTGTCTTCATCTAAAACAGCAGATACAAGGTGGAAATGCTCCAAGCACACACTGGCGGATGGTTTTAAAAACCCATTGAAATCAATGGGTTCTCTTAAACCACTTGTTCTAATAAGTTTTAATGATCTTTAGGCAGATAACAAAAACTGATTCCATGTGGAGACCCCAGCATAACATGGATGCTTAACAGGGTGCCATGTAGTGACTGCCCACAGCTTCCTATGGTGATAATAGGTGATACTGACCCATGAGGCTCATATGATCACTAGTAGGTATTGCCCATTATGGCTGCCAAGGACCACCCAACAAAAACTGCATGATTTACCATGGTTGTGTGGCAAGTATAGTGAAGCCCTTACAAACCATACACTACATTTGCTATATAAGGCCCCATGCATATGGAGGAATCTGGTCCATACATTGGCCAGATTTCCCAGCCTAAACCAAGACCCTAGCTATGATGTTACAAGTCCCTGTCTCCTGATACAAGGAGTCTCAGTCTTCTGACCGTGTTCAGACTACAAAATCTGCATGATGTACAGAATGTATTTTCCAGCCCAGATACCCCATGTGCGTGTGGCATTTACCACTATGTGCATAACTATTGTAACTGATATAATAGCTATGTATGTGGTTTTTTTACCACCATTGAACTGTTAGGCTGTGTTCACACAGAGGAATTTGCTGCGGATTTCGCCCACGAATCTGGAGCAGATACCTCCCATTATTTTCAATGGAAGGGAGAGAATGCAGCAGGAGGCGGGAAAAAGAAGCTTCATTCTTCATCTTGCCACGGATTCCACAGCTGATTCAGTCGTGGGGTCCGCGGCTTGAGACTCCCTACAGGTTAGGCCCATCCATGCCTAATCCGTAGTGGCGTGCTGCTACTGCACTGTATCGGCATCCCGCGTGGCTAGACCACAGAGAAAGTGCCGGCAGTGGAAAATGAAGAGGAATTCCCTTCTGAAGTCTTTCGCTTTCTACGATACATTGTGTCCAGTTATTTACTATTTACAAACTTAATATTTTTTATTTGTGACAACTGAGCATTTGCAACAATTGTGTCCAGCCCAGGAAATGCAAGTTTGTAGTCTCTGCTTGTAAACCAAAACCAAATTCTAGCTGTTTGCTGGCAGTAAGTGGGGGGTATTGAGGACCCGACAACTCCATTGATACACAATCCCCTTGTTTTTCTTTATTTAATGTCACAAGTATTACAGCATAGAGAGATTACACCAGATATTACACAAGTCACCATTCATCTGTCTAGCAAAATACAATTATGGTTATAGTTGTGCCCAGTTCATTATTAGAGATGAGCGAGTACTGTTGGGATCAGCCGATCCGAACAGCACGCACCATAGAAATGAATGGATGCACCTGGTACTTCCGCTTTGATGCCGGCCGCTTAACCCCCGCGTGCCGGCTACGTCCATTCATTTCTATGCGAGCGTGCTGTTCGGATCGGCTGATCCGAACAGTACATTTGTGCCAAGGTTTGTAGACTGGGCATGATGGCCCCTGCTAACCTGTGTATAGGTATCCTGCTAACCTGTGTATAGGTCTCCTACTAACCTGTGTATAGGTCTCCTACTAACCTGTCTATAGGGATCCTGCTAACCTGTCTATAGGTATCCTGCTAACCTGTCTATAGGTATCCTACTAACATTGCTGCTTGGAGCGTGTTGCATTTCTGTAGTCTATTTTTTTTAACCCTTTGACCCTTGAAGAATGATTGATATGGTTACTTATTATAGGGTGAGTACTTACCAGCCCCTCAGTGTATGGTTCCTATTATGAATGGGTTTGAACTATTAACCCATAAGCTGCTGGAATGAAAACACTGATTGATCTGGTTGTCTAGCTTGTCCTCGCTGCTGCCGGATTGGGTCGTATTGTGTGTTTACATAAAGCACATCCAGACCAGCTTACATATTACACATATCCGGCTCTCTGAACAAGTTGTCAGATGTATTGTGATCTGATAACAAATTGTAAAGCGATGCAGCGCCCCTTGTAATATTACAATTATTCTGACCAGTCTACTGGAATCGCCAACATGTTCATATTTCTGCATGTATCCCTTTTTTTTATCAACACCGGGAGTTGGCCTTCATTATCGGTTATGTTTTGGCTATGTTCCACAGAGATTGGATGTAGGTGCAGTGAACATTCACACAGGGCACACAAGACCCCCCGTACTACAAGTGGTTCAGTCCCAGCCATTGTACATCCAGATGATGGCTGGTGATTATTATTTTATCATCTGCCAACCCCTTTAACCAATGGTCGCCAGGATATTACACTGAACACAGAATGTTTGTTCCTCCTCACTGTAGATTTGCCACATTTTTGCCATGTCTGGAAACAATCCAGGAGGACACAATAAAAGCACATCTGGGCCTGGTTTGCGATGCAGCCTGCGCTCCACATTACAGATGCAGCTTGTGTGCGCATTACTCTCTTTGATGTAACTAGTAGGGGCCCTATTAGCTATCCCTGACCTCAGAAGCCCCCCTCCGCTAAAGATAACTGTGGATGATGGAAAGAATAGAGGGGAGGGGGCCTTAGTCAGATTCGATTGAATGTGCACATCCTAAAGACATGATTATAACTAGATTTGGGATCAGACTGCATACAAGGGAGCAGGTGACTCTTCTGATAGCCACTGACCCGGGGCTAGTGGGCCCTCAGTCCCCCAACTCCTCCAAAAGTGGTGCGTGGCACTGTACTGCATACAGTCAATAGCATCTCATGCTGCCTATGTGCCCATGTAATCAACTGGGTAGAATATTTAACAAACTACCCCATTTAATAAGTATACAGGCATTGGGTGGCTGAGGTGACTTCTAGACATCAGGCCCGGCTGTCCACTCTCCTTGGCCCTGCCGCTTTACTATCACTATGGGGCCCCTATCACCCATCATCTTGCTCATAGAGCTACAGGGGCCCTGTTCTAGGGCAAGGGCTACGTACCTGGCTAATACCAGGTAATAATATATGCATTTCTTTCTATAGTGGACCCCAGAATGAAGCCTGCTGGAGGGTCCCAGGTACCCCAGCCCCACATTGTGCAGAATAACCTGAACATTGCCATTTCACTGCTATTGGTGATCACAATGTAATGGGACCCGCTCCAGGATTTTCTGTGGATTCCCAGAATTTCTAGTTATGCAGTTACTCTTTGGAGACCCCGTTGTGCAATTTCTCATTGACTTGTATGTAATGTATAACACTATTAGTATATAACACTGTTAGTATATAAGATTGTGCATTCCTTTGACATGACAAAAAACATGTCATGACATTGCCCAATGTGACTCATGGTGAAAGTTGCTGTATAATTATGGCCATATACAGTAGCACACTGCAACTGTCGCCTCATGACTGTCATATATATATATATATATATATATATATATATATATATATATATATATACAGTATGTTTCCCCCTCACACACATTAGACTGCCATTGCTGAAATCTGTAGGTTGGCCCAGTGACCATGTAATATCATCTTGTCTGAGGCCAAGTTTTAAAGCAATGTCTACCAATGTGGCAGAGGTTGTAATATAGCACCAAGGAAGACCCCTAAAAACTTCTGGGGGTTCTGTATAGACAATGGGGGGAGCATTAGAAAATGTATCTATGTTAATGGTCATGCAGGTTGCAAGACTGAGCAATCCCAGTACCAAAGGGGCGATTCCATCTTCTTTCCTATGCATCTGATCAGGATAACTTGTATATCAGTCTGACCAACGGGGTCCCCACCGGTTAGGAGAGCAGGTTTTGTTCTCTATTCTGGAAGTGGTGGTTGTGAAGGATGTGCATGGCAGTATTCATTTTATAAGGGGGGCAGGAGATGGCCGAGCACTGTGTACTTTGACTATTTTTGGTGCTTGTATTGCAGTGAATGGAGTGGTCATGTCCTGTTCTCTTCACAATGGTGGACAAATCTCTTTCTCCTGACACTCACCCACCAATCTGCAAGTTATCCCATATCCTGTGCCTAGGGAATAACCCCACCATTGCAACCGCAAGTGTCCCTTCATTTAGTCCTGAACTTCCCCCAGGCTTTTTCTGGTCTGCGATGGACGTAGCGGTCTCCTTACTGGATGCTGAAGCAGACAGGAAGGATTGGGGTCCTACAGACTCCCTTTAATTCAATGTTTAAATCCCCTTTAATACCCTGTAACATTTTGTATGCTGCTCTTTCTATGTTGCTCTTAGAGGAAAAATTGCTGTGCAAACAGTTTTAACTTGTTCTCATTTGTACTGCACAGAGCCCGGGGCGGTGTCAGCATCATATTGGGGTGTATCTGTCATGAGGAACGCCTATGAGACCATTGCAGAGTGGGGACCTCCCTTGATGGTCCCGGCCCTCTTGCTTTAGGATGGTGTGAAGTGTGCAGGGCTCCGCAGTCCATAGGGAATTGTTTGCAAACAAGGGGGGAGGAAACTGACTCATTTTTAGGGGTCATGCAAATGTTGTGGAGGGGAAAACCTACGCCACCCCTTCTGGTGTCACTGACTGTCCTCAGACTTCATCTTCTCCTTATATGTCAGAATCCTGGCAGACTTTATATCCTGCATAATTTTCTGTTGAATCACTGCTTATTTTTTTTTCTTCCCTGGTTTCGACATGTCTAAAGCGCTCAGCTAAGAACTTTTCACCTAAGTAAGCCAATGTTCATGTCTCACTCCTGACTTCAGTGAAGATCCTGAAATGTTAACTACTTTGTATACAGTGTATACTATACAGTATGATGGCAACAGGAAAGATGTGCAGGTTTCCGTCCTCCTGGGCCTGATGGTGAGCAGCTGTTTCTGTAGTTATAGGGCTGTGGGACTGACTCGGCTTCCTGTGTATGGAATACAAATACTAATACGTAAAGGACATCACAGAACAATAATTGTTAGCGGATGCAAAGCATGAAGGACGGTGGGGGAGGTGAAGATCCTCTGCTCAAATATCAGAATGGAGCCGACTAATGCACTTGGTAAACCCATGTAGTGCAAGGACCGCACCACCTCTATGGAGATCTGTATGGCTGGAGGTTGGCTACAAGTGGCCTGAGATATAATCCTAGGATAGCCACTGCCTTGGAGACTACAAAATCCTTCCATTACATTGCCCATGCACCTGTATATGCTCCATTGTATGTCGAGTCTGTGGGACTATAAGGTTAAGTTCACACGTAGTTTTTTGGTCAGGGTTTTAAGTCCATAATCACTTCAAAATCCTGACAAAAAAGATGGCTCCCATTGAAATGAATGGGAGCCGCTCAGGAGCTTTTTCCGGGAGCCGTTTCTTCCGGAGCCCAGGGGATAAGAAGCGAGGTGCTCATTCTTCAGGCCGAGTCGCCTCGCGATTTGGCGTGAAGACACGTCCTCCTCCGGACTAGGCCTAATCCGGAGCGGAGTGCGCGGCTGGATGCCGGTGCAGTGTACTGGCTTTCAGTCACGGCGACCCAGTTTTTGGATCAGAACCTGAGGCGGCCTCTGGTCCAAAAAAAAAACTGTGTGAGCTTACCCTAAGGCCTTGTACACACATCAACTGAAAATCTGAAGTTCGGTGGCAAAAATCCAATCCTGACACTCGGATTGTGCTGGATGAATTCAACAGATCAACACAAAGATTATCTCCACTGTCATTCAGAGGGTTAATCTGGACTGAAATAATGCTTTATGGTCCAGATCTAACAACTGAAAAGTGGTCAGAAAGGTTCCTGAACTTGGCATGTTTTTGATGACAGTCTCCTCACTTTTTTAGACAGTACTTGGACCCAGGCAGGGATGTCCTAGTCTCTTAGACTTACTATAGTTCTGCCACCAATTTACACTAGTCCTTGCCGGGCACAGATTTGTTTTCAGAATTCACCTACATGTGCAAGAATTAGCAGAAGGCTGGAGTCTGTCCGGGAACGAATGAAGCCAGCCATAAGTAACGTCAGTGTTAATCATTTCCACCCTGCATATTTCTGCACAGGGTTTCCAAAAACCGGTCCGTATCCATGGGATGTGGCTTGGTATCATCTATCAATTTCAGTCTGACAAATGTGAATACAGTCTTGGGGGAGAATTCTTAAGTCTCTTATAACATAAGCTCGTACAATAGTATTAGTAGCATTTTGGCTCTGTGATTCTCTTCCCTGGGTGAGTATCTGACCAGGGGTAACTGCATCCTCTATGGAGCTTGCATCTAGTTACTTCTATTTCCACCTACATTGGACCTACTGGTCCTGTAGCTTACTTTATGTTTATGACAGGGACTCTGATTCTGGACTATGTTAAAGGGTGAGGTGCTTTTCGAAAAGATAGATTTCTGGCTGGAACAATCGATGATAAACAATACAACAAGTCCAATGGGGGTCCGGCTGCTGTGAACCCCACTGATCATGAGAATGGGAGAGTTTTGTCTGAATGAAGCCATGGTGGGGTATCCTGTTCCATTCATTTCAATGGGAGTGCCAGAGATAGCTCTTGGCTGTCATCGCTCTCCCATTGAAATGAATGGTAAGGGGCGCACGTTGCCTGACCACTGCTCCATTCAGATGAAACTACCCCGTGCTCTTGCATAGCTACAAAGTAGGTGAGGTTGGATGAAGACCCAGGCCCATCAATTCCAACCTATAACCCTACAGTGTTAATCCAAAAGAAGACATAAGTCAATGACGTCACTTCGTTTGCCATGTAGCATGTGTGAAGCTCGGTCCTAAGCAAGTGAATTGGATTGAGCTGCAATACCAAGCACAACCATTATACAACATAAGGCGCTGTGCTTGATGATCAGTGAAGAGGCTGTAGCCATCAGCTGAATGCTGCAATCTCTTTTACAGCTGATCTGTGGTGGTCCCAGGACCCCTGCCATTCATGTTACTATTTATCATCAGTATTAGAATCCCAGGAATTCCCTTCAATGGAGTTGTTGAAAAAAAAAGTGTTTTTCTCAAAATGGATAAAAATAGTAGAAGAAGCAATATTTGTATCCTAAACCTGGGCCGCCTCCTTCCATGGACTCAAGCCAGTAAAGCCTCAGAAGATTTTCACTGCCTGGGAATAATTTACTTAAGGAAGGATGACTTGTCTAAGAAGACTCTCTCAGCTATGGATATCATAAAGGGGGATCCTCCAACTTAGCCTTCCATAAGGAACACGTGGGGCTCTTGACAAAGACTCCATATTGCTACCCTGTAAATTTCCATCCAACACAGGATCCATGCTATAAATGGCTTTCTGATGTCATGTACATGTACTAATCCCCGGGGTGTAACTTTAAGCTCCTGGGCCCTCACTCTATTGCAAGGAAGTCTGTCAGCAGGACAATACATCTCCTGCCAAGGCTTCACTGCCAGCTCCAGATAACTGCCCCCTGATGCCCACCTTTGACCCCCTATTTTCTGGAGTGGAGAGAGAGTCTCTAAAACTTTTTTTCAGGTCATTTCCATAGGAAAATTATACAGATTTTCATAAAAATTGAGCTGCAAAGTAGAATAAAGACCTCTTTGGGAAGAGTAAAAGCTTCCCTAAAGGCACTGTCATTAGATACCGATTTTACTACTGACAGACTCTCTTTTAACATGTGATATTGGTGTCTTCCTATACTGTAGATAGGCCTTTGGGCTCCCTCAGCCTCCAGGGCCTGGCAGCGACTGCTATCTCTGCACCCTGTATAGCTACTCTCCTCACTAATCCTATCTAATATACATGAACTGCTCCAGATTTATCACAGTGACTGATGCTGCATGATAATTTCTGTATTCCTTTTCTCTCTGCAGTTGTCCGTGCAGAAACCACATGTACCCCATTAGTCTATGGGGCCTGCTTGTTTCCTAAGGTAACCACGTTTTTTGCCAAATAGCCTTCCGTTTCTTGTGGTCCCCAAGTAGACTTCCCGAATGGAAACCCACACACAGATGTGAACCAGGCCTTAGACAAAGAATAAAAAGTATCTAAAACAATTAAAAGTGTGGTATGTCATATACACCAGAATTACCATGCATTTTCATTAGTATACCTACCCCAGTGTATCTAGACATGGGCTGACTGTGCTATCTAGGGGTATAGAACTAGAGGTATCATGGTAGCCGTCACCAACAAGCACTGCAATTTCTGCTATATAACATACACTCACTGGCCACTTTATTAGGTACACCTGTCCAACTGCTCGTTAACACTTAATTTCTAATCAGCCAATCACATGGCGGCAACTCAGTGCATTTAGGCATGTAGACATGGTCAAGACAATCTCCTGCAGTTCAAACCGAGCATCAGTATGGGGAAGAAAGGTGATTTGAGTGCCTTTGAACGTGGCATGGTTGTTGGTGCCAGAAGGGCTGGTCTGAGTATTTCAGAAACTTCTGATCTACTGGGATTTTCACGCACAACCATCTCTAGGGTTTACAGAGAATGGTCCGAAAAAGAAAAAACATCCAGTGAGCGGCAGTTCTGTGGGCGGAAATGCGTTGTTGATGTCAGAGGAGAATGGCCAGACTGGTTCGAGCTGATAGAAAGGCAACAGTGACTCAAATAGCCACCCGTTACAACCAAGGTAGCCAGAAGAGCATCTCTGAACGCCGCACAGTACGTCCAACTTTGAGGCAGATGGGCTACAGCAGCAGAAGACCACACCGGGTGCCACTCCTTTCAGCTAAGAACACGAAACTGAGGCTACAATTTGCACAAGCTCATCGAAATTGGACAATTGAAGATTGGAAAAACGTTGCCTGGTCTGATGAGTCTCGATTTCTGCTGCGACATTCGGATGGTAGGGTCAGAATTTGGCGTCAACAACATGAAAGCATGGATCCATCCTGCCTTGTATCAACGGTTCAGGCTGGTGGTGGTGGTGTCATGGTGTGCGGAATATTTTCTTGGCACTCTTTTGGGCCCCTTGGTACCAATTGAGCATCGTTGCAACGCCAAAGCCTACCTGAGTATTGTTGCTGACCATGTCCATCCCTTTATGACCACAATGTACCCAACATCTGATGGCTACTTTCAGCAGGATAATGCGCCATGTCATAAAGCTGGAATCATCTCAGACTGGTTTCTTGAACATGACAATGAGTTCACTGTACTCCAATGGCCTCCACAGTCACCAGATCTCAATCCGATAGAGCATCTTTGGGATGTGGTGGAACGGGAGATTCGCATCATGGATGTGCAGCCGACAAATCTGCGGCAACTGTGTGATGCCATCATGTCAATATGGACCAAAATCTCTGAGGAATGCTTCCAGCACCTTGTTGAATCTATGCCATGAAAAATTGAGGCAGTTCTGAAGGCAAAAGGGTGTCCAACCCGTTACTAGCATGGTGTACCTAATAAAATGGCCGGTGAGTGTATACCACTATTCCAAATATTGTAATGTATGTAGGGGCTCCAGTACAGGTTTTCACCAGGGTTCAAGAGCTTCAAGTTACACCTCTAACTGCTATCACTTCAACCCTTACCGGGTCCTCTCTGGTTTCTGCTTGCTGGTCCTGTTTGGTATATAGGAGATGCCTGCTCGGCCGATCGCTTGTCACATTGCTGACCTTCACCCTGCCATTATCTGTCAGGTCACTTCGCAGATAATAGTTCTACACATTGGACTGGTAGAACTACATTACATATATATATATATATATATATATATATATATATATATATATATATATATAAAAATTTTGCGCCCCCCAAAAAGCCCCCTAGACAATCCCTTTAAGTGGTACGTAATATTTCCATGCCCTACAATCCCATCATATAGCGTATTCAACGGCGTACACACAGTAGTCCAGATTTGCTCCTGTCTACTTGTGTAACTACAATAAAACTATTCTGATCATTTTACCCACAATGTATTACCCGCAGGAGATTTGGCAGCCGCTCGCTCTCATTCCAGTCGTAGCGCTCAATCACTTCCTGAAAGAGAACCTAGGGCAAAGGAAAAAGGTGACAGCGTTACCTCCATGGGGTTTTTTTCCCAGTATTTTTAATACATATTTTTTTTTAATTGTAGAGTTTTTTGGCTGCCAGGACCCGCGGCATTCTTAGAGAGTGTCCCATACCTAATCTGTAAGCGAAACCTCTCTCTCCTCTCCTGTTTCCAGTGTCTGGATGAAAAAAAAAATAGGCAGGGCTAACCTTAGTCTTAGTTTTGTGAGGATGAAAAATACTGTCTTTGATTTATTTTTTATTGTGCTTGTGGTTAAGCTGGTTTAACCCTCAACAGTACAGGCTAGTTTGGGCCTTAAAGAGGCTGCAATTTTTTTTTTTTTTTTGTTCAGTTTTCATTTATTTTTCCTTTTTTTTTTTTTTTTTTTTCATAACAGAGCTTGTTTTTTACAGGATGAGTGATATTTTTAATGATCCTACTTTAAGATGCATATAAAGCACTATATAAGTTTTCATTTTGAGGGCGAAGGGATAAAACTGTCCTGTTACATTTTCCTTTTTACGGCATTCACTGCGCAATATCGATATAATCACAATAATACATTTATAATCTTTTCATTGACGTGCAGCTTATTAGGTCATGCCTCGCACTTGTATATGGCAAATAAGGCCACAAGCCGCCATAGTATCCCATTACCAGCCCAAAATCATTTTGCAGGGGTGATGATGTCTTACAGAAGGAATGCGTCAAAATACACAATGTGGTATCAGAGGGGTTAACTGGATTTTGCGTTGCGATACAATCCTAACATGGGTTTGGTGCAACTTCTGCTGCAGTTTTATTTCCCTTGTTATTGTATAATTATACGGTTACTTATAAAACGAGATCTTTTATGTAGTGTATAAAGCCCGTCCCGCCCCATGTAAGAGCCCTTGAACAGTTTCCATAAATACGTCTGGTATTTACCCCTGGTAACCGAGCTCATACATCATTGTAGAAGAGCTCCGCATTTAGTGCTCGTCTGGGTGTTGGCTCCGTCATAACCTGTTTTATATCCTGTAGGCATGTAGAATTCTGTCTGACACCTCCTTGAGACACAAATCTCAGCACGTTGTGCTGTAATGCATGTAGAACAGATCCTTTCTCAGTATGTCTTATTTATTTATTATGCTTACTTATATAGCGCCATCATATTCCGCAGCGCTTTACAGATATTGTCAGTCATTGTCCCATATAGGGCTCAAAATCTACATTCCCTATCAGTATGTCTTTGGTGTGTGGGAGGAAACCAGAGTACCCGGAGGAAACCCACGCAAACACGGGGAGAATATACAAACTCCTTGCAGATGTTGCCCTTGGTAGGATTTGAACCTAGGGCTTCAGCGCAGCAAGGCTACAGTGCTAACCACTGAGCCACCGTGCTGTCTTCACTTACATTTCATAGGTTCACATTTTAACCCATATCCCATGTAAATGGGGTTTCCATAATCCTGTTCTGGGCACATTTTCACTGTCATACAGGTGGTGGCATTCAGGTCAGATTTTGCAGAGAGGTTCATGTCAGATTTGAAAGCAACATGGCCTTTATCCTCCAGAATGGCAGCCACTCTTTGCTGTGGTTTTACACCTTTCTAATCATTGAGGTCCTGGTGGGGCCAAATATGAGATTCTGTAACAGGGCCCACGGGCCTTTATTTGTGCCCCTGGGGTCTTAACAACTATTTAAAGGGAGTCTGTCATTAGAGCCCAGCTTAGCAGCCCAGCCCTAGAGATAAACAGGTTGGGGGTCACCTAAATTCGATGGTGGTGTTTTCCCTCTTTTCTTGAAATATTGCTGTTTTTAGAAATATGCAAATGAGCTTTTTGTAGCAACAAAGGCATTGTCATTGCTGCAAAAAGCTCATTTGCATATTAACAAAAACAGCCATACATACTGATGTTAAATACTGTATGGCTCGGTTCACATCTGCGTTCGGGTCATTCCTTTGCCTTCTCCACATGAAAAATGGAGTGCAAGCAACACTTTTCTCTCCACAATTTTTTGTGTGGAAACCACACCGACCCCCATTTTAGTCTATGGGGTCCACAGGTCTCCTAAGGTAACCGCTTTTTTTTTTTTTTAGTATATTAGGCTTCCAGTTGGGGGTCCCTGAGCAGACTCCTCAAAAGGAAACCCATGCACAGATGTCAATTGGGCCTTAAATAGGTTAGGGTCACCTGAATCAATCTGCAGGGCTGCGTTGATATGCTGGTTTCTGGTGACAGACTCCCTTTTAATAGGGTATATAAAGATCTGCCCTGATGGAGCGATCCTTTATCATATGTCCTATATTAAGATATGGAAGTCCTAGAGGAAAGGCGTGCCCTCCACTTGAAACCCTTCTCTATTGGCCTGTATAATATATATATACATATCATATATATATATATATATATATATATATATATATTTATATTTATTTATTTTTACTGATATAAAAGATGAATCTGTGGGTAATTCCTGCCTTTTCCTCGATAACATTTGCTGAGCAATCAGTAGAATATTCCCAGTTTTTACTCTCACTGCTTTCTGAGCATGGCAAACTCTGTAAATAGAAGTGAACCCTGATATAATTATACCTAAGGGAATGCTCATGTAGTCTCCTCTTGTTTTATATCCAGCTGCATTGAGTAGGCCACACTTTTCCCGTACTTTAGCTTTCTGTTCCTCCAAATAATGGTCGCGGAGGTTAGCGGATACGTCTGGTCAGCTCACAATGACACTAACATAGCTCACAATAGAGCAGGAGGAGCTGAGCACATTGATTCTATAGCTTGTGTGAAAATATTCAGTGTAAAAACCTGCAATTTATTGATTAAACTCTCTGTACTTTCTATGTTTAAGTGTCCAGTGGGCGGTCCTATCAGAGGATGACGGCTATCATCACATGCACTCTCTTAAAAGGAAGTCTTGTAATCACTGAGACCACCTACTGGACTCCTAAGCATAGAGAGACTAGGGAGTTCCATGAATAAATTACAAGTTCTGCACAATCTCTTCCCACATGATTTGTCTGCCGGGCTCCTCCTGCTCTTCATGATGAATTTCTATAGTGACATGTTTCCATGTCTTATAATGACAAATATTTTTGTCACCTCCATTTCATCTTGTGTGTAGTATAATGTTACTAACAACTTTATGATGAAGTTATGTGCTTTCATCCAGAGCACTGATATCCTCTCTGCTCCTCTGCCCCTCTTATGAACCCAAACTATCGATGCCGGTCTGTTGGCGTCAGACTGAGGCTCCTAATAGACTTACCTTGTGAGTTCTCTCTTCATACAGGAAACTCTGTATACATCAGAGGAGGTCAGTGCTCCAGGGGAAACCTATAACTTCTTAATAAAGCTGCCAGTGAGTTATCTAATAACATTACACACAGGCTCATTTTTAAGGCGAGAGGACAAAAACTTTTTTTTTTTTTTTTGTTTTACTAGAGTTTAAAGGGGTTACTTGGGGATATTTTTTTTAAAAAAACTTCCTGTTTGGGTTCTTTGTGTGGAATGCTAGGCTGTCAGTCTTGTTCCAAAACCTCCTTCTTTCTCCTCTTTCCTCTCTGTATTACATCTATATGGGGACTAGCATTACTATAACAATGGTGGAGTCTGCCAGCCCCTATATACAGAGTGGGCCATAAGCATGGATACACCCAGGTGGACCATAAGTATGGATATGCCCAAGGTCTCTGGATCTCACTCCCTTGGAGTTCTATCTCTGGGGCCATTTGAAGACTATACTGTATTCCGTGAAGATCCAGAATGTGGGGCACCTGAAAAACGGGTACAGGATACAACGATAATGAATAAAGCTACGTTATAAATGAGCACACCATTGTTTTTCTTGTGCAATTCTCCATGTGTTTGATATGTCACATGACCCCCTTCCTATTTAAAAATTAAAGTTGAATCCAAAATGGCGGCTTTGCAGATGGCCGCCATGGGCGTCACCCAGCTTCCAATGTTTTCCCCCATCATGTACTAATCTGCCACAAACGGTAAGGTGACATCAGCAACCACTTCCATTTTATCTTGGTATATCCATACTTATGGCCCACCCTGTAGATGTAATACCGCTGAACTAAAAGATGGAGGAGAAGAAGGAGGAGGGTGCTGGTTCTGATCACGTGACCAGATGTAGGTACCAGCCTATAATCCGGACATGCAATACTTAAGGAACCCAGGCAGGAATTATGTTAAAAAATATATATAGTCCCCAGATAATCCCTTTAAATCTATTTTGATCTATTTGGTTGACTGGTGGAACTTTCTTTGTTCTGCCGCCTTTACAACAATGACTCAACTTGTAAACTTAGCTTGTTCCAGGGGGTTGCTTCTGTATTTCTGCAATTGTATAGTATAAAGAGAAGTCACATAAAAAAAATCATGTTGTCATAGCAGATTGTTTATACCCAGGCACACAGAGGAGGTGAGGCGGACGTTGCAGGCTATTCCACTTTCCGTAGGGCTGGATATCCTCACATTCTCCAGGGCCGGCTATTTGCCTAATCTGTGACAGTCATCCTTTCATCTAATGTTTATTCAGTGGACAATTGAGCTGTGTTTCCCTCCCTTATGTCAACAGTGTCTGCTATCGGCCCACAGTATAGTACTGCAATGTACTAGTCATTACGAAGGGTTAATCATAGTCAGTACATTGTGTTTGTATTGAGGGAAACCTATTTTAACAACCTTGGTATCTACTATGTGCATATATACAGTATAAATTGCATAGCTTAATCAATTCTGATAATGTAATGTCCATAAAGAATAATGGTAATCTTTATTTATATAACGTCAACCTATTTTGCAGCATATCACAAATCGGGGGGCCTTGCACAAACAAAATCCCTTATTATATGGCAATCAGACATGCGTTAGGGCAGGGCGCTGTAGAAGTAAAGACGAGAGGGAAAACACTGCTTCTTCTGTACAATGACCCAGCCACAAGTAGATGTGGCTGCATGAGTCAGTCACCTGCAGGTATGAAGTTGCATTCTGCTGGGCGTGTAAGGAATGATGTCGGATGAAAGGACTGGGGACTGAAGAATAGAGTAAGGGGTGTTGGCTGGGGGGGTTGTAAAAGCAAAAGGAATGTCGTAGGTTATATGGCACACTTAAAACTATGCAAAGAGGGAAGTAATCGGACTGCCCGGGGTAGAATATTCCAGAGAAGTGGTGCAGCGTGAGAGAAGATTTGGAGAATTGAATGGGAGGTTTAGATTATGGAGAATGTTGGATAGGTCTCACCGAATAGAAGAAGGATTTTCTTAACTTCTCCCTCCCTATCATATTCTGCAATGGGTAAATCGAGAAATGGTTGTCTCCTTGCACTGCAGCCCCTACCGTAAACATTTACTGACTACTCAAATATCTAACTTTTCTAAGGGGTTATCAATAAAAGTTAAAATATAAAGAAAACTTAGTTATGTGTCGGAACACCCCTTTATTATTTAATACGGCTTTCAGTAATCCATTCGGGGACCCCCTGAACGGACTACTGAACGCATTAGCAAGTGGTGAGCTATGAAAACACATGGACCCCATAGACTATAATAGGGTCCATGTGCTTTCCGTGCGGCCTCTGCGCAAGTCATGCGGACAGGAAAGTGGATCATGAACTTTTCTGTCTACATGTTACTGTGAACACTGCGCTGAAAGCACACAGACCCCATTATAGTCTATGGGGTCCATGTGCTTTCATAAGCTCACCGCTTGCTAGTGCAATTGGTAGTCCATTCAGAGGGTCCCCATGTGGACTCCCCGAACAGATTACAGAGTGCAGATGTGAACCAGGCCTTAAGAAAAAAAGGCCACAATCATGAAATAAAAACAAAAATGGTAAAAAGAAATTAAGAATTTCTGGCCCTTTGGTGTAACGTTGATAAAATCCTAGTGGAGTATATCATTGACATCCAGTTTACTTTGCCCTGCTAGAGCTCAAAAAATCTCTGTGTTGTAATGTGATGCAGGCGGCCGTCCATATTCCAGACGCCATACAGGGCCATAGGCAAACTACAGTATATAACTGCAATTTCATGTATAGTCATGAAACACAGATTCAGTTTTCCCAATAGACCATTGAGCATTATATACATTAATGTCAAACACTAGGCATGTATAATATACCGTAAATTTCCTATCCATGGGGCGAACTCCTAGAATCGCTAGCACTTGCATGGTCGCGTGCGTCACCCTTACTAGCCGGTGCCTAGTCTCCAGGAACTATAAATTCTGTTGTATTAGATTATATTTCTCTTAAATCTTCTATGATCCTGTAACATTCCTCAAGCCAAACTTCCAGGAAACCATGAATAGGACAGTGTGCATAGATTGGTTGTCCGTGTTATAGTTGTATGACGCTAAGTCTATGGTCATCTAAGTCCCCTTTACTGTCATGAGATTTAGAGGAACTGGGACTTCCTTATCGGTTATTATTAGAACAATAGCCGTGTCTCATATATGGGTTACTCTGGCCACATCGGCCCACATGCTGCCACTCAATAGGACAATTATCAATATTTCCAGCCAGGGATTTCCTGTGCTTTGTAGTGATTCACGCCCCGGTACAATCACTGCCTGTATGGCTTATTAGTCACAGTGTGTTGCAAAAATGTTTTACATTTTTCCTTTTTTTTTCAGAATTGTGGTCACGGTTTCCATAGCTTTGTAGTGATTTTGTATTGGTGCTGTGTTACAGGCTATATTCATCTAAAGTCAAGTTCACACTGGCACTTGCAGCAAAGAAGCAAACTATTGCAAACGTACACATAGATCCAAGGGACATGCATTGAGATAGTCAGGACCTATAAGTACTTGGGTGTGATCCTCAATAACAAACTAGACTGGGCTGATCACCTGGAGGCGCTGCACAGAAAGGGCCACAGCAGGCTCTACCCGAGGGCCTTCGGAGACCAGGCGACACTTCTTAGGGCCTTCTTCTGTTGCTTCAGCCATCTTTTTCAGTGTAGCCTGCTGGGGGAGCAGTATATCAACCAGGGACAGAAATAGATTTGACAGGCTGATCAGAAGGGCCAGCTCTGTCCTGGGGAGCTCCTTGGACCCAGTACAGGTGGTGGGTAACAGAAGGATACTGTCCATGGTGACCTCCTTGTGGGAGAATAAATCCCACCCCATGTATGAGACCTTGATGGCACTTGGCAGCACTGTAAGTGAGCGTCTGCTTCACCCCAAGTGTGAGAAGGAGCGCTGTCAGAGGTCCTTCCTCCCAACCGCCATCAGGTTACTAATCTACATCAACCCAAGCGAGACCAATCTGCACAGAGAACTAAATGATCCTGAAGTCTTCCTTCTTTCTTTTTCTTCCTTAGCTGCTGTGGATTCCTAGCAGGAGACCTTGTCAAAGCAGTGGGTAAACTTCCCTTGTGCCCTTTCTAAAACCTTAAGGCCGGGGTCCCATGTGGCATAAACACCTCAGCGAAACAGCAGCACCATACAGTCTCTGCAAATTTGATGGGATTCTAGTGGAACCCATCCACACATTGCAGAAAAATACGGGCTGCAGAAATGCTGCAATTTCCAAAACAGTCTTGGATTTCGGAAATCGCAGCATTTCTGCAGCACATATTTTCAAATAAAGAAACTACTGGCGTTTCCATAAGTATAATGGAAGCAGAAAGTTTGCAGGGGTAACCTATGAAGACTTTGTATGAAGAGCACAGCACAATGCCGCCATGGTTTTGCTTTTTTCCTGCAGCCCGCTACGTGGGGCCTTGGCCTTATACATTGTCCCTGACACTGCAGACAGTTTGACGCCAAGGCCGGCATCAGAATGTAAATGACAATTTTCTGCCTATTTAAAATAATGTCTTTATTTCATATCTGTAAAATGCCAGGATAATAGCCATATAGAAAATCCCATCAGGCTTATTCCTATACGCTGCGCTATAGGAGAGCACACAGTATAGACCACTATTTGTTTCCATGGGGCCTTCTCAAGGATCCTGAAGATGCTTTTAACTCTCGGCTGTCTTACCAATGGTTTCCTATATACTTGAAGTAAAACCATTGAACCTCGAGATATGATATTTTAATTCATTGTAAATAAATGGGGAACTCCATTTTGCATAATTTGAGTATTTTGTATGAATGTAGCCTCAGCATGTTGTCTACAGCAATATCTGTATGAGTCCATAAACTACAGGACTAAAGACAGATCAGCGTCCGCATAGTATGAGCTGGAGTCGCTTTTATTTTGGGGGAACCTCATGTAGGGTCTTTGTTCATTTTGGTATTGGGCAAGGTATAAGATCGTGTTATGTACAGTCTACAAGTGTTCATAAATATATATAAATTGCAGCTATTGCTATATGGTATTGTAGCTCATTCCCATTTATTTGACAGTCATATGACCAGTGAACATGACATTACCAGCCTAAGAAGAGTCTCTTCAAACAGCTGTTCGATAGGTCCCGGGTAGGGTTGAGCCGATCTTGACTTTTCAGCATCGAGTTTAAAATCCGATTTCCGATCATTTTTCATTCGAACCCGATCTCGATCCCAATTCCGATCCCAATGCAAGTCAATGAGATTTTTTTTATTAATCGGAGATTGGATTTTAAAAGCAATCCTATTCACTATACAGCATGGAGTCTAATGCTTTAATTGTTAGAATTCACACTGTGTAGTGAATCACTAAGTAGCCAGTGGCTACTTAGTCCCCCCTGGTGTCCACTTACCTGCAGAGATGGCTGCTCTGGTACCCGGTGTTCTTCTTCACCTTGCTTCCGCTCCACGCTTCTCTTCTCACCTTGCTGCCCCCTGCCTCCCAGATTAGGAGAGAGTGGGCGGGTTAGGAGAGTGTGGGCAGGTACTGGGAGGGGAGACGTCACGTCTCCCCGCCCGCACTCTCTTAAGCCACAAGCCCCGCCTTCCTAGCTCTTTAAACACTAACCTGGGAGGCAGTAGGAGCAAGGCGAGAAGAGCAGCATGGAGAGGAAGCGAGGCGAAGAAGAAGGAGAACACCGGGCAGCGGAGCAGTCATCTCTGGAGGTAAGTAGCTACTAGAGATGTTAGTTTAGTCTCCCATTAGAATGAATGGAGGCAGCCGGCGCGCAGGGGGTTAAGGCTGTGTGCCGGCTGCTTCCATTCATTCCTATGGAAACGCAGCGGAGCCTTCACACTGAGTATACACTCCACTCAGAATGAGCGGAGCGTATACTCAGTGTGAAGGCTAAGCAAAGCATTGTGGGAAATACTACCAATCTCAATCCCACCTAAAAAGATCGTGTTCGGAATTCCGATTGTGATCGTGAAATTTTCTCGATCGCCGAGCGGAATCCGATCTTTTCTAAATATGATTGCTCAACCCTAGTCCCGGGTGTTGCACCCCCTAAGTTTTCTCAGTAGGTTGTGTCTACAGTGTTTCAAACCTTTGACCGTTTTCAGTGAGTTCTCCTTTGAGTCAGCAGACCTGGTGGGAAGGATATAAGTTGTGGAACTCAAGTGAGGTCCAATGACCCTTACCTCTAATATCTACATTGTATTATCTAGGGTTACGAAATTCAATTTCTGAGTAGAAAATGCTGATATAACAATGGCGCTACACAAAACCAAATAAATTCTATTAGTTCCTTCTGCTTGACTAATGTGCACCATCCTGGAAGGTAAAATGTGACATTAATTTCAATGGTATTTACTCCCTTGAGCCTTTGTGTTGATTTGTTCTTCTCATTGCAGGAGAGAAAAAGAAAACCAAGTCCATAGATAATGAACTCAATCCAGTATGGAAAGAGGTAAGTGTGTGGCAAGGTCTGATATAGTACATTTTAGTGGCCTGTTCCAAAACTGTGCGTCCCCCGAAGGAGTTGTTTTAGCAAATATTGCATGCTTTAAGTTCCCGATATCTCTGGCTATCCATGAGCTTATCTGAGGGACCATGAATTGGAAAGTACATACAACCCCCTTACAAATGTTCTGCTCTGGGCATGTGGTTAGATACGGCGGTGATCGCTATAGTGGACGGCCTATGGCACTGGATCCATGACCTTCTGCTGATCACAAGGACTAGCTGTCACATGAGGTTTTACAGAAGGCCCATAACGTCCAACTTTTTGGACTGTCAAAGAGCGGCACTAATAGTTTACTGGGTGAATGTGTAAAATGTGTTTGTATATCTATATGACATACATAGGTTGGGGTCTAATATGCAGTTAGAAACTAGATAGTTCTGGAACAATCTAGTTAATTTTATTAATGGACATCCAATATCAAAAAGAGGAGCATTTAAAGAGGACCTTGCATGTGCACCTGGGGCACATGCAGTTTTATATACCCTTAGAAAGCCTTCTGTGCCCCCGGTGAAGAGCTATCAGTGCCGGTACCGTAGCGCTTCACTGTCAGAAGGGCGTTTCTGATGGTCAGGAACACTCTTCCTCACAGCAACGCTTATAACACTGTACTGTGAGATCGGTGAGGAACACCCCTCAGTACTCGCCTATGGCCGAGTACTATCAGGAGGGGAGGGGGGCGTTTAGTCCCACCGGATATATCATAGTACATGTATATCATGAGACCAAACCGGGAGAGCAACTGGTCATGGCAGAGATCAGAGAAAACTTAAAGGGGGCGAGAGGGCTATGAAATTGATGGTCTATTCTTAGTATGAACCATCAAAGTTGGATTTCTAAAATCTGAAAACCTAGACCCCTTCAATTCCAGTTTGTAGCCCCTGTGTAAGCTCCACTTCCTCTTCTCAGATCAATGAGATCATATCCCTTGGCCACATGGCAATGCTGCAGTTCTCTCACATACAAATGAATGGGAATGAACTGCAAAATGTACGGTGCTGTGTTTGATAAGAAGTGAAGAGACCACAATCCTTCAATATATTGATCAACAACAATTAATTATAATAGCCCCAGAAAAACAAGGGGTCTCCATGTAGCAAGTACTCTGTGGGCTACAGGTAGGATCCCTCTTCTTGGTTAAATTCTAGAATATCCTTATGTAAGATTAATATCAACAATGAAATCCATTACAATGTCAGTGCTGTCCCATTGATGTCTGGGGGGCACAACTGCAGTACCATAACCCACCACTACACATTACCAGGAGTCATGCTGTCCTGAAACAGCTGATCTGCATGGAACCTGGCTGTCTGACCTTGGCGGATATAATATTGATAGCCTATAGAAAGGATAGGCTATTAATATTAGAAAGTGGATTATTTCTTCAAAAATGTAAATTCAGCAATTAATTGGTTACTAACTAACTATCTATCTATATAAAATGTATTTACAGTGTGTAATGTAATGTGTAATGTAAGGGCGGACATATCCCAACACTGACCAAACAACTTAAACCTTTTGTAATATTTGCTATAAGATTGCAGTTGCAACTTCCAGACACTTCTCCAAGTTTATCAATGAAGTATTAAGTCAGATTTTACAATAATTATGAAATTGCTTAAGAAACTTCAGCAGTTATTGCATCACATTTCTGCTTTCATAACTTTTGGTAATGTGAGATTATTCCTCGAAGAGACCATGCTTTCATGTGGGGTGTGTGGTGGTGCGTGAATTTAGAAGTAGGTCATTTATTAATAAATTATTGACTCCAGAAAAACCCTTGCCCCATTGGTTAATCTGCCTACCTTGTGCCAATACTACTTCAGGTGGTAGAGGGGTCTATTAGTCCCTCTGGAACCTTTGACTGGGTGCAACTTCTACCCCTGCACCGTTTGTTGCAAGAAATAAAACAAAAATGAGGTCAGTGAAGACTGAAGGGGCCATACACTGGCTAACCCTGCCAATCTCAGTGGGAATGACCTATTGTCTAAGGCAGGGGGAGGGAACCTACGGCACTCCGGCTGCTGTGAAGCTACAACTCCCAACATACTCCATTCACTTCCATCAGAGTTCCAAGAACAGCAGAGCAAGTATGCATGCTGGGAGTTGTAGTTTTGCAACAGTTGGAGAGCCGTACGTTCCCTACCCCTGGTCTAAGGTGTATGTGGGTCTCCAAACTATACCCTCATGACCGATGTCACGAGAAAGAAGCATTGATTTATTTTGGATTTCAGCACACTCAATCCTTTGTTCCCATCAGGAGACAGAAGGGTCTCGCAAGTTCGATTTCGACATGCCTAATGTTTTCAAAAAATAGACATTGAAGGAACACCGTCAGGGAAAAGTGTCAAAAAGTACCATTTTACTGCCATGTCAATGTAATTCATGCATGGAGTAGGTCTTTAATGTAGCTCATGAAGAGTTAATACACTATATTGACTGGCATTAAGACAACCCGTGCCGATAGGCCCCATTAGTGCTCGAGACGCCCTTCCCTCCATCCAGCCTATAAGTTTATATAATACAGTTAGGGTTGAGCCGATCTTGAAATTTCAGGATTTTTTTTTAAATCCGATTTCCGATCATTTTCCATTCGAACCCGATCCCGATTCCAATCCTAATGCAAGTCAATGGGATTTTTTTTAATAATTGAAGATCGGATTTTAAAAACGATCCTATTCACTACACAGCATGGAGTCCAAAAATTGTTTCAATTCACGCTGTGTAGTGATTAAAAAAAATCCCCTGGCTACTTAGTCCCCCTGTTGTCCGCTTACCTACACAGATCCACTGCCGCTCACCGTTCTTCTCGGTCCAATCCTCTCTCATTGACATGCCTTTAGAGTGCCATGCATGCCCCCGCCTCCCTAAACTAGTGTTAGAGATGATGGGAGTAGGTGGGGCTTGTTGTGGCTTAGGAAAGTGTGGGCGGGGAGACGAGTGCATCACTCACGTCTCCCCTCCCAGTACCTGCCCACACTCTCCTAAGCCACAAGCCCCGCCTTCTCTCAGCATCTCTAACACAAATCTAGGGAGGCGGTGGTGCGCAGGGCGCTCTGAAGGCATGTCAATGAGAGAGAAGAGGAATGAGAAGAACGGGATCTGTGCAGGTAAGTTGAGCGACGTTCGCGAGTAGATAGTATCTAGCTACTCTTCTGTTTCCTCCCTGCTGTGCCATATAATGGACTCTGCTACATCTCCATAACTGTACATTAACACTGTATACTCAGCTCACATCTCAGATGTAGCAGAGCTGAGTATACGGTAAAGCAGGGACGAAGCAGAAGAGTAGATAGACCAGTCAATGTACAGTAGTATCTATCTACTTGCGAACTTCAGCCATGGCTTATTTATATGGTGAGTGCTTCGTCGTCCTCACAGCAGCGCAGCGCAGAGTGATTTACCGCAGCCTGCCACTCTTCAGCTTTGTCCCTGTTTTACCGTATACTTAGCTCTGCTACATCTGAGATGTAGTAGAGCCGAGTATATGGCACTGCAGGTAGGAAACAGAAGAGTAGTACGCTCCCATAGGAATGAAGGGACGCAGCTGGCATGCAGGGGATTAAGCGGCTGGACGCCGGCAAAGTCTGCGTGCTGGTTGCTTCCATTCATTCCTATGGGTGCGTGCTATTCGAAACGGGAGTTTCGAATAGTACTCGCTCATCTGATACTATAGCTTTTCCCACAATGATTGGCCAGTAATATGGATGCCATCCAATCCGTTTTCCACAGATCTGCACATGACTATGGCTGTATACATGGTCTCTAAGTAGTGGTATATATCTACTAGACAGTAACCCTTAAAGGGATCCTATCATGCCGCCCCTGCTACCTTTTGTGTCATCCCTCTACCTCATAGATTGTAAGCTCTTGCGAGCAGGGCCCTCAGTCCCATTGTGTGAAATGCCTTTCTTTGTAATGTATCTTTCTGTCTGTATTTGAACCCTACAAATTGTACAGCACTGCAGAATATGCTGGCACTATATAAATAAATTTTATTATTATTATTACCATTGGATACCCTTTTTTAAGAAATGCTATTCTTCTCCTACCTTTTAGATGTCTTCTCTGCGCCACCGTTTGGTAGAAATCCGGGTTTTCTTCAGTATGCAAATGAGTTCTCTCGCAGCACTGGGGGAGGTCCCTAGCACTCAAACAGCACTGGGGGTATTCCCAATGCTGCGAGAGAAATCTCCAGCGCTGCCTCTATCTTCTTCTGGAACGGCCTCTCCGTGTCTTCTTCCATCCTGGGTTTGAATCTTCTAGGCATTCACTGTCGGCTCTGCCATCAGGCCTCAGGCAGAGCCGACTGCACATGTCCATGGCTGCTTACACAGTAAGCTGGTGTAAGCGGCCATTTTCTTGTGGCCATGGACATGCGCAGTTGGTTCTGCCTGAGGCCCGATGGCAGAGCCGACTGCGCATGCCTAGAAGATTCAAGCCCATATGGAAAAAGACACATGGAGAGGCCAGAAGAAGATTGAGGTGGCGCTGGAGAGTTATCTCGCAGCATTGGGGATGCCAGTGCTGTTTGAGCGCTGGGGACTGCCCACAGTGCTGCGAGAGAACTAATTTGCATATCGGCAAAAATAGGGATTTCTACAGAATGGTGATGTGGAGAAGACGTCTAAAGATAGGAGAAGAATAGCCTTTCTTAAGGCTATTCCTACGTGTTAGTCAGAAAAAAGGGTATCCAATGATAGGGTCCCTTTAAAGGATTTGAGTCTCTAACCTACTGCCCTGCTTTGTACTTTATACTGTATATATACCCCTACTTTATACAGGTAGTTTCACCTTTTAGGTCATTCAAAGGTGAAAAAACCTACGTCTCCTTCTTCAAGGCAATGGGTGAAAGCAGAGTTAGAGTATTTCCCATTACACATGCGTTGTGTACAAAGCTAATACAATTACAGCTTGGAACGTATTAGCGTGTAAGGAAACTAATTGAATTTAGTTCTCATGACCGAGGGTGGAGAGCAGGGAGCGATGTGAGTTGGCTTCTATATCCATGGTATGATGTAAAATTCTTGTGGTTTATATACGGTTACATATATCCTGTTTCTCACTTTCTCTTCCAGCTTCTTGAGTTTGATCTTAAGGGAATCCCTCTAGACTTCTCCTCAACATTGGACGTTATCGTGAAGGATTTTGAGACGATCGGGAAAGACAAGTAGGTTATCTGCATATATTGACCCTTGCATGAAAACTTTAGCCTAGTGGTGTCCAGCCTGGGATTCTCCGGCTGTTGCAGATCTATAGCTCTAGATATTGGTACGGTTCTTGGCGACAGAATATCACATCTGATACTTGTTACTTAGATTCTGATCAAAATGAAATGACTCTGGAAGAATTGAAGATGGCACCTACTTGGGTTATGAAAATGCGTTTTATTTCGGAAATGTTTGCTTAGTTTATAAGTAGAATAGCTTTAGCTTTGCCTAGGCTTGTCCTACTGGTTTAGTGGGACCCCCAGTTTTAAAAAGGGGGTGACAGCTCTCTTAAGAAACCTCACTCCCATCTTACCATCCAGGTTTGTTACCAGAAAGCTCCAATGCAACACACTGGTGCCCCCGCAGTCTCTGAAATCCTCAGCGATGCTTTACGGCAAGTGCTGTGTTGTCTCTAGCCATGGAAACCAAGCAGTGGTATAGGCAGTTCCGGTGTTTTGCAAATCTCTGTGGTACCAGGGGTATTTGGGTAATAAGTCTCCCCTATACAATGATTAGGCGATCTCTTCTAGACTGGTGAGGGATTCTGACCACTGAGACCTTCACCAATCAGGCTAACAGGGGTACGGAGGCCCCCATTTGGGTGGCGTGGTGGACACTGGGAGCATGTGACTGCTTATTGTTTGGTGGGGGTCCCAGAAAGGAAAATATCCATTTACAGAATGACGCAGACACCACCAACTTCATTTTTTGATATGCCAATCTTTTTACAGCCTGGGGCATATGGTAGGTTTAGGGTAGGTTCACATGTCAGCGTTGTAGAAGCTAAAAAGTTCTGCTTCAGGAGTTCAGAAGCAAATGTGTTTTGGTTTTTTTTTTTTTTTTTTGCTTTACCAAATCGGATCCAGAATCTACTGCAGAATTTCCAAATTCCGTGTTGGCCGGGGAATATTTTTATTTTGCCTCCTATGCATTTCAATAGGAGTTCTCGAGCAGAATCCAACTGAAAATCAAGCATGACGCAGAGGAAAACATCGGCCTAGGCCTACCACTGAAATGAGCTGAGGCTATTTGCAGGCAGAATTCCAAATCCTCGGTGTGCACATACCCTTAGTCCACCGCCACTTGCATGTACGGTGTTACCCTTTTCTTTCTTCTCGTCTCTCCCTTACATAGTATACATCCTCCTTCTTAGGAATATTTGTTTTAGTGAGCTTATCTTTTGTATGTAGAATTAATATCTGCAAATAGAAGGGGTGGGGTGAAAGGTTGACTTCATATCTCTATATTAGAGAATACACAAGCTATAGGCGTGGATGCTTTATTCCCACCGTCAGTGCCTTTCACAGCACATGAGTCAATATGTAACATGTGCCATTTAAAGGCCACAAAAAATATTTTAAGGTGAACAACACCAGGAAATCTGATATGTCAGATGGGGTCTAATAGTATTTGCATTTTGCATTTACATAGTGAAATAGCAGTGTGCACATGTAGAGTGTGCCGTGACACGTGCAAAGGAGACCTGGAGTACTTCATCGGTCATCGTGAGCAATTTCTTCTCCTTGGACCACATCTTCATTTGAACCTGATGTTTGATGGTTCACCGTAGCGGGTAGTAAGAAGAGAAAGCACTTGGTGCTCCTAATAGTTTCAGAAAATTGCCTCTTCGTAGGCTTGTTCATTGCGTCTGTCCATAGAGTTTACTAGGGCTCCTTGCTAAATTCTAAAGGGAATCTGGGGGTCCAGCAATGCTCCTGGCTGGAGGTATCGCCTGCTCCTTGACCAAATAAGAAACGGCTGTAGAGCAAGTAACTAAGGCTAGGTTCACATCTGTGCTCAAGTTTCCATTCGGCGGGGTCAGCTTAAGAACCCCCAAACCTAATCCGCATTAAAAAAGCTGTTACTAGGGTTGAGCGGTCGTGATTCCAATCGGCGAACGAGTAAATCTCACGATCGCAATCAGAATTCCGATCCCTATCTTTTCCAGCGGGAACCAGATCGGAGGTTATCTCAAGATCGGCTCAACCCAAAAAGTGACTATTCCCATAGAGAAGCATTGACTAGGGTTGAGCGATTGGGATTGGAAAAGATTGGATTCCGATCGGCGACCGAGCAAATTTCGGGATCGGCTGGAAAATGATTGGAAATCGGATTTGAAAATAGATCCCGAAATCTCAAGATCTGCTCAACCCCAGCAGTTACCTTAGGAAACCTGTGGACCCCATAGACTATAATGGGCTGCATGTTGTTTTCATTAGGTTTCCGCCCCAAAAGGGTGGAAAATGCGGAGATAAAAGCGTTGCTTGCAGCTTCCATTCATTTCAACGGGAGTCAGGCAATTTTTTTTTTCCTCTAGCTCTGTATTTTTGCAAAAACTGCTCCAATAAACCACTACAGAAAAACACTAGCATTTTGTTTTCTGCCTCCCATTCATTACAATGGGGTTATCCAGGTGGAATTCGCCTGAAGATGGGCCATGACACCTCTTATTTCCTGTAGCTGAAAAATCAGCTTGAGGAAAAAAATTTGCTACTGACTCCCGTTGAAATGAATGAGAGTTGGAAGGTGGTTGTTGAGGTTTATTCTGCCGTAGGGTATGTTCACACAGTAAAAGATGAAGAGGAATTCCTCTTCATTTTCCGCTGCTGGCATTTTCGAAAAAAAATGAAGCGAAGGTTAGAGGTCTAAGGAAACACATTTAAGTTGCAACACAAGAGAAATCTTAAAGATGTTGGGATTTTGGCATTGGTACGTTGCAGAATGTAAGGTATGAGTGTAGCTGATCTGTGGGCAACAATCCTATACTTTATTAATGACTTGTCCTAGGTTCTGGGGATAATATCACTCCTTAAGGAGAGAGCACCTTCGTAGGCGTATGGAGACTTATAAAGCCATTTTTGCTCCACTGGGGGATTATGGGAAATATGCAAAGAGGTTTTCCAGGATGTAATTAGGAAAACAATGCCTCTGTTTGCTGCCCTCTGGGAACAGTCCCCTTAGGCTGGGTTCACAAGATGTATTTTGGCACGTAATGTGGCACGTAGACGGCGCGAGAGCTTTTACGGGCCGTATACGCTCCCATTGATTTCAATGGGAGCGTGGATCGTATACGCGGCGCTATTTTGCGGCCATGATATTGCAGCAGCTGCAAAATAGCGCCGCGTATACGGTCCCAGCTCCCATTGAAATCAATGGGAGTGTTTATGGCCCGCAAAAGCTCCCGCGCCGTCTATGTGCCACATTACATGCCAAAAGACATCGTTTGAACCCAGCTTTAATCATCATGCATGACTTTTTCAACAAGCCTAATGCTATGATGCGAGGTTTAGCCAAACCAATAGATCTATTCCAAAAGGAACAGAATCTGAGAGATCTGATCAGCACAGCGTAAGGAAAACTGGTTAGGCTTGTTGAAAAAGTCATGCATGCATCTGCAGACTAAATTTATTGTCATGTAAGACCAGCCTTACACTTGCGCTCATTGCCTGTTTGGGGATTCCGTCCATCACAGTCTATGGGGTCCGCGGGTAACTGATTTGTAAGCAGATTGGGTTTCCATTTCTCAGGTAAGTACATGGATCTCTTTAAGATGAACCAAACATGGCAGCGATATCTTTTACACATCTGTCCCGTGGTGATAGATCCTAAGGGCTCTGTGATCGGCTCAGGATGAGATTATTTAGACCAGTCAACCCTTATGTGGGACCTAATGGCCATTCCTATTAAATAAAAGATTCTAGAATATTCTGAACCTAAAGCCATTACCACTCTATAACATTGTAGATACTTTTCAGTGATGACGACTTCCCATTCATTCCATCACCGCCTACAATCTGCTCTTTGTTCTTCTGGTCACATGATTATACATGGACATCTGAATGTTAACAATAAAATATGTGGCACACACGTAAGTCCTCCTTACTGATCCTTCATCATATTCACTGGTCTGTACAGCTATGTGTTCAGGTTTCTTCCGTTCATTCACATCCACACAGACTTCTTCCTCTTCTTCCTCCTCCTCGTCATCGCAGCCAGTTATAAAAATATCCTCGACTATAGAAGAACTAGATTTGTGTGTGAATAGAAGAAGTTGTGTTATATGTGGTATATCCAGAGCCGTTTCGATGGCTGGTTTCTTAGTAACGCTCTGAAAACACGTGGACCCCACCACCAGGAGTAGTGTCTGCACATTCCTATGTTACTCATTATTTCCTGGCTCCGTTACGCTTGAGAAGTTGCAGAATATTTAGACACTTGTGTTGTCCTGCTGAGATTGGGAAGAGCCCTGTTTCTGTCCTGCTCACCACTTTGACAGATCTGGAGGGTTCTGGTTCTTATTGAGGAGATCCAGACAAGCAGGTATTTGGATACTTGTTTTTCCGTGAAGCTTTGCCTATAAATACTTTCCCCTATCAGATTCTGGTCCGGTCCTTGGCTGGAGTCCTGATCTTGTTATTCCGCCCTTCTCTCATGTTCTATTCCGTTATTGGAAGGTCAGTCCGAAAGGAGATGAATTCAGCTACATTTATATTATATTGCTCTATATGACTACCCAACAAAAAATTTTTTAGAGGACAACTGCACATGGCATATTCTGGTCGCAGTAATCTCATGCTGGGATTGTGGAGAGCCCTGTTGCAAAGCTGTACCTGTATTTTCCATGGTTTAAAGGATTGTCAAAGGCTGAGCAAAGTTGGATACTGATGACCTAACTATAAGACAGGTTATGAGTATCAGATCCATCAGGGTTTGGCACCTGGACTCCATGCAGATCAGCTGTTTAGGCCATCTGAAGCTGTACACAAGGTAAATGGCTATAAGCAGCCCTGCTAGAATTCAAGTGAATGGGAGCTGCAATTCTCAGCACCACCACTACAGTGTACAGACAGGAAGCTGTATGGAGCTGGTGATGGGAACGACAGACCTGCTTATGGCGGTATACCTTGCATATGGCCGAAAAAGGTGATGGTGATCCACAACCCATCTGATCCTGTGGATAGGTCATCGGTATCTAACTTTGATGTTTCCTGGATAAACCCCTTTAACTCTGAGGCTAAGACCCCACATTGTTGAAACGCGTTATTTTTTTATTTTTTTTGCACATTTTGTTCCATTTTTATGAGCCAAAGCAAAGAGTGGCTACAAACTGAATGGGAGATTATATAGGAAGCCCTTATACATCTACCTTCTGCTCAATCCACTCCTGACTTGGCTCAACAAATCTGCAACAAAAAAGCTGCATTTCTGCAAAGTGGGGTTTTAGTCTTAAAGGGGTATTCCCATGATGCTTGTTCACTAACCTTCAAGGTTGTGTGCTCTCTTCACTTTCTGCTTTTCTCGGCACATAGGTGGGCGGGGTTTCACTTGCACGGGATTGTTTGTAAATGAATTATCAGAGTGTGAAGCTGATGTAGCAGAGCTGGATTTGAGTCAGTTTGCATTATATACAGAGGTAACAGACTCCCTATCTCAGCCCTTATCAGCCAAATTCAATTAAACCGACTGATAAGAGCTCAGAAATCCCAATCCTGGAGCTCTCCCCTCCGCTATCTGAGAAGCTCCACTACTTAAAAGACAAAAACAGCTCAGAGCTGCTCCCAGCCCCTCCCTTCTCCCTGAGAGCAGGCAGCTACATCACTTGACAAATGAGCAGATAATCCCAAGGGCCATAGAAACGGAGTGTAAACAATGAAGTGAATAAATTAAGATAGCGGCCAAACAAAGCAGTTTTGATAAAGTGATACATTTAGGAAAAGTCTTAAATCCACATAAATTAGCAGTATAGATAGGATCCTTGTGATGGGACAACCCCTTTAAGGAGGACTTCATGTCCTCTGGTACCAGAAGTATTATATACTGCTAGAAAGCTGACTGCTTCGATGGCACTGGGCGGGTGCCAGAAATATCAGTGCCGTTAATTTTGGCACCAATATCACTCCGCTGACAGAAGGGTGGCCTTACTGCTCTGCGCACTGTTAACGTTCTAGCCGTATATAATACCACTAGTGCCAGAAGACGTGACAGGTCCTCTAAGTGCATTTGCTTCCCAGCAATTGGTGGTTATCACTGTGACCGGCCTTCATTATGTAAGACCACCATTAAAGGGATCCTATCATTCAGAAGTAATTTTTTGTCCCTAACATGTAGGACTAGCCTTAAGAAAGGATATTCTTCTCTTACCTTTAGATGTCTTCTCTGCTTCTTGTTTGGTATAAATCACGTTTTTTGTCGGTATGCAAAGGAGTTCTCTCGCAGCACTGGGGGCGGGCATCAGGGCTCAAACAGCACTGGGAGTGTCCCCAATGATGTCAGAGAACTCTCCAGCGACGCCTCCATCTTCTTCGGGAACGTCCTCTTCCTGTGTCGTCTTCTGGCACAGGCTTTGAAACTTGTAGGCCTAGTCTGAGGCTAGAGGAACACCTAAGGCTGAGGCTAGAGGAACACCTAAAATGACTTTAATAAATCCAGAGTCCTCATGAGTGATCATATATAAAGCATTGCTAAATATGAGGAAGTGAAGCCACGCTTATAACTGAAAGCTATACTACATCTGGCTGAATTTCTGAATTTCCTAAAACGTTGCAATACTAAGTTACCAATACTGGTAAAAGTAATTTTATTTTTCCTGGAACACAAGTCACCGAACACAATCGTCTGCCCTATGTGTTGCCAATGTTCCACCTTATTTATTCTCAATTGTTTCCGTGCTGTAGCACGGCAATTCTCTGTACAGTATATATCTTATATTGTGCAGGCTTGTTGGGAAATACATTAGAGTAACCCCCCTTTTGCAACTGGTTTATGTCGCCTCGCACCCTTCATGCTCTGTACAGCTGAACGCTCGTACCCCTCCCACATCTAATCCCTTGTTAGAGAGAGAGAGTCAATATAATTTTTGGCTGGGTTCTAGTCGTCTTTGTTAATGTTAACACTTTAGCTGTGGGGATATGGAGCCCAGCATGCAAGGGGTTAAGGGTTAAATGAATTTGTGTGTGTGTGCCCCAATCTTAATACGCCCCACAGTAGTTACCAGTGTAGCTTCTTTGCTATAGACTGAATCCTATACATTCTGATAATCCTATATGCACATTTCTATTATGTAGGGCTGTATATGGCCAGAATGACATGGGCACGTGCACAGTAGGGTGTGATAGGTTCCGTACAGGGGTTGGGGATTTCAATCCCAATCCAATCCTTCTGTCTCTTCATGTCATCCCAGACAGACTGGATGAAGCTGAGATCAGGGCTCTCTGGGGACATATCATCACTTCCAGGACTCCATATCCAAAGGGCAAAGGTCACTCCGAATATTGATGGGATTTAGGTTCTTTTTTTTTTTTTCTTTTTTTTTTCCAAATTTACTTCATTTTGTTAGCTATCTAATTTTGAATGCAGGTATCTAAAGTGTTAACTCAAGACAACCAGGCGTAACTTCCAGCTCCTGGGCCCCAATGCAGGATTTGTTATGGGCACCCGACCTACCATGTACTATTCTGAACAGGGGTGAATCTACCCCTTTCGCCGCCCGAAGCGAACTACAGAAAGCCGCCCCCCCCCCCCCCGGAGGAGGGGGCGGAGAGAAGGGGTGTGGCGGAGCGAAGGGGGCGGGGCTTAGCGCCGTTTGCAGGCAGAGAGCAGACACGGAGAAGACCTGCTCTCTGCCTGAGCGTGAAGGGAGGCTGCCTCCCCAAACCACCGCTTGGTGCTAAGCCAGTCCAGGACAGCTTGTCCTGGACTGGCTTAGATAATCAAAAATGCCGCCCTCCCTGGGGCCCTGACATAGCGCCGCCTGAAGCGGTCGCTTCAGGTCGCCTCATGGGAGGTGCGGCGCTGATTCTGAATATTAGAATATTTTGTGTGCACAAATTTTCCTTTATGTAGTGAAGGTGTCACGTACTAGATGTTCCCATATACAGTAGATACTATTGTATATGTTCACTCTTTTGCATATAGCCTGGTGACATGCTTGAAGCATGAACATATACTATGGTGTCCACACACAGGAATTCTGGATGTTGTGTCTTATTCCCTTCTATGTAAAGAATGTGTTATATCTTGTTGACCTTGAGATGAGTTGCTTCGGCCTGGTGCGGAGGAGCTTTCCCTGTACGCACCGTTACTCTGTGACATTTTCTTCTCTGCTCTGAGGATCTCCATATTTTATGTGTACAGTTACTTATTTTGGCCGGTTTCCCAGACTGCTCTCCAAAGAAAACTCGACTTGCTCCAGCACGATCCGGGCATCAGTTCAAGCTGTAATCTTAATTTTTGTTCTTATTTTGAGGACTTTGTAACCTTTTCTGCCTTGCACGTCTACCCCTCTAGTACCTGCAACACAACCCCAAGTGCTGTGTACAAAGTAATAGGAAGGGTTTTTATATTGTGAACCCAGTTAAAGGGAGTCGGTGATCAGAATCCAATATATCAACCCCCCTCCCCAAAGATATGTTAGGGTCACATGCCTTTGTCGGCGATATTTTGCTGTTTTTGCCAATATGCAAATGACATCTTTGGAGTAGCGGCAACACCCTTGTTGTTCCAAAAAGCTCATTTGCATATTGACAAAAATTTGCAATATCTTGACAACGGAGCAATGATTCACAAGGGGAAAACTCCAATTGATACAGTTGACCATTACCTATATCTGTAGGGGGGACCGTTGATATGCAGGTGGTTGTTCTGGTGACAAATTTCCTTTGAAGGGGTTTATTGAGACTCTGCTATAGATTGGTTGTCGTTGGGCTGACTAATGAGGTTATTTAGGGTAAGTTCACACAGGGTTTTTTGGACCGGAACCTGAGGCGGAGGTAGCTGCGACTGGATGCCGATGCAGTGCCGCGCACTCTGCTCCGGATTAGGCCCAAATGAATGAGCCTAGTCGGGAGGGAGTGTCTTCAGGCGGATTCGCCTCGAGTATGTCACTTCTTTTTCTGGGAGCCGGAACAAACGGCTCCCGAAAAAAAGTACTGACCGGCTCCCATTGATTTCAATGGGAGCTGTCTTTTTGGTCTGGATTTTGAGGCCGTAAAAAACCTTGTGTGAACGTACCCTCAGGAGTTGCTTGATCGTGTGCAGTATCATTGCAGCTCTATGTACACCAGAGGACAATAGTGATCTGGTGAAACACCTTGGGGAGGGTTTCAGGATCGGAGTCCAATAATATCAAAGTTTTGGAAAACACCATTAGGAGAGCCCTATGTGGGGTAACCGCCATGGAAAAAATTGTGGAGTTTTACAGTTTGAACAAAGTGGATGGGATTCTAGTGAATTCCATGCCCACTCTGTGGTAAAATCTGTGCTGCAGACACGCTGTGCTTTCCAAAACTGGCACGATTTTGGAAATCGCAGCATGTCCATTATACTTACGGAAACGCCGGCGGTTTCCCCATAGGTATAATTGTAACAAAGTCCGCAGAGGGAACATCTGTGAACTTTTATGTCTAAAGTGCTGCAGGAAGAACCGCGATGTGTTGCATATAGGCCACACATAGTGACATGCAACTGAAAAACGAGTATTTTTGCTGTTGGTTTTTTTTTTTTGTTTTTTTTTTATTCAGCGTATCTCTTTCCCTCATCCCTCCTCTTCCCATATAAGTCTGTTTATGCAGGTAAAATTTAACGTGTTTTTTTTTTTCTTTTGCCCCACATTGTAGGGATGAGAGAAATTAAATTTTTATTCACTTTGTTGGGACTGTAAAATGCAGATTTTTTTTTTTTTTTTTTCTGCTGCATTTTTTCAAAGGCCCAAAAAAGTTGCCTCTCTCTAATTTGTGGCTTCAGCCTTAAGAGATTATATTGGATTTGTAATTAGACCGCTTCCTTTCCAGAAATGGCCCCACTTTTTGGTCTTGAAGTTCAAGTACATTTGCCTAATGCTAGGAGCAGAACCAACGGATAGACTGAAAGCTAAAGCATCAGTCACATACGGAGCCCGACTGACCCCATTAACTATGATGGGATCTGTTGGGTGTCCGTTCTTTGAAAACTTGAATGGCTAGACGCAAAAGTTGGACTTGCAGGACATTTTTGGTGCAATCTGTGATGGAGTCTCCAAACTTAGACCCCAACGCAGATGTAAATCTAGCCTAAATGAGGAACCACAGCGACCCCAACCAGTTTATGGACAACAGACTCTGTCCTCTTCCATATATATCTGTTGTTGTTTTTCTATTGCGTCCCATAATAAGTGTAACTTACAGCCGTACATTTTTCAAATACTGATAGGTTGCGTATACGGCTTATAATACTTATATCTCCTTTTAGCTCATGTCTTAGTTTATGGGCCGTGGAATTGCTTTTGGATATGGCCATCTGCTCTTATAAATAACTTTTTTGTTTGTATGTAAAATTAAAAGGAATAATGAAGATCTTTCCAGAAATCTACATTATAAGGATATTACAAGCTTAGAAATCAATGAGTTCAGGGAAGTCCAGTGCGGAGCGGATCTCTTAGAAGTCCTCTAATATCCTCAGTCTGGTGGAACAGCGGATCACTTAAAAAAGGCTGCACTGACCTTATAGATTAGTTACATGTTGACATTACACCTACTGGCTACCCATGTGATTCTTCAAGGTCCGATATCATGATAAATCTACTGGTGTTGATATAGACCTGGCACCTGATTTTATGATTTAAAGGATTTTTCCAAGACTTCTCACATATCCACAGTTCTCTATAGATAGCGGAGTATTCTACTCCACTATCCTGACAGTCCAATAGAAGTTGTCATGATGTCTGTTAGTCTCCGAGATCAGATATTCACATGTCGCACACTTGTCACATATCCTTTGGATGAGCTGAAATTTTGGGAAACGTTTATGATTATTAAATGTAGAGGCCGCTGAGTTACTGGCAGCTCGCTGATGACTTTATTTGTCATACTGTTAACATTGTTAATAAAGGGTTAATTAAGATTGTTAATAAAGGGTATGGGGGGTTTTAGGCATTTGTGGTGCACCTTCAGGATATCCCACACATTTCTGATCAGTTGGCGCAATAGTAAACATTTCCTCAAAAGACATAGAAATTTTTTTTTTTCTTCACCAGATTGATTGGAAGCACAACTATATCACTCAAGGATTTTGCTGGAGGAGGTGGTCGATCCCTTCCGTTTAAAGGGTTAGCTCTCATGAGTGACAAAGGGCAGCCCACTGGGGTAAGTTTTTGGATGCTTTTTTGGTTTACGTGCACATAGAGCAGATTTTGGTCTTATTTTTTCCCGCAGAAGTACAACCAAAGGTAAAAACAAAGCCACAGTGTCTTCTTATCCTCTTCCTCCTTCTTTTCCTCCTTCTCTTCCTTCTTCTCTTCCTTTTTCGCCTCCTTCTTTCTTTTACTCCTCCTCTTTCTTTTACTCCTCCTCCTTCTTTACCTCCTCTTTCTTTACCTCCCCCTTCTTTACCTCCCCCTTCTTTACCTCCCCCTTCTTTACCTCCCCCTTCTTTACCTCCCCCTTCTTTACCTCCCCCTTCTTTACCTCCCCCTTCTTTACCTCCCCCTTCTTTACCTCCTCCTTCTCCACCTCCTCCTTCTTTACCTCCTCCTTCTTTACCTCTTCCTTCTCCACCTCCTCCTTCTCCTTCCTTTTTTACATCTGTTCTGGCTTAAGAATGCATGTGAAATTGACTTGAAGTGACCTCCAGTTATAAGAAACCTTTCATAAATGAATAGTACAGGTGAATACAAGAAACTTTGTATTATATCTTAATATAGAGATCGGTTTCCTTCCCCACTTAAAGAAGACCTTTCATGTCCTCTGACATTAGTGGTATTATATACCACTAGAAAGCTGACTGGTATGCTTTGCTGGTATGCACCTTGTTGCTGTTAGTTTCAGTACCAATACCTCCCCACTGAGATGGAGCTTACTGCTTAGCTTCATTGCTGGGTGGTGAGGAACACCTTTTGCGCCTGACAGTACAAAGCAATGGAAGGGTACTGTCAGGGTGGCGTCACTTAAAGCCCAGTGATGATGCTGAGCTGTAAGGCCTTCCATTTTCACAGTGCAGGGATATCTGTTCTGAAACTAATGGCACCAATATCTCTGGCACAGGGACACAGTCAGCATGCTGTCAGCTTTCTAGTGGTATATAGTACCCCCGATGTCAGAGAACATTGAAGGTCTTCTTTATGCTGTTCTGCTCCTTAAACATCAGTTTAGCTACTTGTTTACATAAGATTCGTACCCAGCATTATACATAAACCTCTGTAGAGAAGGGAGGGGGGAGTAGGAGGCTGTTGCTTGCGGTAATTGCTTTGCCTCACTCTGTGCACTGGTAGCCTCTTGTCTACAACCTAGCATTGTTAAAAGAGCACAGAGTAGCAGAGTGTAGCAGCAGACATTATCTGCATGTCCTTTCTAGCAGTCTCTTCTTTACCCGCCCCTCTTCATAGATTATTATGTAGAAAGTAACAGTGCCTAAAAAGATTAGAAACCGTTCTTTAATAAGATGTATTACCTAATTCTTATACTCACCCTTACTATTCATGTATTTAAGATTGTTTTTAACTGGAATTATTCATTAAGTCAATAAAAAGGGGAAACCACAATAGATTAGAGGTAGAAATAGAAAGTACATGCTGGGAAATCTGTCCTATCAATGCTGCCGCAATCCTTTGTGAACATGCTTGAATTTTTTCAGCTTAATGGCATTGGTTCCCCCATGAAATAACAATTGTTAAAACATCTTTTCTTAGAACTCTTGGACTGTTCCTCGGGTTGTTTTTTCCTCCTGGAAATGTTTAATAAGCCAATAACTCAGCTTTACATTTCCTATTTAGTGAGAAATGACCTTAAAGGGGTATTCCCACCTCACATTCTCAGCAGTCTTCACTCTTGTAAAATCTTCTTTCTTCCTGGTTTCTTGCATCATTTGGTGGGCGGGGTTTCACAGGCAACCTGCCGTTTAGCTCCGCCCCAAATTCGCGTGTAGCTCCGCCCACCCACATTAGACTATGAAGTATAGGCAGCAGCAACTCCATTCTGTGTTACATACAGAGACTGCCTGTCTCTGCCATAATGAACACAATTTAATTAGCTAGCCTGATAACTGGGAGAACAGAAGAAATGAAAGCAGCTCCTCTATCTGAGTGCAGGACCTAGGTCACGTGGTGTAGACACAGGAATAGCTAGATACACAGGCTCGCTCCCTGCACTTAGCCCCTCCTCCGTCCCCCCTGAGAGCAGCAGATACATCACTTGACTCATGAGCAGCTAAGTCAGGACTGTGGCCACAAAAAATTGAATAAAGTAAGATAGTGGACAAACAAAGCAGTTTTGCTGAAGCAGTGTATTTAGGAAAAGTCTTACATCCACATTAACCAGCAGTATAGATAGGATCCTTGTGATGGGACAACCCCTTTAAACAATCTGCGCTTATTAGAGACAGTGGGAGATTGTGTAGGGATGTCACAGAGGGATGATCATGTCCGTCTGTCAGTATATATAATGATAGGAATGGCACAGTGCAGAGTTCTAAGAAGAGATGTTCCAGAATTGTTGTTTTATGAGAAATACAAGAATTAAAACAAGTCGTACTAAAAAAAGACATGACCGGATGACAGGTCCTATATAAATATGTGATAATATGAATATTGTAGGGGACTGTGTGTGTATAGATAGAGTATATGTATAATATATATATATATATATATATATATATATATATATATATATATATATATATATACACGTTCTCACTCTGTTCCTTCACAGGCCACTCTAGATTTATTGGTCTCCTATGAACCTCCGGCGTCTCCTACCAGCAATCCAAGTGATACAGGAGGGACAAATGTACAAACCGAAGAAGGTACGGGATTATTTTTCATATTATATATTTCAATTTTTTTTTTTAACACTGTGTTCTCTAATATGGCATCACTTATACCTGTTAAGTGTCAGATCATAAGATACAGTATGTTCTGGAATCTCAACTCCTGAAAGTGTTTGTAAGCTTGCCCATACGTGATATGGCCGCAGGTGGTTGTGTACTGCATTACAGAACTGCACGTTGTCTAGCTGTGTGATTATAGCTGCATGGCTTGTGTACAGGAGACACGCTGACAGTATGGGCTTCACCTGTCATCTATATGTACTGCCCTATACTTGTATTGTGTATTGTCACCCGTAAATTCACGTGTAAGGCTAAATGCATACAACAGTCTTATGGCCCAATATATGGATCTGTGTAAGGGGCCATGAACCCAAAGGCAAAATTCAGGATGTGTCCGGGCTCATTAACTGAAATATATGTATCTCTGTAGGGCACATGCGGTCCGGGCAGTTTTCTCATGGACCGGTACATGTACACCTATGTGTGCATGTAGCCTAAGGGTAGAGAAAATTCTGGTAAAAAGCTAAGAGGTGTTCACAACTATATCCGCTGCCGTAGATTTGTCGTATTGGAGGACATGCAGCTCTGTCTCTACACCTTAACAAAAAAAAAAAAAAATTCCATAGTAATTCTTGGTATTCCTACAAGGCCGGGCAGGAGATCTCACCACAGCAATTTTGCTCTTTATGTTTTGTTGTGTGTTGACAAGGTCATTTAGTTGCTGCGGCATGAAGCATTATGTGAAAGGACCGCCTGGGGCAGTCATTCTGTAGGTAGAATTACTAGCCAACACTTCTCAAACCTCTCAAGTTTAGCTTCTTTTCAGGTTTGTTTAGTTCTGTCTCAGGTTTTGGTCCGAATAAAATAATTCTGAACCTACAGCATAGCAGTAATAATGAACGTTGAGGCCTACTATAATGTATCTGTGTAGCAGCCCTAGTTGTTAGGGCTACTATAGGTGGCAGGGGCCACTGACCATCTTCTACCAATCTCCCTTTATTCTATTTGATTGTAACAATGCCCCCTGTCCCATCCCCTGTTCCCAGGCATCACTGCGCAAGAAGGGATTAATATTGGCCATGACATGACCAGGAATAATTCCTTAAGTGCATGCGGTTATTCGTGGCCATGCCGTGATCCAGATTTGAGTTGAATTCGGTTCATTGTAAACCAGTTCACCCATCTCATGTCCTGCTATTTGGGTTGGGGGGCCTCGATAAGAATAAGTAACAGGATTCTGTGGCTTACGTCTACCATCAAGGGAAGTCGGGAGATCCTCATACATGGTCCCACCAAAATCACTGGCAATGGGTTTCGGCCCAAATAAATCTAATATATATGAGCAGCTGTAGCTTTTTCTAGGAACTATATCCCACTGTGAGCCATATTGGGGGTTATCTTGGTTGCCACCCTGTTGCTTGAAGTGTTGGGTTATCTCCTGGGTTATTATGTTGGTTTATATCCCGCACACCTTACAATATTGTTCTTCCCAGTGACTACAAGATATTACCACGATTATTTTTCCTTAGTACGGTCTTGAGTCACTTGTAATGCCCAGGAGTTTACAGTTTCGTTGTTCCTCAGATGGCAGGCGGTGAGAGAACGTACATAGGCAGGAAACTGGCTCTGTATTTTCCACAGAGATAACAACCTAGTAGCTACCTCTAGGGCTATAATGATGTATTGTAGTTTTATTACATCTACAGACCTTTTCCTGCCTTTGTGCATTTCTTCCATAGCCTAAAGAGGAAATATTTTACAAATGACAAATTGTCCCCTCCATCGCCTTTTGATAGATGTTCCCAGCTCTTAAAAGAATAATAAACATCGTCCCATTAACACTTAAAAGAGTGGAGTTTATTAGAGAATTGCTTGAGGCCTGAGGCTGCACTACTGGGTGGTGACACAACATGGCTGCTTCTGCTGTCTATGAAGTAGATTCACTGACCTGACCACCAATACACTGAAAACCACCACTGTTCAAGCAAGTCTGGGTGTAGATCTTGTAGTATTTAGTGTCTGGATCCATACAAGGTCTCCTTGACCATATCTGACTGGGATCAAACCAGATTCTGTTGTTCCTAGAACTTTAATGGCTTCAAGCCTTGAAGGTCAGTGTCTCTTATCTTCAATGGTCTCCATGCTGTTGGGTTGCTGTTCAGTTACAGTCATGGCCAAAAGTTTTGAGAATGATACAAATATTAATTTTTACAAAGTCTACTGCTTCAGTTTTTCTAATGGCAATTTGCATATACTCCAGAATGTTATAAAGAGTGATCAGCTTAACCGCAATTACTTGCAAAGTCAATATTTGCCTAGAAAATGAACTTTATCCCCCAAAACACATTTCAACATCATTGCAGCCCTGCCTTAAAAGGACCAGCTAACATCGTTTCAGTGATTGCTTCATTAACACAGGTGTGGGTGTTGATGAGGACAGGGCTGGAGATCAATCTGTCATGATTAAGCAAGAATGACACCACTGGACACTTTAAAAAGAGGCTGGTGCTTGGCATCATTGTTTCTGTTCTGTTAACCATGGTTATCTCTAAAGAAACATGTGCAGTCATCATTGCACTGCACAAAAATGGCCTAACAGGGAAGAGTATCGCAGCTAGAAAGATTGCACCTCAGTCAACAATCTATCACATCATCAAGAACTTCAAGGAGAGAGGTTCCATTGTTGGCAAAAAGACTCCAGGGCGCCCAAGAAAGACCAGCAAGCGCCAGGACCGTCTCTTAAAAGTGTTTCAGCTGCGGGATCGGGCGACCAGCAGTGCAGAGCTTGCTCAGGAATAGCAGCAGGCAGGTGTGAGTGCATCTGCATGCACTGTGAGGCGGAGACACTTGGAGCAAGGTCTGGTCTCAAGGTGGGCAGCGAAGAAGCCACTTCTCTCCAGAAAAAACATCAGGGACAGACTGATATTCTGCAAAAGGTACAGGGAGTGGACTGCTGAGGACTGGGGTAAAGTCATTTTCTCTGATGAATCCCCTTTTCGATTGTTTGGGACATCTGGAAAACAGCTAATTCAGAGAAGACGAGGTGAGCGCTACCACCAGTCTTGTCTCATGCCAACTGTAAAGCATCCTGAAACCATTCATGTGTGGGGTTGCTTCTCAGCCAAGGGAATCGGCTCTCTCACAGTCTTGCCTAAAAACACAGCCATGAATAAAGAATGGTACCAGAATGTCCTCCAAGATCAACTTCTCCCAACCTGTCCAAGAGCAGTTTGGCGATCAACAATGCCTTTTCCAGCATGATGGAGCACCTTGCCATAAAGCAAAGGTGATAACTAAATGGCTCAGGGAACAAGACATAGAGATTTTGGGTCCATGGCCTGGAAACTCCCCAGATCTTAATCCCATTGAGAACTTGTGGTCAATCATCAAGAGACGGGTGGACAAACAAAAACCTACAAATTCTGACAAAATGCAAGCATTGATTGTGCAAGAATGGACTGCTATCAGTCAGGATTTGGTCCAGAAGTTGATTGAGAGCATGCCAGGGAGAATTGCAGAGGTCCTGAAGAAGAAGGGTCAACACTGCAAATATTGCAACGCTGCAGTAACTCATTCTAACTGTCAATATAAGCTTTGGTTACTCATAATATGATTGCAATTATATTTCTGTATGTGATAAAAACATCTGACAAACACACATAAAAACCAGAGGCCAGCAGATCATGTGAAAATATAAGATTTGTGTCATTCTCAAAACTTTTGGCCATGACTGTAGACACCAGTAGTGAATGGGGAGTGTGGACAGGCTGCTTCTATTCAAGTAATAGGATCAGCACAGCAGTTCTCGAGAACCAGCGCTATACAGTCAGGGCCGGTTTTAGGCAAATTGGGGCCCTGGGCGAGATTTCGAGTGGGGCCCTAAATTCTAAGATACCGTACCAACATCACAATTCAGTAACTGAATACACATATAATCATTTTAAACTATATTTTTAATTATATTAAATAAAATCAATGTAATATAAACCAAGCATTATTAATAGAACTTAAATTCTGCATCCTAATGGCTGGGTACACATGGATGCATTAAAAAAAAAAAATCCTGTAATATGCACTGTAGTAGTGCATTCTGCAATTTTTCCCCATACAGAACCCAGAGCAATTTTAAAGAGGACCTTTCACGAGTTGGGGCACATGCGGTTTTATACAGTGCTAGAAAGCCGACAATGCGCTGAATTCAGCGCACTGTCTGCTTTCCCGATCTATGCCCTGGGTGAAGAGCTATCAGTGCTGGTACCGTAGCTCTTCACCATCAAAACAGTCAGTCAAAAATGCCCTTCTTCACAGCAGTGCCAATAGCGCTGTACTGTGAGAGCGGTGAGCGCTATAGGCACTGCTGTGAAGAAGGGCGTTACTGACTAACTGTCAGGAACGCCCTTTTGATGGTGAAGAGTTACGATACCGGCACCAATAGCTCTTCACCCGGGGCTCAGATCGGGAAAGCAGGCACTGCACTGAATTCAGCGCACTGTCTGCTTTCCAGCGGTATATAAAATTGCATGTGCCCCAACTCGTGAAAGGTCCTTTTTAAAGGATATCTATGTAGATTTGTGTCCGCAGCGCATTTTCCTGCACTGTGGAAGTGGGATTCACTAGAATCCCATCACCTACACAGTGACTGTAAAATGCTGCGCTTTTTCCGCGGCATTTCTGCCAAGGGCAAACTGCGGGGTCTAAACCATATCTGCGTTTGGGTTTCCGTTCAGGGAGTCTGATTGGGCACCTCATGAACAGAAACCTATAAACATTAAAAAGCGATTACCTAAGGAAACCACACAGACTCCACAGACTATAAGGCTAAAGCCTAACCGGACTATATGCAGCACTAAAGCACTGTGGGAAGAACTGTGGCGGGAACCATTCATTTCAATGGGAGTGCTGGTTATGCTTGGCACACCTATTGAAAAAATGGAGCTGGGTGCACGTTGCATGACTACCATTCCATTCAGGGGATAATCATACACATCAGGGAGAGTGTGTGCCTCTATAGGCAGTACGGAGACTTACAAGTCATTCCTGCTCCGCTAGGGATTCTGGGTAAAAAATATGCAAATTAGGAGAACCATGCACTCGGTACGCTGCCCTCTAGAGGGCAGCATCCTTAACATAATGCATGACTCAGTTAAAAAGTCGATTTAATCATGATGCGGATTTAATTTTACCATTCCATTCAGCATTTTCCTCATCAGTGAAGTTCCATGTGCTCATGCTCCAAACTGACCTGATAACTAGGAACACTTTCATTTTTACTCAAACCACTTGGCTGCAGATTCGTAGCCTACGACTAAGAAATCTTTATTCCGAAACGCATAAGCTAGCTAGTCACCCATGTGGCTCACTGCATAACTCCATCTATGTAAAAATGCTTGCTGAAGAATTTTGTGACCTTTTAATTGCATCTTTATTTAAAGTTAAATTTTATGGAAGAAGTCTTTGCTGGACTTTTTTACACTGCGAATTGCCCAGTTTGCCCCCCCCCCTAACGCCGGCCCTGTATACAGTGGACACTAGGGTTGAGCGATCGTGTTCGGAAAAGATCGGATTCTGATCTTCTCGTTCTTCTTCGCCTCGCTGCCCCCGCCTCCCAAGTTAGTGTTTAAAGAGCTAGGAAGAAGGCGGGGCTTGTGGCTTAGGAGAGTGTGGGCTGGTGCAGGGCAGGGAGACGTGATGTCTCCCCGCCCAATACCCGCCCACACACTCCTAACCCGCCCACACTCTCCTAATCTGGGAGGCAGGGGGCAGCGAGGCGAAGAAGAACGAGAACACCGGACACCGGACCAGCCATCTCTGCAGGTAAGTGGACACCTGGGGGGACTAAGCAGCCAGAGGATTAAAAAAAATCCTCTGGCTACTTAGTGATTAAAAAAAATCACTACACAGAGTGGATTCTAACAATTAAAGCGTTTGATTGTTAGATTCCATGCTGTATAGTGAATCGGATTGTTTTTAAAATCTGATCTCCGATTAGTAAAAAAAATCCCATTGACTTGCATTGGGTTTGGAATTGGGATCGAGATCAGGTTTGAATGAAAAATGATCGGAAATTGGATTTCAAAATCGATCCTGAAAAGTCAAGATCGGCTCAACCCCAGTGGACACGTCTGCTGAGCCTACGCACTCTCCTTATCCTATATCCCATAAAAAAATCAGTTGGGGCTGGAAAACCCCTTTAAGTGTTGTATGGCGGCATCACTTAGACATGAATGGCAGTATTATGTGAACATGTTATACAAGAATGATTTGCCTTTGCATGACGTGTATGTTTGTATATACTTATAAACTATGGAAAAAATAGATAAAATATGAGTCGGAGGTCCTGTTACTTGTTGTCTAGGCCTTGTTAGCCCCCCTGATGAGAAATCTTAGCCTATTGCCAGCCATACTCCTACACATGCTTCTGAATTTACTCAGCGTGCGGCTTAAAGGTTAGTTCACAGCTGTCAAAACCAGTTCTTCAAGTTGGATGTAAATGATCCATCACCGTTTACTTCCTACCAACCATGTCATCTGGGTGTGGCCAGAAAACCTGTGACGTCACCGTATACTGTTACTGTGCGGCATGACCTTACACAAGTGATAGATGTATAAATAGCTGTCACATATACTGTACTATTCCTAATCTACCTCTTGTATGGATGTGTAATCTGCTAATCTCAATCTGATTCACTTGTATAAACTTTGCTTTTTAATGTAAAGTAGTAGAAGCGGCCGTGGAAAGTCTACAGTCAGTGAATGGGCTGATACAATCTCTCCATCTTGTCATGCTGCAGCTATGAGGAAGTGAAGGAATCGAGATGTAATTATAGGAGAATTCCAGATTAAAAGGTTTATGGAGTCTGGAAGGAAATTACAGGGTTTGGGGATGGAAGATAACATGGGAATACTTTCTTAAAGGGATATTACTGTTACGTAAAGGTATTTTATAATGAAAAATGATCAAAGTTTACGATATACTTTCCATCAATTCCTCCAGATCTCTACTAGATACTGCCAATAGAAACCTTCATTGGGTAAAAATCTGCTCTGATCATGTCACCAGTCAGAAGGGGGACTAGTCCTCATAGCAGAAATCACAGTATCAGAGTATGGGAAGAATATGCAAATCTGTCTTCCATGATGTAAGTAGGAAGGCAGCTGCTGCCTCAGTGTTGCAAACCAATAGAGGGCGCTCACTGGAATGTGCAAGCCTGTCTTCTCTGATGTAGTTAGGAAGACAGAACTCCAGTGAAATAACCCAATAAAGGTTGCTCTCTTTTGCATCATGCTCGACCTTCCAAGGAGTATCAGAGCAGGGAGACTTGGAAGCCATTTATGCTCCCCTGGAAAAGGTATACAAGTTATTTGGGAAAGCTGGGTCTCTAGCGCTGCCTATTGGAAGATAGCTCAATGCCTGACGTTAATGGGAACCTCTCAGGTCAGTAAAGCACCCACATGTTCTTATAGACTGGGGGTTTAGCGATATATGGCATTATAACAGGGCTACATGGGATACTAAAGCATATTTAGAGTTGTGAAGGAATTTTTTTTCCTCTGGAGTAATTGTCATCCGCCCCATTTTTTTGTTTTTTCCTTCCTCTGGATCAACACAGTAGGCCTATAATTTGGATTTGATGACGTTGTGCCTTTATCTAACCTTATAAAATACCTTATGATTTGTTGTTCCATTTATAGTGAACCAGCCTCTCTTGGGCGGATTTGTTGGTGATGTTAGGTTCACACTAGCGCTCTGGTTTCCGTCTTTTGGGGCCAAAAAAATGGAAACCCTATCCGCTTAAAAAGCACTTTCTACTTGCACATTATGGCTGGGTTGAGCCGATCTTGAGATTTCAAGATCGATTTCCAAATCCGATTTCCGATCATCTTCCAGCCGATCCTGAAATTTGCTCGATCTTCGATCGGGATCCAATCTTTCCCGATCGCTCAACCCTAATTATGGTCTCTAGGGGCCACTGGGTTTCTGCCGAAATGGTGGAGAGAAAAGATCTGTTTGCAGGACTCTTCTCTCCTATTCTAGGCAGAATGGGGACGGAGTCTCGTACTGAGACTCCAATACTAGTGTGAAACTGCTGAAGGGTCGAATGGGTCTGTAACTGAATTTTGTTGGTGGCAGAAAAGATTAAATGGGGGATGGTGTAATGGAGGACGTCTCCTCCCGTGTGGTATTTGTGCGGTTAGTGTACCAATACATCATGTAATATTTATTATATACTAGCTATAACCCGCAACTTCGTCCGCTGTCCCCTCACCCTTGTGTGATCCACCTGCAGCACGGCCTGTGGCCCCCCACGGCCCTTTCCTTGTGACCAGCGTGGTCACCTCTCACAGCGCCGTGAGCCGGGACCCCACGGCCCCGCTGCTGCACCTCCGGCCCTCCCCTTTCCCTCCACCCACGCCCCCAGCTCTCCACTTACCCCCCCACCCGCGTCCCTGGCCCCCTTTCCCCCTTTAGAGTTCCAGTCACCTCCATCACCCCTTCTCCCCAGCACCACCCACCCGTGAGCTCAGTTACCCCCCCTTTCCACATGTGCAATGTGGCCCCCCTCCCCCCTACTTGCCTTCTGCCCTCTGGTGTGAAACCCGACCCCCCCCCCCCCCCGGCCCCCTCTGTAACCCCTACCACCAGCACCTCCCCCAAGCCAGCAACACCAAGTCCCTACCGATCACCCGTGCCCCCCCACCCCTCTCCCCCTTAAGCAAGCCGGCGATCCCTGTTCCCGCAGCACTCACCATGTAGATGCTGGGGAGCTGTGTGTCCTTTCCGTGTGTGCGGTCCTTTCCGTGCTGTGTGTGTTCCCAGTCACAGAGTTCAAGGGTAGGTGTGGCTGGGCTTGTTCGGGCCGAGTGCGCTGCTGCATGCTACGCCGGCCTGAGGCAATGTGTGGCCGGGTGGCATGTCAGCGGCGTTCGGAAGCATGCAGGCAGCCGCCATGTTCAGTGAGGAGTCCCCGCGCGCTGTCAACGCCCACAATTCGGCGCCAACCTATGGGCCGCTGTGCTGGCTCCCTATCCCGCCCACACACCGCCATGCACCAATAGGAGTGGCGTCTAACTACCTGCGCTGACGTCATGCCCGGCCCGACAGTGGACCAGGCGACAACTTTGGAGGATCGCGGTGGCGTTTTGGGGTGAGTGAGACACTTTTAAAGTAGCCTATTACCCCTTCCTGGCCAAGATGTAGGTGTGTGTGAAATTTCTAGGAAATCCATTCAGCCGTTCGAGTGTGATTGAAGAACAAACATCCAAACACACAAACCCACAAACATCCAAACTCACAAACTTTTTGTAATATTAATAGGATGTGCTATATGGTGGTTCAAGATGTGATTGTTTATTATCTACACACTAGAGGGCGATGTAAAGTAATTTTCCTGCACCAAAACAGTACTGGATCGCAGCTAGTATGTGCAACTCATATCACATGGGGGTATTAAGAGAGAAATGGCCCATTCCTGTAGGTGCCTGTATTAGTAAGAAAGAGGACTAATGCTAAGTTACCCCAGGCAGCCTGTGTAGGCACTAGCCATATTTATTAATATATAGTATATATCTGTTTAGATGACTTCCATGACTAAACTACAGCAAATTGCTTCCTTAGATAATGAGGATGAAGAAGACGGAGATGTTGTCGATTCAGGATTTAGTCCATATATGCCGGGGGTTCCTGGTCAGGCCGAAAATCAAATTTCCAGACGTCTTACAAAGGGAAAGAAAACCAGAAGACTCCTGTCCAATAAAGCCCAAGATTTTCAGGTAAATTTGTATGTGTATTAGAGGCTGTGGACTTGGTCGGGCCATTCA